>NC_081836.1:54196337-54518837 GCF_030867095.1 Alligator mississippiensis | reverse complement strand
CACCAGGTTAGAAGAGCCCAGGGATGAGCCAACAAGCTAGAATGGTGTAGGTGGAAATGAGCAGCCAACGTACAGCAGAGAGGGGCCGAGACCAGCACCTCTAGTCTGGACCCTTCTGACCGGTGGGGGAAGCAGTTTGAAGATGGGCTCGCAGGTCAGACATCAGTCCTACGGTGACGTTTCTCTGCCACGGTGTCCGCGTTCTGGTTCTGATCTGTAGGGTTTGGGGGGCTGAAAACCCCCAGAAGCCAAGAGACCTTCATGCATCAAATCCAAATGATGACTTTGACCCAATGTCTGACCCTGAAACCCCCTCGCCCATCATATTGAACCCCAAGCCCTCACCCTGATCCAGTCTCAACCCTACCATCTCGAACGAAGTTCCTCCCTTGGCTAGGACTGAAGCCCCCTGGCCCCTCACCTCAATCCATGGCTCTAACTTAACCCTGACCTTGACCCCCAAGCCCTGGCACCTTCAGAGTGTGACCCCCAGCTATAACCTGCGTCTAAATCTTGGATCCAAGCGATTTCCAAGCAAGTGTCGGATGCGAACGCAATGAGGCAGACCAGTGACGTGCCTCCTGCCCTCTAATCCTTCCAGCTCTCCTGTACTATATTCTCCGGAGAGCCCGGGCCATGCACCCCCTTCCCTTCATCGAGGTGCGGTGCCCTGATAGGCTCCGCTCCCCTCTGATGGCCCCCGTCTCTGAGATGGTCTGCCGGTAGCAGCTGAAATTTCCACGTGAACCCACTTGAATCCTGCACTGACTTGGCAGCTGGGGTGAGCTGGCTCCCTGTTCCCCATGCCCTATATTTGAGGCCTCCACTTTGTTCAGCTGTCTCTGGTTACAGGTGACATTTCCCCCCTAATCCCAGGTAGGCTGCCGTTCTTTCAAAGCAAACAGGTGTCGGTGCTCAGCTGCCTTGCTGGGTACAACTCCGGTACATGTTAATGCTCCCGTCCCTGCCGGCAGACGAACACCAAGCCATTCTTCTAATCACGGCAGCACAATAGAGAACGCTGTTTCTAAACAACCTGTCCTGTATCGCCAGTGTCCTAGCCGCCAATGCGGGTGATGAGCAGACGGACTGGTTTCACCCAGTGCATCACTGGTAACCAAGAAGATAGAAAGGCCCTGGCAGCTAGATGAGTTTTGCACAAACCAAACCAAGTTCTGTTGCTTCTGGTATCTATTTGCTATACAACCAGGTCATTTTTGCTTCCAGCTTTAATGCCAGCACATGGCACGTGAGAGTCTTCCCCACCAAGATGTGCCACCACAACCGGCTCCTGGGCCCCACTGTGCTCACTGGAGTCCCCTCCAGGTCCCAGCCTTCTCTGTGGACCAGAGCCAGCAAGCCAAGGATGGCAAGCCACTCTGCACGTATCCAGCTTGACCGGATGGAAAGTCTTTGCTCAAAGTGCACCTGGGTCATGTTTCTTCTCCGGGCAAAGCTTCGGTAGGCAGGGGGTGACGGGGATAGTAGTGATCTACGCAGGCAGCTGTCCCTTTGCAGCTAGAAGGATGACTGGGCCAACAGGGAAAGATCTGGCATCTTACATGGAGACCCTCACACCTCCTTGCCCATATACCATAGCTCATGATCTGAGCATCTCTCTCTTCTTGCCACCCTTTTCTGGAGGACCGATAATGATGGTAGAGGCCCATGCTTTTAAACCGCCCTCAATTCGAGAGTCCCTCTCGGCCTCCTCTCCCTTCATTCCCACCCTCCTCCCAACTCCTGCATCACGTCACCCAGCCCTGGGGTGGGAGATCTTGCCGTGTTTCCCAGCCAGGCCCAGCAGCCGATGCCACCAGCATTTAACAACATCACTGAGCAATTTTCTTCGTGGGGCTGCTGTTGTCCAGACACTGCGAACCTCAACGTGTAAGTATGGGCTCGGTTAATAACCGTGTGTTTACTTGCCTCGTTAAGGAAATTAAAAGCACGGAGCTATTGATTGGCGCACACGTGACTTGCCTGTGCTCCCGTGTGTAGATACAGCAGTTCAGGTCCTTTGATGCGTTTTTAATGTGTTTGTTAACGATAACGATCTTGCTTTGAATTTGGTTTAGTGTTTGCTCTGGGTTGCGTGTTGTCAGTGCCAAGCGGACCCCTCCCATCCACCTCAACCCTTCGCTGCTCGCTGGGATCGGCAGAGAGGAGGGATGGCAGCTCTCCACACTTCCAGGCAGAGGGTCTCAAAGCCTGGCCACGGCCCCGTTCCACTGTCCAGCCTGCATTTCTAGCTATCAAGTGGCTCAATGAACAAGCTGTTCCCTTACTGTGTGTTTGTAGGGCCCAACTCTCATTGACTTGTTGGTGCTACCATAATATTAATGTGAAATAGCGAGACTTGAGTGCCGCTCATCCCAATGCCCTTTGCAAAAGGTGCCTCTGTCATTGCTGAAATGCAGCCCGCAGGTACGCAGCGCAGCAGCTGGATGGTGGAAATTGTCCTCATCCCCCTACTCCATTTCCTGCATTGTGGACAGGGCCTTGGTTCCTAAGGCCTCTCCTGGAGACCCACACATGGCCTGGAACTCAATTTATCAGCCTTGAGAAAGACGGGGGGGTTAAGTTAGACATGTTGGGATGTGAACTAAGTTTGTAGTGCTTCATGGGAACATAGGTTGCATCCAGTCCCCTATCACAGGCAATCATGTCATATAGATGCATTGAATACATCAGTACTGCTGTTCACTTCAGCACCAGCATCCTAGCAGGTCCAGGCAAGCCAGGAGGCAATGCACAGCCCGTTCAGATGAGAAGCAAGAAGTGCCTCTCAGGCTGGAGCTGCCAGTTTGAAATGCTCCTGCTCGGCGGATGGCCCATTGCTACCCAGACAGCTTGGGCCACGTCGGAAGGGCGTCATCTCCCGATGCAGATGTCAGCGTTGCGCGCTGTCCCACCAACGACCTTCAGGCTGACCTGAGGGGAGACACCCAGCAGGGCTTGGATGCTGACCCAAAGCCTTGCCATTGCAGTTACCTCCCAGCACCTGCCCCTGCTTGTTGGGCACTGAAGCCTCCTTTGGGTTAGAAGGGCTGCACTTGGAGTCACTCCACTCCACCGCACAGCCAGCACCAACCGGTCCACAATAGCGAGTCAACCCCCTCAGATCACAAGACCCAAAGATAATAAATAAACCTCGGGTCATTTTATCTATGTGCTGGCTTTTGAGGCTTTGCGCTGAGCTGGGGTCATGTTTTTAAGCTTTTCTCTCCAACCGCAAGAGCTAGAAATATTTCGTAATGGAAGCCAAGAGTCTCATCTCTCAGAGCTCACAAAGCGCTGGGACTTGCAGGTGTTTGCAGCACTCTTCACGTAGGCATGGAGCAGTGATGCTGAGACGTCTTGTCTCGAAGGCTCCATACAGACCAAAGTGGAAAACCAACTTCAGCCTCTGCTCTTATTTCCAACGGCCCTGGAACCTGGTGCACAATAAATCCCAAGGAGAAAAAAAGGCAATATCTTGAGAATATAGGCAGAAGGCCCAGAGACCAAGTCCCAGTATAGATGCAGTTCACAACCAACTGAAAGATTTTTACCAACATTAACAGGGTCTGGATGATGCCCTGGATATGGATGATGCCCTGCTTTGATGATTGAACCAGATGACCTCCTGAGGTCCCTTCCAGCCCTACTTTCCTATGATCCTATGATGTTTCCAAGAGGGTTGTTGATGTCCTACCCTTGATGGCTCTAGACAGCTGGGGAGCCAGAAAGATCTTGGGTTTTAAAGCTAGTTTGTACCATGTCCCAAACATGAAGAAATCAAGACACACGAAACCATTGCAAGGGAAACGACCACACACAAAAACAATCTCTGCTGAGAGAATATGAGGGCTCTGTATTGCAGCACACCCGGGAAGGATGATGTGCTGCAAATTATGTGCCTCAGCTGCAAAGTTTCAAAGAGGATTTAATAAAATGAGACAAACTAATAATGTACGGAATTAATAGGAGCCCTGGACCTGCAGCTTGAGTTAATCAGATGCTTTTCCCTACTGGACTGAGCTGCTGAACTCCAGCTAAACCTTCTCTTTCCCAACCAGCTCCTCTCCTTTTCTGTGTTAACCCCTCTCCTAGAAACGTGCCGGTCATGCAGTGCTGACTTCATGCCAAGTCCTGTCTTCATCTATGTCTGGGCGGCTCTGAAGCTGCTAGGAACTGTACGTAAGAGAAGGCAGAATTTTGGCTTCACATGTGGACATGAGAGGGAAGTCCTGCAAGGGCAACAGCAGCAGGATCCAGCTTCGTTAGACTTCCCCTAATTATTATCACTATTATTTTTAGGAAGGAAGGAGTTATGGCTGAGGACCAAGGAATAAAATAGATAATTTTCCAGGGCCCTCGTGATATCTACTTTGATGGTGTGTTACTGCTACTGTGGAAAGAATACGAAGATGATGATAATGATGATGATGATGATGTCCTTAACCAGATAGCGGGACCATGATTTTGCACTTCAAAACTTCTAGTGATGGAGACTCCACAGCTGCTCTTGGTGACCTGCTTGACTGCTTGCCCCTACATTCGAGTTTGCCAGGGCTAGGGCAGCAGCCAGCACTCCCGGGCTCCCTTCCCAGCTGAGATCTTGCAGCTTCCAGTGACTTCAGTCAAAGCAGCAGGTGCTCAGTCCCACAGGATTTGATCTGTACGGTTTAGAGGGTCTCTTGCAGGGGACTTTCTGCTTTTCACTCCCACTTGGATCAGACACAATGGAAGCAGTCGATGGCAGACACAAGTGCCTTTCCCAGCTTTGCATTACCAGCTGATAGACGTTGCCTTCTTGTCCATCCTGCCTGACACCTGCCGCATCTCTGAACACGGCACACAGCCCAGAACGCACATGAAAGAGCGAGCAATTTTGCAGCGGGTGCAGATCACCAATTTGCTCATTGCTTTGGCAATGTTCCTATCCAGAGAACTTAAATCTAGCCAGAGAATTTAGCTACCACCAGTCGTGACGTCTTTCCGCTACCACAGCAACATGAAAAGTGCAGGAAATCCAAACCATGCTCTACTAGGATCATTCTTTTCTCATTATTCCCCAAGATTTCCTATTTTTGGGATCAAATGCGTAACATATGCATCTGTGAATGGTTTCTGGTACATCTTGCTTCTGTATTTTTGCAGGGATTGCTATTGCTGTGAGCTGTATTTTGAACTAATTTTTCATTTGCACAGTTCATCCAAGTTAGGCTCCTGGGAGCTGCATGTTCTGTAACCGGGATATTTGTGAGCTTTCGCGGAAAGTACTTACCTCAGTAGACTTATAAACCATCATCGAGTGACTGTTTTCATGGTAATGGAAATGCTGCATTTGATTTCAAATACACAGTCTTACTTGTGTGTCTCATGCTCAAGGTATCCAAAAGCACTGGCATGAATGAATCAAGGCACGACCCTACTGCCACCGGACTCAGAGGCACAATGCTGTTGACTGGGTATAAGGCTGGTTGCCATTTGGGCAAATGCAGTAGCTGTGATGCCTCAACCATTAAGCACCTTGGACTAGAAAGAAGGTGCCCATTTTTAACAACAGCGAGAATTATTAACCACCAGAACAACTCTGTAGTGAAACCGTGCTTCCATCATGCAAAGTCCTTAAATCAGGGCTGGGGGGCTTAACAATTGACCCCCTCCTTCAGTCACAGGTTGTGAGACTGATGTAGAAATCACTGGATCAGATTCTTTGGTTTATGCGATGGGAGAGGTCAGACCGGTTGATCCGAGCGCTCCCACCTGACCTGCAGACCTAGGACTGAATCTGTGATGGGTTATATCCACAAGCAGAAGGGATGTGACATGGCCTTTTACTCCCCTGGACTGGGATGGAGTTCATTCTCATTGCCATGCCCCGCTCACCACATATACCCCGAGACTTTCTATGAGTGTTGACCCAAAATCCACCACCATGGGGTACAATCAGCCCAAGATGGGAAAACAGAGACCTGAAAACCACATGGCCCTCCAAAACCCAACACACTTGGCACTTCTCTGATGAGGGCAGGGAGTGACTAGGAATGGGGGGCTCCACCTTGAAGAGCCCCATGCCCCCGAATGGTCCTGACAAGGCTTGGTCAGAAGAAACCACCGAAGCACCCTCAGCTATTGGATTTATTCACGGGCCACGTGCCCCCAGATAAGACAGGTGCCTTCTTTGAAGAAGGAAAACTTTTTTTAACCAAACTGTTTGGAATCAGTTCAGTCATTAAAGACATACTCCACCCCCACCCCCATTTTTGATTGCTACTTTTCAGAGGGAAAAGTGAGTGTATGTGAATAAAGAAGGCATTTCTGCCCGATGATCACCGAGCGGGGCACCTCTGCCAGCCACAACTCCTCCCTGCCTCCGACTTGCACCCAAACAGAAAGCTCGAGATCAGTCCAGTTCCAACCAGCACCTTCCAAGCCGGGCAGGGAGGTTTCTCTGCGGGGGTTTTGCTGATTCAGCGTGTGTCCCTGGTGCGCGGCACACAGCGTCTCCTGTCACCGACCAGCTGCTCGGAGGAAGCAAATGGGTTTTCCATTTACTGAAATGAGCTAACCTGCAACGAAGCTCTGAACAGGCTATTTTTACACCTGCCTGCTGATATCAAACTCTGATTGAGGGCAACAATAAACTCTGATTGAGACGTTCGATTTGCCTGTCTCCTTCGCTGTTCTCTGTTAACAGCCTCAGTGAAATGGGCTGCGTTATTTTGGGGCTTGGTACTCTGGTGCTTTATAATCCACTAATAAACCTCTTGTCACTTTTATTCATAGATCAGTAAAGATGCAAAGTGTTGCCATTTGGAGAATGAAAGTCTCTCTGCCTAAAATCCCTTTTGCAGCTTCACTGGCATATGGTGCCGTGTGCTGTTTAGACAGTTGCTGTGTTCCACCCCAGAGGTGGCCGCATTTCATAATGGCGATGATGGCTGGTGTTCAGATGGGCCTGTGGGTGACGAGATGGATGTGTGAGTTGGAAGCCAGGGTAGGGGTAGCTGAGAGGGCTGATGTCCTCAATGTTCCCCACTTGCTTATGAAACTCCCACCATCCCAACAGAGTCAGTCTCCCAGTGGTTTGGGTGAGATTTCTATGATTTGGGGTCACCTCTGAAAGGAAAGGATTGCCATCTGGGATCTGACCTAGACTGAAAACCACGTGGGATTTTGATTACCCCCTCTCATCTCCATCCTGAATGGGAGAGTACTTAGACATCAGCACGGCTTGTGCCTCCGTCTCTTTGGTCCAAGAAAGGGGCATCCCCCAATTCAAAGCGATGACCCCGAAGCGAGACCTTCTCCATCAGGGTGTTCACGGCCCCCACCACGCTGACATGATTCGCATGATGCTCCAGTTCCACAAAGGCAATGATTCCTCACTGCGGCCTGATCCAGCCAGGTCTGTGTGCAAGCATGTTCGATCCCACTCCTCTACCGTGTGCCCATCTTGTGCCGACTGCAAGCTCCGGGGGCCTGGGACTGGGTGTCTGGATGGTGCTGGCACCTAAGCTACCTGCCATAAGCAGCATGACTTGTAACAGTGAGACTTGCCTGCATTAAACAACAGGCCTCCTCCGCAGGACGGCTGCTGCCCCATTGCCCCTTTGCACGAGGATCTGACTCAGTCCGGCTTCCTGAGCCCTGCAAGTGCGATGTAGCTGTGTGTCAGGCAGGACACTCGCCGCCCCCGGCCTGGAGATCCCATTCACTTCCCCAGCTGTGCCTAGCCCAGGGCTCTGGCGTGCAGCTTGTCCGCTCCTCGCTGCCAGGGACAGCACCTGGGCTCCAGATGCAGCACGTGGCAGCGAAGGGAGCTGCTGGCTCTCTGGCAAGTGTCTTGGGGGCTCTTACATGACTTTATAGATTCATAGGTATTAGGGGCTGGGACGGACCTCACAGGATCATCCGGTCCAGCCCCCCGCGCTTGGGCAGGAAGGACTGGGGGACCAGATGACCCCAGCAAGGTTGTTTGAAGATTTCCAGAGCAGGCGCTTGCACCGCCTCTGCAGGGGAGTCTGCTCCAGAGCCGGGACACCCCAACCCTAAAGAAGTTTTTGCTAAAGCCATCTTCTAGCAGTTTGTGACTCTTATTCCTCGTCTTGCCCCGGCTGCCTTGGCCAACAGATGCACCCCCAGGCCCTGATGTGCCTCTTATATACCTCGGGGGACCAGCTGCCCCAGGGAAGTATCAGCAGGAGCCACAGTCACCTGCGCGGGGGGACGCGGCCGCTGCGCCGCGGGCCCCGCACCCCTGCCCGGCGCCGGCCCAGCCGCGCCCTTTGCTGCCCCCTAGTGGACAGACCCGGGCTCGCCGCTCCCGCCCGGGGCTGCCTGCTTGCACTGGGATCCAGTCCTCGCATACTGGGATCCAGTCCTCGCATACTGGGATCCAGCCATTGGGTTTGCTTGGGAATGAGGTCGCCGGTGCCCCGCGGCTCCCCAGCGCGACCCCCGCATTGCAGTGCTGCCACCTCGCCTGATTTGGGGGCGCTGCGGGGCTGGGGGGAAAAAAATCTCGGTTCTCTCGTTTCTACGTCTGTCGGTCGTTTTGATTTCCCCCCGGGGGGCTCACCCCACCGGGACGGGGCAGACCCGAGACAGCGGGCGGCTCGTGCCCCCGGCCCCTGGGACCGAGACACGAGCGTCCCCCGGACCCCCGAGACCCCGGCCCGGCCCGGCCCGGGATCAGACAGCGCTTCATCTTCCGCAGCGACCCCGCGTCTGTGCGTCCAGCGGCGCCCGCACGTCCGCGAGGAAAGATCCTGTTCCATCCATAGACAGATGTTCCTCATCTATCTATCTATCTATCTATCTATCAGGGATATGAAAAACGTAGCTCTTTGTGTGTGTGTGTGTGTGTGTGTAGCTAGTGTGTACCATATCGCAAACACGAAGAAATCAAGACGCATGAAACTTTCTCTCTCTCTCTATGGAAGAGTTTCTATATAAAATAAAAAGTTTATATATATATTTAAACTCCACGGCCACCCTGCGGGCACGGGACAAACCCAGGGCTAGCTCTGTCTTATATATATATATTATATAAAGGAAAAGTTTCTATATAAAAGAAAGAGTCTTTCTCGCTCTCTCTTTCTCTCTCTATATATGCTCACTGTAAAAACACAGTCTTTTATATATACACTATCTTTTACACACTATATACACTATCTTTTATATATATATATGGAAGAGTTTCTGTAGAAAAGAGTGTCTATATATATATATATATATATATATATATATATATAGAAACTCTTTCTTTTCTACAGAAACTCTTCCTTATATATATATATCTATCTCCAAGCCAGAGCTCGCCCTTGGTTTGTCGCCTGCCCGGGGCGGCCGTGGGGAGCAGCCCCACGCGCGGCGGGGCCGGGGCCGGGGCCGGGGCCGCCGGGAGGCTCTGGGCTCCGCTGGTTCGCATTGTGCCCAGCGGCGCGGGTTTGCCCGCCGGGGCGCCCCCGGGAAAGGCTGCCCGGGCGGCGGGGCGGGCGGTTCAGCCGGGGCAGGTGCGAGGGGCGCGGGGCGGGAGCGGGGCGGGAGCGGCCCCGGCAGCAGCCGCGCTCCCCCCGCGCAGGACGCGGCCCGGCCCCGCCGTGACGGCGCTGGGGGCGGCGCTGCCGGCTCCATATAAGCCGGGCGCGGCGCTCCGCAGCCCAGTCCGCTCCTGTCGCTCCGCTCCTCGCAGCCCAACCCGGCCCGGCCCAGCCCAGCCCCGGCCCCTCCATGCGCCTGGCCACCATGATCAAGAAGCTGTGCCCCGGAGAGCCCGAGCTGAACATCCCGGCCAAGAACTGCTACCGCATGGTGGTGCTGGGCTCGTCCAAGGTGGGCAAGACGGCCATCGTGTCCCGCTTCCTGACGGGCCGCTTCGAGGAGCAGTACACGCCCACCATCGAGGACTTCCACCGCAAGTTCTACAGCATCCGCGGCGAGGTCTACCAGCTCGACATCCTGGACACGTCGGGCAACCACCCCTTCCCGGCCATGCGCCGCCTCTCCATCCTCACAGGTACGGCCTCAGCCCTCTGCGGAGGGGATCAGAGCCCTCGGGCCCCTGCGAGACTGCTCGCCCGCTTTGCAAGGGGACCCAGAGCGGGAATCGCAGCCCTGACAGACTCCTAGCTCGGCTTGCACGGGACCCAAGCAGGAAGCCGCAGCCTGAGGTCACCTGTAAACTCCTGGCTTAGTTTGCAAGGGACCCAGAGGGGAAATCACAGCCCTCAGGTCACTTGTAAACTCCTGCCCGGTTTGCAAGGGATCCAGAAGGGGAATCGCAGCCCTGATGAGGTCTCTGGCAAACTCCTGGCTTCGCTTGCAAGAGACTGGGGTGGGAAGTCGCAGTCCTGAGGTCACCTGCAAACTCCTCGCTGGGTTTGCAAGGGACCGGGAGGGGAAGAAGGTATAGCCCTGAGGTCTCTGGCAAACTCCGGCGCACAAAGGATCCAGAGGGGAAGTCACGGCCCCGAGTTTGTTTGCCAGCTCCTCACTGGCTTTGCAAGAAACTTGCAGCCCTGAGCTGGCTTGCAAGAGACTCCAGGAAAGTGGCAGGTCTAAGGGGTGCAGCTTTGTGCATGTGCTGATGCACCAGATCGGGCATGCAGAGCTGGGTGGGGGGGTTGGCACAGGAGCCCAAAGCCAAGGGAGGCAGGTGGGCATGCACGTGTGCAGGCTTTGCAGTGCTCAGCAGGCAGCAGCCAAGCCCGCAGGGGCTCCTTTACTCTAGAACCAGCCAGAAGGATCAGGATCAGGATCAGGATCTAGTTTGCAATATGAGGAGCAAAATCCTAGGAGCCAAAGTGCCAGGCAGGTGGGCATTGGGACTGGGTGACAGTGCTACCCTCCCTCCCTGCATAAGTCTAACGCTCCATCCTCTTTTGCCCCCTCTGTCCCACAGGAGACGTGTTCATCCTGGTGTTCAGCCTGGACAACCGGGACTCCTTCGAGGAGGTGCAGCGCCTGAAGCAGCAGATCCTGGAGACCAAGTCGTGCCTGAAGAACAAGACCAAGGAGAATGTGGACGTGCCCCTGGTCATCTGTGGCAACAAGGGGGACCGCGACTTCTACCGGGAGGTGGAGCCCCGCGAGATCGAGCAGCTGGTGGGCGAAGACCCCAAGAAATGTGCTTACTTCGAGATCTCGGCCAAGAAGAACAGCAGCCTGGACCAGATGTTCCAGGCCCTCTTTGCCATGGCCAAGCTGCCCAGCGAGATGAGCCCTGACCTGCACCGCAAGGTCTCGGTGCAGTACTGCGACATGCTACACAAGAAGACTCTCAAGGGCAAAAAGCTGCTAAAAGAAGGGGCAGGGGGCAGCGACGGGGAAGCCTACGGCATCGTGGCCCCCTTTGCCCGCCGGCCCAGCGTGCACAGCGACCTCATGTACATCCGGGAGAAGGCCATCGGGGGTGCACAGGCCAAGGACAAGGATCGCTGTGTCATCAGCTAGGAGCCCTTTTCCCGGCTTCCCCCCAGATCCAAGAAATGGGGGGTGGGTGAATAGCTTTGTTTCATAATAAACTGGGAGGCAAAGTGGCATCTGCCCCAGGGTGGGGCAGGGAACCTCTGTCTCCTTCCCCTAAGGGACGATTTTCATCTGCTCCCTCCCACATTTTTTTATTTCAGTGGGGTTGGGGGGGCTGCTGCTGGAGCCTCTTCCGCAACGGGGGAGAGGCTGAGGAGGATTATGGAGAGCAGCGTGATGTGATGGGCTGGGAAATGGAAAGACGCCGTCTCCAGCGCATCTTCCTGAGTTGCCCGGCACCGGGCAATGCCTTGCCTTCGCTCTAAGGAAGAGACCTGGGGAGAAGGGGGTGGAAAGGACTTGAAAATCCAGCCTACGTGGAACACTTCCCAGGGACTGTGCTGTGTGGCTGTGTGCATTTCTGTGTGCAGAATCCACCCCTGCGTTCCTGCAGACATCTGGCAGGTCCCCCCGCTGTCCGCTCTCACCCGAGCAGAGGGCAGGGTGGCGGGGGCAGGGGGTCACAAATGGACTTTTGTTTACATTTGTCTTGTCTGATTTGCAAAAAAAAAAAAAAAAAGGAAAAAAAAAAAGCATTTGTTTTTTATATATAAAAGATATAGCACTTTATGTATGGTATCTGTTTGTCCTGGACATGAACAAAATCTTATCCAAGTGTTTTTACAGTGAGTGACACTCAGTGTTTTATTTTTTCTACAGAATAAAAAGCTTTTTAAACTGAAATTCTGCCCTGCCTCTGTCTCTGCTTCCTCACTTGCGTTTCTTAACATCCTGGAAGCCCACTGCTTTCCCCTATGGGGGGGTATGAAAAAATCCCGTGCTGACCAAGTGATCCAAAGCATAAGCGACTTTAAGATGCCCGCCCCTATCAGAACACGCTTCTGCCCCAGGACAAAGATGCCTGTTGTCGAAAGTAGCCGAAGAGATCTCCGCCGAGACAGCCGAAGCATGACGGGGACAGGTGAACAGCCCGGCTCAACCGAACAGCGGCTGAAACTTTTTGCTCTGGCACTGAACCAGGCAGAGTGACCTCTGTCGGGCAGTCAGAAAACTGACATTAAGGATTCTATGTCCGTGGTCACAAATAACCCGCTGGTTGGGGGCAAAATGACAGAAACGACCCATTTTCACGACTAAGTCGATGACTCCCCTATCATCCTGGTTTGTCTCCCTTGCATACGCAGCTGAACGGTGACTAGCTTTGCACTAAAAATCTCCTGTTCAGATCAGGCATGCAATTCCCTCCCCCTGCTTTGCAGCGTGGAATAAAAAAAGGAAACTACTTCCAATCATTTCATTTGTGTCAGAGAGACTGGTTTTTTTACTGATTAGCCTTACAGGTACGGCTTGAGATTCCTGGAAGCGAATGGGAAAAGGGAGGGGAGGAAACTCATTCTTTTTTTATATATTGTTGACTCTGGATTTGACGCCAGGTTTCAGAGACGTTGCACCCAGGAGTGGCCGCTGGTCTCAATTCCCTAGAAACCAGGCTGTATGTTTAGTTAGTTCCCCTCCCTCCCCCTCCAGCAACGGGGAGCAGACGCATCACTTGAAAATAAAAAGAAGTTTGCTTTTGAGGCCACAATAATAATTGGGAAATTGAGGCATCGTGTGAAATAACCCGTTTTTCATTTGGACACCAACTAGATGCCAAGTCGATGGAGTCACTTTGCGTTGCAATCCCCCCAGGGCAAAACGTCTTTGGTATTATATTTGCTTTTTCCATCCCGTCAGTCAGTGCCGGGGCATCGCTGGAATGCCTAGTGAAAAATAGAGCGAGTTTCATTCATGAGAAACAGATGAGGAATGTATTGATCTTGGGAGAGTTGGCAGAAATATCCTGCCCGTCATTGCCAGTCTTCCCTTTGCCTTGCCTGTTCTAGCGCTGTGTTTCACTGAGACGAGAGAGGTTTCTCCACCTTGCCGGCTTCCCCAAGCAATGGCCATTTTATTATACGCAGGCTGCAGAATGGTTTCTAGACTAAGGGTTATTTGAAGTAGCCCAGCACCATGTCCCTGCTCTCGCTGCTGTTCCCAGAGAAAGATCCTGGCCTGTCTTCACCGAGCTGCTCCCCGTTTCCCTGCAGTTTGGTGTTCCTTGAAAATCAAACCCACCGCCTGGACTGGGGCCCAGCCAGCATGCTACACCCCTCGCTGGGAACCGTGCGAGTACAAAACGCTGTAGTGCTTTTATTCATCCATCAGAACCAATGCCCTGCACCTCGTCACACCAGCAAAGGGCCTTTAGCTCCATTTCTCAAGAAAGCGGTGTGCGGTGACCGATAGGAAACTCGGAGCCACAGCTCAGCTCAGCTCCCCAAGCTCTATTTTTGCCTTCATGCAATGCAATGCTCAGCCCCCAGCTCATGCAAAGGGCTGTATTCTGCCCTCTGTAACATTCATGGACACCCTCCAGGATGGATTCTCGCCCCTGGTGTCACTGCACTGAAGCCAAGGTACTCAGGATTAGACCCACCCAGACTGGGCCACATAATAGGAGGGAACCGAGGGCATAGGACTGATCCGTGTGGTGTCTCTGCATTGATGACCCAAACCCCTTTTGCACATGCCCCCGGTCTCTGCCCTTCCTGGAGGTTTCACTCTCAAGCCACTTCCCTCCTGCTTTAGTACACAGGGTTGATATGGGGCAGTTTGCCACTGAGCACAGTGAGAAGCCCAGGATGAGGGAGGTAGACAGGTGCTGTGCAAACTGGTCCCTGCCCTGTGGTGGTCCAGGCCTGGCTCTTCTCCAGCAGGCACAAGCAGCTGTGCTGACCCGAGTGACACTTTGGTAGTGCAGAGCAAAGCTCAGGTTGGGGGGGGCGCTCCCATGGCTGTTTCCACACTTGGGACCCAAGCACTGATCCTTCAAGCCCTTCCTCACCAGCTGAAGGGACTTCAAAAAAGTCCCACTCCAGAGTGGCTGTTGCACCAAACAGCTGCACTCTCCTACAGCCAACTCCGCTGGGTGGATATCGTCCTAGGGATGAATTTGGCCTGGCTGTAGTGCTGAATGGCAGGCCCCCCTCCCCTTCCCACCTTACTCAAAGTGCCTTGCCTCTGAGCTGATTTAACACAGCAGGGAGCAAGAGTCCCGAGAGCAGCCAGAGACCCAGGGGAGTGATCTGGGAACCCATCTCCATCCAAGGACACCGGGAAGCCCTCGCCTCAGAGCTGGGTTGGACTCTGCTCTTGGCCCCGCAGCGCGCTCCCTTGCAGCCTGCTCTGGGCTGACAGCAGGAGCAGGGAGCAGACTCCAGTCCGGCACAAAGCAACTGCCCTGCGATGCTGCTCAGCTCCCCATCCCACCACTGCTCACACACATCCAGGCTCCATAGCTGGGAGTTCGGCAGGAGGGTCCATCCCCCTTTGCGCCACCTCAAATTCCAACCCCCCAGGAGCTGCACAGGCTGGATGAAGTGGCTCCATAGGCTGGATCCAGCCTGAATCGGGTACCTCTGCCCTCCCGCTCAGAAAAGCACCACGAAGATGTGCCGGACTGGACAGCTTTCCCAGCCTTTCAAAGTCATGCCCACATTTTGCCCTCGCCCACTCAGTAACCAGGCAAAAGCCATTCAGAGCGTAGGAATCTTTACTGGGATCCGTATGGGGACAAAACATTCTCTACAGAAGTAGCCCCTCTCTCCCAAGAGGCCCCCACTGCATCCGCACATGAGGAATGATCTTGTCCCAGGTGCCGGGGGCTCGTGATGCTCCGCTCAGCATTCGACTGCTTCGGCAGAGGCGGAGCTGAGCAAAGTGGCAGCACGCACGCCCTGTGCCCGGGGGAAGCTGTTCGACACAGAAAAGATAACCCCCAGCTCATTCACTCCTGCAGCGAGAGGGGCGGGGGGAGCGCAAGGCTTTCTGTCTGCCTGCATTAGTGGGGAAAAAGACAACAGGGATGGGTATCAATACACACAGTCCCAGGGCAGATCAAAGCAAACCCATGGCTGCCACCGTGCTACAGTACAGCATGTTCTCCAGACTCCCTGTCCCCAAACAGCCGCCACTTGGTAGCGACGAGGCAGGAGAGCAGGGAAGCAGGGAGAAGGTCCCGGCTCAGGGAAGCTGTTGCTTCCCTTCTATTCCTTGGGGATCTCGAACATACAGAGGCTCTTGTATTTCTGCAGCAGCTCGTTCTTGGTCCGGACCTGCTCCCGCAGGTTGTGCAGTTGCTGCTGCTGCTGCTCAGGGCTCACGCCGATGCCGGGCATGGTGCTGATCATCTTCCTCATCTCCTGGAATTTGGTCTTCAGCTCGTTCAGCACCTGATGGACATCCTGGCTGTCCTTGTCCATGCTGCGGGGGAGAGAAGGAGAGAACCGCGGCTCACGTCTCACCTCAGAGACCCATGGGGCTACACCCCCCTCCACTAAAGCCCCCTGGTCGTGGGGTCCAACCCCTCCAGGCAGCCTGGGAAGAGGGGCACATCCACAGCAATCAAATGGGCACGGTGAACGATTACATTTTTGTTTGTTTGGGACAATGCGGATGAAGTGAAGGACTCCTGGAGGCAATGACCTGCTCTTGGACTGGGTTTTGTTACACACGCATGTGCACACGCACTCCGAAGATTAATCACACGAGGTCTCCTCCAGGCTGACACCTATGATCCATGCCCACAGCTCACTCCTTTTGGTGCATTTTGTCCAGCTGGGATAAAACTACTGAGAGGGCCCAAGGTAGAGGAACTAGGCCAGCCTAGCTCTGCTAGCGCCCTTTGCCCCTCACCTCTATTTAGTGGGCACACAGCACCTAACACAGGGCTCCGACCTCCCCTGGGGTGGGGGAGGAGGGGGGTGTTTGCACCAAATACAGATAACGTAGTGCAAGAGCATCACCAGGAGCTGAGAGGCAATTGGCCACATGCTGCCATCAGGCTAAAAATACCCTCCTTGAACTCAACATAAAAAGAGCACTAGAAAAAAACGCAAGGCTTGACAAACGACTCCCTCCCTTTCCCCGGAGGGGCTTGGCCCAGAAAGAGACGCTGCCCTGCTCCAAACGCGCAGCCCCTCCACCTGCTCCGCTTCGCGCCGCAGCCGCCTCGGCGCCGACTGCTCATTAGCGTCTGCTCTGGCATTGTTCGTGCCAATAAAAGTCTCACCTGGATTGGAGCAACAGCCACACAAAGCCGTTGCTAAATAGGTGCGGCAAGGATTTTAAGGGCCTTTGAAAGCCAGGACCCATTCACTAGTAAGCTCTAAAAATAAAGTCCACTCAGCATCACAGGGGTGGTGAGGACTCAGGGGACAATGACGCAGCCTGGGGTGAAATTTTGGCCCTGATGGTGCTGGTTTCTTTGTTGCAGCTGAGTCAGAGGGAGCAAATGGGTACTCCTGCCTTAGAAGTACTATCCAAGAGCTATCCTGGCAACAGCAGATCAGCTCACTACTTACTTCCCATCAGCAGTGGCTGCTGTTGGATTGCCGAGGTGTCATGAGGCTGCTGGGTCTCAGCCCGGCTGCCAGCAGACAAACGGGCTCATTGCAAAAGCATGACTGGCTCCAAATGGCTCCCAACTGGGCAGGGAGGGCAAAGATGACCCTTAATTTGATTCCTTCTCCCATGCCCGTCTCCGGTCCTTTGCCACGTGATGGCAAACAGCGTCCCCTGCTCTGCGAGAGCCAGCCTGGAGCACCCTTGTCCCACAATGTCCAGACTGCGAGCAAGTAAGGCTCTGCCCTGTGCTGCCTTCAGACTGTAAAGTCTTTGGGGCTGGGACTCTCTACCTGTGCGACGTGTCTGAGGCCAAGCTGCCCGTCAGCACGAAACCAAGAGGGCGCGACTCTTTTACACACCAGCCCCCTACCTGGCCATATTAGGGCTCCTTTGTGCTGCAGGAAGGGTGGGAAGAAGCGATCACGTAAGGGAAGATCAGGCCCATGATGTATTGCATGGGGAGTACACAGGTCCCCGCTGACACCGGTGTAAAGCACCTGAGTGGGGCTGCGTTCGAGAGCTGGCAATGCTGCCCTCGGTACTCCCTGCTCTGTGTCTACATGCACAACTTCTGTGCCAGGGCTGCCCAGCCAGGCGTGAACACCCACAGGCTGCACTGCAAGGAGGATGCCAGGGCCAGCCACCATCCAAGAGTAACAAGGACCCTCGGGGCCAAAGCCTGCATCTATACACCGCTCTGGAGTCCGAGAGAAGGGAGCCCGACCCCAGCCATGACCCCGTCCTCGTCCGTCTGTACCAGCCCGGGCCCCAGGGACGCATTCCTGAGCTGGGACTGTCTGTGCTTTCTGGAGCCTGCTCTCCACTGGAACAATTGCAGGCAACGTAAATGCAAAGGAACGCGGCCGAGGACAACGGGTGCAGTGATCAGGCCTGGTTCAGCCAGAGAACAGGCCTGACCTAAGCACCCAATTGTGATGAAACCAGGCCTGTTTCTCGGCATGAGTCAGGTGGGGGATCTGCCAGCTTGCCACATGCTTTCCCTGAAAATCTGGACCGGGACCCGATGAGATCAAGGTTTGCCCCATTAGCCATCTCTTCTGGCTAATGGGGCAAAAAGACCTGGGGAAATGAATGCATCAGGAATATACCTCGCTCACCTTTCCAGGAATGAGTCCACCTCCCATTCGGCCCTGCAATTTCCTTGTTCTACGTCACCTGTGAGATGGGACAATGGCCCCTTCACAGAGCCACGGAGAATGGCCTGGACGGCCCCCCTCGACGAACACAGGTCAGCCAGGGAGCCTCCAGATACGGCTTCACGGGCCGTGTACCAGCCAAGCTGTGAGCTGAGGCTTGGGGCACAGACCCTGGAGCCTGGAGCCATCGGGACACGCGGATGGACTGGATCAGATCGCCTCTGCGGGCAGCCAAGTCCTCCAGGTCCCCGTGCAAGGGAGGGTAGGCCAGGAGGGAGAGCAAGGGAAATCCTGAGTGATCTCCAGGCAGGGATATTAAGGAGATCACTAGTGATCTCTCTGCACCTTGGAGGGTGAAGGGATCCCTTGGAACCACTTCATTTATATACCACCATCGCAGGGAACGGCTCAGGAGGGCTTACACCAACAGACAAGGCAGCTTATGAAAACATTCAGACAAGTAACAGAATAAGCTGTATTTGCCCCAAGATTCAACCCTTTCCTGCTAACAGCTGCCCCATTAAAAATGGTCCCGCATCATTTCCACCAGATGCCCCGGCTCGGGCTCGGGCTTGGGCAGGCCCGGAGGGGAGGAGATGCAGAGCTCAGCCCCCACGGTGCCAGGAGGTTGCTCTTGGCTGACCTCGGAGACCACGCTGGGGTGCAAGGGAGACCGCGGCCCCTTTGCTACGTCGGGCCCAGGCTGTGTTGGTCCAAACCAGCATCTTGAATCGTGCCTGGAAAGCTACTGGGAGCCAGTGCTGGCCCTGGAGGACTGGAGGTCGTAGCAGGCCACCCCACTGGACGGCCACAGAGGCCAGCCCGCTCTCCAGGCCACGAAGGCTGGGATATCAAGGGGGGCCGAGCTGTCTCTTCACCGGAGGGAGGTGCCCAGCCGAGCCAGGGCTGTGACCTGGGGTGGCACGGTGCCCCCTGCCCGCCCCGAACACATCCTGCTGGAAAGGGGCACTGGGGTGATCCCCGGGGTCACTCTAGGGGAGGGATGAGGACTGGAGCCCCAGTGCACAGCGGAAGGGGTGCACAGCTGGAAGGGTGCACAGCTGGAAGGGTGCCCTGGTGCACAGCGGGAGGGGTGCACAGCTGGAAGGGTGCCCTGGTGCACAGTGGGAGGGGTGCACAGCGGGAGGGGTGCACAGCTGGAAGGGTGCCCTGGTGCACAGCGGGAGGGGTGCACAGCTGGAAGGGTGCCCTGGTGCACAGCGGGAGGGGTGCACAGCGGGAGGGGTGCACAGCTGGAAGGGTGCCCTGGTGCACAGCGGGAGGGGTGCACAGCGGGAGGGGTGCACAGCTGGAAGGGTGCCCTGGTGCACAGCGGGAGGGGTGCACAGCTGGAAGGGTGCCCTGGTGCACAGCGGGAGGGGTGCACAGCGGGAGGGGTGCACAGCTGGAAGGGTGCCCTGGTGCACAGCGGGAGGGGTGCACAGCTGGAAGGATGCCCTGGTGCACAGCGGGAGGGGTGCACAGCGGGAGGGGTGCACAGCTGGAAGGGTGCCCTGGTGCACAGCGGGAGGGGTGCACAGCGGGAGGGGTGCACAGCTGGAAGGGTGCCCTGGTGCACAGCGGGAGGGGTGCACAGCGGGAGGGGTGCACAGCGGGAGGGGTGCACAGCTGGAAGGGTGCCCTGGTGCACAGCGGGAGGGGTGCACAGCTGGCCCGGGTGCCCCAATGCAGAGCGGGAGGGGTGCACATCTGGCGGGGGAGCCCCCCCCCGTGCCCGGCGGGAGGGCGATTACCACTTGATGACGCCGTGCACGAGCGGCAGGAAGGAGAACTCCTCGCGGCCCGGGGGCGGCGGCGGCGCCGGGGCCGGGAGCGGCAGCGCGGGCTTCTGCTCAGGCGGGGGCTCGGCGGGCGGCGGCGCCGGGGCCGGGGGCTCCTCCGCGGGCCGCGCGGCCGCCCCGCTCGCCATGGCGGCCCCCCCTCCCCGCCCCGCGCGGCGCCGCCAATGCACGTGTGTGCGCCGGCCCCGCTATTGCGCGTCAGCCGGGGGCGGGCGCAGCTCTGCGCGGCACGGCACTGCACTACACTGCACTGCAGGGCCTCGGCGCGCCTTGCTGCAAATGCGTCCTCGCCCTGCAGAGCCCCCAGGGCTTGGCGCAGCCGTGCAGTGCACGCATCTTTGCATCGCGGGGGCGCCGTGCAGCGCACTGCATTGCAGAGCCCCCCCCTCCCCCCGGGCTCGGTGCAGCCGCGCGGGCAGCTCTGCAGGAGGCGCCCAGCCAAGCTGCTGCGGGAGCGGGGGCCTGGGCCTGGGAATGGGGGCTGCACCCCAGCAGTGCCCATCCATGTCTGGGCAGGGAGCGGGGCTTTGTCGGACCCCTGAGCTCGTGTGAGCCCAGTGCTCCGCCAGAGCAGCTCTCTGGCTCTCAACTGGGGGTGCGCCATCCTTGCAGGGGGGTTGCGCAACGTCCACAGAAGCTTTACTCATTTTTCTAGGGCCCCAGGGCTGTGCTGTTCAGTTCAAGAGTCAAGCAAAAACATGTCACTTCACTGGAATGGGTTTAAAACGATGGGCACAGCTGTGAAATAGGAGCTCCCTGCCCAGGAACAGCTAACAAGCTGCAGGATTGCAGAACAAAGGCTGCCTTGATTGGCTGGACATCAAAATCATCCAAAGAAGAGAGGGTCAAATGAAGAGTTTAGCAGGGATCTGGTAGATGAGAGCGAGCCTGAAGTCGAGCGACTCCCGCAGCCCAGACTGCCACAGCCAGGGAGATGGTTTTAAACTTTGGGTGGGAGAGGCATCGACAACCTGCAAGTGGTTCACAAGATAAACCCAGACATTTCAAATAGGAATCCCAAGTGCCAGAAATAGTCTGAGTTCTTTGCAACAGAAGAATTGCTCTGTTATTTTTCCAGAGACAAAAAACCAAGTGAAAGCTGAGAGCTGGCATTTTCCAAGAGGCACCTTGAGTCCACCGAGGTGGCTTAAGGGCTTTGCGGGATGGGATGGGACGGGGCGGGGCGGCCTCGAGACCCGGATGTTCTCAGGTGTTTAGGCACTCATCCAGCAAGAGTTTGGCCATGCTAGGCTCCTTTCACCAACACAATCCCAGTGCTCCTTTGCATTTTTTAAATCAAGCGGCTAAACTAAGGGACTTTTGATGCTGGCTGGAAAACAAACGATGGCTATATCTGTTTCCTTGCATTTGAGAAGTAGTTTGGTGACCTCATTTCGGGGTATTTCAAAGGGCCACGCTGAATTTCAGAGGGTGGCATCTGGGCGTGTTGTCCTGGGTACTGCAGTGCTTTGAATCTAGTGCTTGTTTTCCTGAGCCCTGTAGCTAATGGCAAAGAAGCTATATTAAGAAAGTTGATAGCTCAGTTTTGATAAACGCATAGTCAGACAATCAATGGAGCATTTGATGATGTGCACATACACAACCCCCCAATTTAATTAAGGAGCACAGGGCTTTTGATCTATTTGTGCAGTTTGAATTACCCTCTGCGCTTTCTCCTTTAGGACTCATCTCAGAAACCCTGTGCAGACGTGGAGGTCTCCGTGCTGTGGGGTCTCCCTGTGCCGAGCTCAGAGAGATGCAGCCGTTTGGTCTCACTGGCTGGTCTTGGTCTTGAGTCCCACTGACTTCCCTACAGGGGGGTAACACCAGCTACTCCATAGGTCTCAGCTCAGACCTCTGTAAGGCCTTGACATTCACTCCTGTCCCTACTGCGGTTGACTTGTGCCCTCTGGGCCCCTTCCTGGATGAACCATCAGCTGGCAGAAGTTTTGTCTGGCTACAATGTGCCATGAACGGTGGGGCTGGATGTCTCAGGGGAAAGATCGGATATGGGACATGGACCACAAAGCATCTCCAGGGCTAGGCTTCACTGAGCAGCCAGTTCGATGGGAGGTTGAAAGGACCATAGGGGCTAAACTGCTATTTTAGCTGCCTTCAGTGGTCTCTCCAGCTCCGGGTCGGACAGCAGGTCAGCAGCTCACACAACCTGCCTAAGCACAAGACAGTTTGGGGACTAAACTTGGCATGTGGGCTCCTGCATCCCTCCGCCCAGAGCTTTGCAGATGCTTTTGGTTCATCAACAAAAAAAACGGGAGCTAGCAACAATACTAGCAAAGGGCTTGGCTAGCAAAGTTATAACAGCTCATAGCAGCTCATGCGTCTCAAATTTAGTTAGTCCTAAGATGTATTTCTACCCTGCCTTCAGCCCAGGCAAGAGATTGCAGCGGGGTGGATTGCAGAAGGTCACTGCACCCTGGTTGTGCTAATGGCATTGACATGCAGTTGACGATGCCACGGTTTTTCTCCATATAACTTTGTTTGCCATCCTCCAAGTCCCGAGACTTTAAAATGTCTCAAAGCTGCCTGATCCTTCACATCTTATAACCATCAAACAAACTAATTTCTCTGCCAAAGGGTTAGTTAACCTATTTTCCCCAAGACCAGCTGACCAAATAATCCTTATCTTTAGCCTCCTCCATGATTACCCCTTTTATTTCCTTTTACATTATTAATATGACTTCTCTTTCTGTCGTGCCATTATAAATTGCTCCCCCTCGCCTCCAAATGAGACCTAGTTTCAGAGCTTGCTTTGTCTTTGGATTTGCCATTAGTCTTTTAATTCATCATCAGTCAATTCCTTTTGTGGCTTGCCCCACTTTCGTTGCCTACCCTCGCTGGCTTGCTTTGGCTGCCCACATCAATGCCATGATGACTTTTATTATATGCCCATCATCATGTTGAACTTTATCTTGTCTCGCTGCCCCAGAATCATCCTGTTTGTTATCTTATTGGGCTATGTTTAGAGATCATTCATCTGTGGTGCTGGCCTAAGCCTAAAAAAATGCAGATATGGCATTCATTTACTCAGCGTTCGTCTTCCAGACGTTTTTCTGGATTCTGGGGCTGATCCTGCTTCCATTTAAGTCCATGATAAAACTCTTGCTGACTTTGAATGGAACAGGCTTGGGTTTCTGGAGACTGTTACTCACAGTTCGTAATGCCCCTACAGCAGGCATTTTCATGTGGTTTCTGATATCCCCAGCTTCTGATGGGACTAGAAATACCCGTCTTACCCACTATCCTGATGGTATTTTGGTATTTCTGTCCCCAGTTTCCCTAAGGGGCAGCCATGAAAAGGCAGGGATAATAAAGAAGTAAAAGTTCACAGAGCTTTTAAAGTCTTACAGTCCCCTGCGGGAGTTGGACCCTTCCTATCTCATGCTTCTTCATTTTGCAAGTCTGTGATGTTTTCCCCCTTGTATGTCTACATGGCACCTGGATCAGACTAGAAAGAGAGCTTCTAAACCAGGAGAGGGAAATGGGTCCAGAGACCAGGTTGTCAAAGGGAACTGAGTAATCCATCACTGAAGTCATTTCCCAAGAATTCAGCGGGTTCATGTACCCGGTACTTCCCAGTTCACAGTGATAAACCAGGCTGACAACTCACTTTATAGACCTGGAAGCTCAGTCCTTCAGAGAGCTGCTTTTGGATGGCCGGCTGCAAGAATGCATGGGGGAGGGGGGAGTAGAGTATCCCCAGCCCCCCAGGGTTTGGTCTCAGGAGAACACGAGAAGCTCCGCGCTCTTTCAGAGGTCTTTCATAGCCAGGATCATAAAGAAATAACTTTGGTTTAATGTTTAACAGGCATGAAAACAGCAGGGGCCGGCCAGCCAGAGCCTTCCAAAACACTACAGCAGCTCTCCTTGTCAAATTGAAATCCTTCCAATGAGAACATGTTACACGAGCATCCACGAACTCTTGTACTTCAATGCAAATCCCTTCTGCCACGTGTGCCATAGGTGCTATGCTGGGGACTCAGAGCATGCTAGGCACACAAGCAATTTCTGCCCATGGGTGAGTACAGAGCCAGTCATCCAAGACACCCATGCTGTGGCATGGAGGACACATGTCGCATTCAGGGACCCCTGGAGCATGCATGTTAAGGACTGTGCAGCCCACAGGTGTGCTGGGAACTGCATAGCAGGTTTTTCTCCAAGGAGGCAGCGGGACAGGGATGGCTGAGCCATGCAGGGAGGAGGTGGTGTGACCCAGACGACTTTGTAATGCACACTGAGAAACAACCACGGGCTGCCACGGGTGTGAGAGCAAAGTAGTGCAGGTTGCTCCACAGTGCCCCACAGCTGCAGAGGCCAGGCCCCGGGGCAGTGCTTTAAATGAGATCAGATCTGAGGACAAACCTCCTGACTGCAAGATCAGCCAGACAATGGGACAAGCTGCCTGGGGACGCTTTGGCATCTCCTTCACTGGAGGCTCTTAAGAGGATACTAGGTTGGCACCTGTCTGTTGGGGTTAGGAACAGAACAAGGTTAGGAAATCCCTTGCATCTTCACAGGGAGTTGGCCCTGCAGGTTCCTTCCAACCTGGGTTTCTGTAGGGAAAGATAAAGAAGAGAGGGGGCTTCTGCAGTGGGCACAGGAGAGGTCCATAGAGGTCCCCAGGGAACCAGTAACTATGCCCAGCTCGGCCATCTGAGGCTAGATGCAAAGAGCCAGCAGACTCTGCAGCTGGGGACCCTGGAGACCACACCTGCCCCTGCTCCTCCCAGCTGACCTTAGACTGGACAACCAACTCATCTCAACCCAACAGGCCAAATTCCTCCTTTGGGGATGCACCTCCCAGGTGCACAGAGTTTCACCAGGCATGGACTTGTCCCATCATCTGAGGGTCCCTGCCTGACATTCAGCCCTGCTGTTTGTCCTTCCACTAAGCAAACAGCCTTTGTGATAATCTCCAGCATCCAAGGCCCTTCCCTCTTTAATGCCTCTTGGGCATCTGATTTGCCTTGGTTGGGTGGGATCTTGCAGGTGGGGAGGGTGTCTGGGTTGAAGTGCTATGATAAGGTTGCAGGTTGTGGATTCCTCTGTAGAGTGAGAGTGCAGGCAACCTAGAGCTTGAAGGGCAGGGGAGCAGATGGCACAACAGCTGGGCAAGGAGAGGAACATTTGGACAGGCTCGAAGCATCTCTGGCTGGTCACGTGTGCTCACAGGCAATGGCACTGACCGCCAGGGTTGGCAGTGAAGGCCAATCTGTTGGTCACTACCTGCTGCCAGGGAAGAAGGTGTCAAGGCTACTGCTGCAGCCCAAGGTCGCATGATGCCTGACAATGCCAGTTGCTGCTGATAAGCAGAGGCTCCATTGCAGCAATCGCCCCACATGCTGGGATAACTAGGTCACTACCTGCCCTGTATTACGTGGGCATTGGAAATGTTTTCAATGTGTTGTCCAAGGCAAATGCTGGCTGCCGGTGACTTGGAAGGGGGAGTTCAGGGAAGCTACAATAGAGACTTCAGAGCCAGGAGCTGTCAGCTGAGACTCCTGCAACTTTGAGTGCTTACCGCCTCTGCCTCAGTTTCCCCAGTGGGAGCAGGAGGTCAGCAGGACCCATCTCAGTCCTGGAGATGAGGGCACAAGAGGATCCACTTTTGTTCTGGAAGCTCTTAGAGTGCTGGAGCAAGTGTCGCTGGTGCAGTCCTTTCTGCTCATCAGCACAAGAGCAATTTATAGCTCCAGGATGAGCTGCTGCCTGGCCTTTCACAGCAGGGAGCCCTCAGTCCTGCTCCCTCAGCTGCTGCCAAGTTCTGCACCCCAGGGTGATGCTGCTCCTGGGTTTTCTTGGTGTTTCCAGGCCCCAGCTGTCAGGTTGGAGTTCTCTGCCGGGTGCACATGCACAAGTCTTCAGAGGGTCCATCTGACCTCCCAGAAGACCCATAGTTGCAAAGACATAGGGTAGTCCAAGCCCAGTAACCTCTGATTTAACACATTGGTGTGCTGGCAGGACCTGGACCTAATCAATGTGACCAAGGAACCTGGAAAGGTAGATGTAAAATGACTTCTTGCCACCATGCACACAGAAGCTGGGCGAGTTCCTTCTGCTTCCACACCAGATTGCAGCATCGGACCAAGACATGCTCCTCTGTCTCCAAGCTGCGGGGCTGCTGGGGTGGGTCACATCCTTCTTGATCTGGTTCTTATTTTGCTCCAGTGGCTCAGGACACGTGGGGGTGCACATGCCTGTATGTCTGCAAGCGCTTCCCCATTCACTCTCTCCAGTCCATTGAACCGGGACAAAGCCTTGACATCTCCACTCTCCAGGAGCAGGGCAGGCAGCCGGTTATAGCCGTGGCTTCTCTTGTCGTGGCCCAGCCGAGGACAGACACCCGTTTGGGAAGTGCTGCAAGCTTGAATCAGGCCTCTTTGGAGAGTGAGTTTTGTCTGCTGGGATGGCAGGTTTTGAGGACATGGGCAGAGGCATGTGTCACCACCCGGCATTCAAACCAGAGAGAGCCCTGGAGAAGGTGCCACGAATCTGCCCATGTCAGGTAACACCTCTGTCCTTCCTGACCTCAGATCCCGTTCACAACTCTAACCGCGAGCCTGGGGCTTAGGACCAGCAGGGCCCCGGGCTGGGTTCACGTGTGTGAAAGCCCTCTGTGAAGCGTCCATGCAGCTTGCATGTGGATAACAAAGCCTGCGGGCTGTGCGCACGCAAGAGGGTGAAACTGCTGTGACTAAAGATGGAGGCGAACAGTGGCACCGTTCCCCTCCACCGGCAAGTGAGCATTAGCTGCAGCCACAGCACACCTGGTGCCACCCGCACATGGCAGAGATCGCTTCCCCAAGCTGGCCTGCAGCGGGACAGAGTGACCATCACATGCCCGTTCGTCTTTGCCAAGCTGTGTCACTGAGTTCTGCTTGCAAAGGGTTTAATAATTAGCTGCCAATAAATAACCTCCAGGGGAGTTTCATGGCAGACCTGACAGCAAAACTTGCCAGGGAAGTTCCCCAGGTCTTACAGGAAGAACAACCCCAGGCGCACCGCTGTGACTGCCTGAAATCAATTGTGGAAGAGTGGGAAGCACTCTGGGAAGGCAGCCACGAGCCAAGCTGGGTCTCAGGGCTATGGACAATACATCTCATGCATCCCCCCCAATGCTTTCAGGTGATTGCAAATCCCCTCGAATTCCCTGCATCCCCCCAGCTGTTCCAGAGGGCCGAGTCCAACTCAGCCTACACATCTGAGCTCCGTGGTAAAGACAGGCTGGGAAGACAATAGTAAGAAGCGAGCCTGGCGTGTTAGACAAAGCAGGGTTTGACCCGCGCCGTCCTTCTCCGCATGGTGCCCGGAGCTGCAATCACAGAGAGCCAGTCTTTCAACTTGGCTGCTCATAAATTAAAATAGGCTCTCTCCTCTTTTTCTCTCTTTGTCTCTGCCTTTCACACAGTCACAGACTCATAGATGCACATCGTCCACCCACAAACACACTCACTCCCGTATGGGCACTTTTGCACACGCACACACACAAAACCCCCAGACATCAGGCATTAAATAAGAGCACAATGCCGGAATGGCACGCCATATATTATCCCACTAATAACTCCGAGCAAGTCCAAGTGACACTTTCAGAGGATTTATATCGGGAAGCTGGCTCATGGCTGGACTGTTCCAGTATCTCTCAGGAACAGCAAAGGTAATTGGCATGAGGCTGATTGTTCCTGCTGGATAATGAGTGTTTTGCATGCTCATTGCCAGCCTGTGGTTGCTATTTGAGGGGGTGGACTGCAGCTGTCTGCAGAAAGCCAGCGCCTGTCATTAACAAAGTAAGCATAGATGAAAAAGTTACTGAGCACAAAGGAAGCTTTTCTATTCCTGGCTTCAATCTGAGCTCCTACGGGTTAGACTGACATTGTGGGGGAAAAGCAGCTCCTTCAAGCAAGGTGTGAAGAGATGAGCCAAATTCTCCGGGGGTGTAAATTAGGGGCACTGGGAGCCACGCGTGACAGTAGGTGGCTTCTGTGTGGTGACCATCCCCGGTAGAGAGGTGACCGTCCCCGGTAGATCGGTGACCATTCCCAGTAGAGAGGTGACCATCCCTGGTAGAGAGGTGACCATCTGCGGTAGAGAGGTGATCGTCCCCGGTAGAGCAGTGACCATTCCCAGTAGAGAGGTGACCATCCCCAGTAGAGCAGTGACCATTCCCAGTAGAGAGGTGACCATCCCCAGTAGAGTGGTGACCATCCCCAGTAGAGCGGTGACCATCCCCGGTAGAGCAGTGACCATTCCCAGTAGAGAGGTGGCCATCCCCGGTAGAGCGGTGACCGTCCCCGGTAGAGCGGTGACCGTCCCCGGTAGCTGCTGGCACTGACATGGGCCTCACTCCATCCGCACAGCTCCCCGTGGCAGGATGGGTAGGGATCATAGGATCGCAGGGAAATCAGGCTGGAAGGGACCTCCTGAGATCAGTCTAGTCCAGCCCCCTGCTCAAGGCAGGAGCATCCCTGACAACACCATCCCAGCCAAGTGTCTGTCCAACCTGGTCTTGAATGTTTCCAGGGATGCAAAGTCCCCGACTCCCCTGGGCAGCCTGTTCCAATGCTTGGCCACCCTCCTAGTCAGAAGTTCTTCCTCATCTCCAGCCGCAATTTCCTCCGCTGTGGTTTGGATCGCTGTCCCAGGTCGGTTCTGTTTTGGGGGGGAGCTGTTAGCTGCAGAGATGCACTGGTTTTCTCTGATGCTTCTTGGATGCTTCCTCTCCAAAGACAGACCAGGCAGAAGTGCCCTGGGCAATGCCTTTGCCACAACATGGAGGCTGATATTGGAGCTGTTCTAGTGACAGCTTGTTCGCAAGTAGTTGTTGTTGCCTTGTGCTCCCTTCCCTAAACACTGCACCATGGAGCATGCCCAAAAGCAGCCTCCAAAGACCTCAGGTACCCGCTGAAACTGCCCACCAGGGCTCTGAGATCCTGGGCATGGGTGGCATGGGGTCAGTGACCTGCTTTGTACCTGTTGGACCTCAACCCACCAGAGCAGTGTTGATCAGCAGCATGTGCTGGCATTCCAGTGCTAGGGCCCCTGCACAGCACCTCAGCCTTTGGCACTGATAAAGAGCCCCTCCAAAGACCCTGTAGGAGACGCCAGGATGCAACCCATCTCATTTGGACACCCAGCTTCAAGTCACATAAGGAGGGGGGGTCATAGATGTCAATACTGTTGTTTTCAATCCATCAGGTGTCTCAAGCTGCCCCCCAGGATCACTGGCCGGTTGCCTCCAGTGGCCTGGGCATCCTCCCATGCAAAGGGCATTGCTTCTTACAGCCTCATTTGAAAGCTGCATGCTCCCTCCAGCCCTGGCTGCTACAGGCTTGAGTTGGGCAGGGCTGAAGTACTGATGGAAGGAGACATACACAGCATAAGGGGCAGAGTCCCTCGACAGCAAGACCTTTGCATAGGGTCCTAACCACTGGATTGCTACTGTTATAGGGAGAGTCGCCAGGTGGTCCTCATGCTTGTGCCCCTACTAGATCTTCTCCTTGGCAGAAGTGCATCTTTTGAAGAAATGCTGCATCGTTGCCAGTTTGGTGATGGATTGTTTTTGGAGGGAGCTGTTGCAAGCAGCAGGGGCTGGCTGTCTCTCTCAAGCCCTCTAATTTGGATCAATTCAGGATTGCTTCCTGGGAGCCAGTCTTGCTCAGAAAGTCTCCCAGAAATTCTGGGTTGAGACTTCTGGCAAAGCAGTTTCCTCAGTGCCATTTGCAATCACCTCTGTTCCTAGACTGGGCTGTACTGCGTAAATATGCAAGGAATAAACCCGGTCTCAGTGATGCTGATTTATTCCCCAGGCATAAAACAGCCCTGCAAGACCCAGGAACATGCTGCCTCTCTAGAAAGGAGACAACACCACTCAGGAGTTCGTACCAAAATGATCCTAACTGGCAGTGACCCAGGCAAACACAGGACAGAGGGAGCATTTGAGATGACCTGGCTAGAAGGAACTGTTCCCGTCCTCCAGCTCAGTTACCACCTGTGAGCACGGGGATTTCTGCCCATTGTTTCTCTGCTCCCTCTTCTGTGCCCAGGGCCTGCTAGGAAGGCTGGTCATTGCACTGTAAATCAGCAGGACTTCCTTGCTAAGGAGCTGCAGGGCTCCCCTCTTTGCTGAAAGCAGTAATTCCCAGCTCGGGTATCAATATTATCACCGTGAGGTGTGCAAACATGATTCACGAGATAAACCCAGAGATTTCATAGAGGAATCCACAGCGCTGAAAACATTCTGACCTGTTATGGGCTGAGTTCTTTGCAACAGAAGAATTGCTCTATTATTTGTCCTAGTCGAAAAACAAGTGACAGCTGAGAGCTGGCATTTGCCAAGCGGATCTTGAGCCGAAAAGGTTGAGAACCATTGGGTTAAAGGACTCCACGTCTGCTGCTCCAGAGAGGGCCAGCTCTGCATGGCTGAGCCCAGCTGCAACCTTGGCTTCCTTTGGTCTCTCAAATTTGTTTTCTTCTAGCCCTGCAAATCAGGAGGCTGCAGGTATGTGTAAGGGGTGTAAGGGTCACCCTGCATCCACCCCGTTCTGGCACTCATGCCTCGTTGCCTTTGGGCAAGGCCTTTCCATCCTGTAAAGGCAAACAGGTGGAGAGGCTCCAGATCCCAGGGCCTGTCCTCACCACACAGGGACGGCAGCTCCCTTTGCTGCCTGTTGCTGGTCCTGAATTTGCCTGAGTCAGGGCAAGGCCTGTTTGATGCCAGCTTCCTGGCCCAGTGTCAGCTGTGCCAGGACGGATGCTGGGTGGAACTGGGCAGGCAACCCCTTGCCTGGTGACTGGCACAGGTGGTCAGTGCTTACAGGCCAGGCCAGGCCAGGTAGGACAGAAGAGGAGAGAAGAGGAGCAGGGGCAGGGTCCCCATGGCCCCAGCATGCGGGGTAATGAGAGTAGGGAGGCAGCTGCAATTTGGCTCTTGTGTTTTGACCTTTGATTCAGTGAAAGGAGAACACGGGGCTCGTCGGAGCCGTGGTCTGCTGTTACAGCAGGCATCACTGGGTGAGGTGCTCTAAGATGCAGCCTTCCATGGGCTTTTCCTTAGCACGCTGGGGAAGACAAGGGATGATGCAGGGTTATGCAGGGTGCTGGTGTGGGGGCAGCTTGGGGGAGCAAGCAAGAGAACTCACTGCCTGGGGCTGTATCATTTGTTTTCTTATAATTCTGTGTCTCAGGCCAAATCAGCCAAATCAATTCCCATTCTCTTGACTGAGAAGAGCTCACTTGTTCGAGTATATTCTTCATGGTAAGGGTGGCCAAAATTTGGAATGGGTTTCCAAGGGAGGTGGTGCTCTCCCCTACCTTGGGGGTCTTTAAGAAAAGGCTGGATAGGCATCTGGCCGGGGTCATCCGACCCCAGCACTCTTTCCTGCCCAGGGCAGGGGATCGGACTCGATGATCTGTTGAGATCCCTTCCGACGCTAGCATCTATGAATCTATGAATGTATGAATGTGGCACTACCACCGGCAAGTCTCTTCCCTCCCAAACTTTCCAGCGTGGGGCTTCAGATACTCCCAAATCCATAGCCGGCATCCTACATGCAAGCCCCAAGCCTGGAGACCTTGGGATTCAGATGCCCCCTAGTTTTGCTTGCCTGTACCCAAAAAGCCATAGGAGCAAGCTAGAGGAGCAATCCCCCATCACCATAAATTGTGTAGCCGAGATCCTCCCATTGGCTCTCTCACAGGACAACGGGCAGGCCTCCACCCTCAACTGCATTATCTAGTCTTGTTGACTCCTAGCCAAAAGGCTACCTTCCATCTCCCCTTGATCTGAGCCAAAAGGCCGAGAAGCGGCTGTATTGGAGCCATGCTGCTGCTTGTGAAACAGGCAGTGGGTTTGGCTGGTAGATGGGATTTCCTGCGGGCTGTTTGACCGTCCAGTGCCGGAGCTGGGCCAGCTTATAAAGAACAGGTTACCTTCCCAGCGTGCCCAGCCTCTCCGTCACTGACTTGTCCTCTGGGAAGCTTTGCTGCAAGGCCCCAGGCACCTGCTACCCCTTGGTGGAGGGGGCAACACTCATCTCCAAGCAGGAGGCTTGTATCAGAAGAAAAGACCATCTCTTCTGCTTGCTCACTGCCTCACAGGGTCCTTGCCTGATTGAATACATAGGGCCTGGGGACATGATACCATCCCTGCCCCGCACAGAGCATTTGGCTCCAGCCAGAGAAAGCTCCTGTGTGCACCAGCGCTGAAGGGAAGGATGCTTGTTTCCTTCCGTTTAGCAGTGATTAACTCATGTTCTTTCAGCACCAGTCACTCCTGCCCTCCAGGGATTTAAACATCCCTGCCTCAGGTACCCTCTTCTTCTCCCCAGCTGATCCCTGCAGAGGGAGATGTGGCAGAGGAGGGTGGGGGACTAGGGGTGGACTCTTTGTACTGAAAGCCCTCAGCGGCTGCCAAAAGGCTGTTTTAGAAGGGACGGGAGAGAAGAAAGTGTCCCCAGCAGCTGGCAGGGTGCTTAGCGTCTGAGTTGGGTGTGTTGCTGCCTAATTACGGTTCTTGATGTTCTCTCAAAGCAGGCGGTAATTAGCCAGGGGAGGGGAAACACGTGGACCTGGGCTGAATGGGGACGGTACAGGATCCGCAGCTGGGGCTGGCGCTGAGGGTTGCTCAGCACCCATGGGAGTCCTACACGAGGTCTCTGCAGAGCCACTGGTTGACCCCCAGTCCATGGGCCACAGTCCTGCCCCCCAGCCGCCTGTCATCTCAGGGCTGGGCGCTCCCAGGCAGCTCTGTGGATACAGCTTGTCCTTCCCTGCCACCCCACCGCTGCTCCAATCCTGGGCTTCCCATGTACCCCTCTGTCTCGACCCACAGCTCCCTGCACGCAGGTCTTAGCCTCAACCCACCAGCCTGCTGCTGTTCCAGCCCAGGCCCCCCAGCTCTGCCAGGGCACCCAATCCCAGCCTGCATCCCCGCTCACTCCTACTCCGGCCCAGAGCAAAGACCGTGATGTGCTTTCTCAGCTGGGAAGCCCAATGTGCCTTGTTTCAGCCGCCCCATTCACCTGGGGTTGCAACGTGGCTGTCTTCAAGCTGCTGCGCTGCAATACAGTCCCCGGCGGCCTCTGCAGCTAACATGTGAGTGTGTGAGCAGGATGCCAGTGCTCTCGCACACAAGCAAGAAGGATGCATGTACCCTGCTAGGGTAAATGAGCACCTTTCACTTGAAGCCTGCCCTGCATTGGGATAGTTGGTTTGGGCACCCAGCCCGTGCATCCGCGTCCTCCTCTCCCCACATGTTCCCCTCCCCTCTGCTCAGGGTTAGAGCCGTCACTATGTTTGGGGTCAGGAAGGATTTTTACCCCATGGTCAGACTGGTACAGACGGTTTTGCCTTCCTCTGTAGTGGGGTTGTGACCCTCTACCTGGGACCTCTTGAATGTGTGAACAACTTTCTATAGAAGCAGGAACTTGGCTGCTGCGGTCCCCCTGCTTTACCTGTGGCAGGTCCAGGTGTGACGTCTTGTGTAGCGTCAGGGTTGACGGTAGTTTTATGATGAGTTTTGATTACACATTGTATAGGATGGTTGGATAGGGATGATCCTGCCTCAGCAGCGGTTGGATGAGAAGGTCCCTTGCAGCCTGAGGTCAGAGCACAGTTCGCATACAGATCAGCGGCAGGCAGCTGCGGGCGGAACAGGGCAGACAACAGGAGGGTCCTGCCGTGCCCTGCAAACCCCATGCTTTCAGCGGGGCCGGCAGCTTTCGTACAACCACTGGGAGCTGATGATGCAAACCCAGCTGAAGAGGACGTGTGCAGCCAGCTCACCTGTGATCACTGTGAGATGTCGTCAGGAGACAGCTCAGGGACCGCAGAGCAGGGATTCGAGTCATCATCATAGACCCATCCTGGCTATAAAACAGTTAGGGGGACTTTTTTGTAACCAAGTCAAACAGGCCTTGTTTTCCTCTAAATTTCTTGCCCTCCTTTCATTTTCCCGTGTTTGCTTTGGCATTTGCTTAAGGAAGACAATGTGATGACACTGCAGCTTTCCCTTCTGATTCCCCCTCTCGCCCCCACACACACATACGCACAGACCCGTGCCAGGTCCATGTTTGCAAACACCATATGTGCCGTGTAAGCCGCCCACCCTGCAGCAGGGCTGTACGCTCTCCGGAGGACAGAACATCCCTTGTGATTCGAAAGGTCAACCTGAATGTCAGCGCTTGTGCAGCTGGTGGGGACCCAGGAGCTTCTGCAGGGACTCGGAGCACTCCGAGCTAGAGGTGGCTGGCTGTGATAACACAGGGCCCTTTGCGACGAAGCAATGCAAGGGCCAAGACATTTCCCGAGAGTCCTGATCCCTTGGCTGGGGCAGAGGCAGCCAGGTGAGCCACGCTAGCTGGGCTGAGGTTGCAGGGTGGACCTTACCTCCCTCCATGCTCCAAATGTCTCCCTCAGAAGAAGCTCTCTAGAAGCGGAGGGCCCGATTCTGCTCTGCCTCTCCCTGCAGTCGGGTAGGGAGTAAGTGGAAGGGAGGTGAGAGGGGCTTTTTTGCCACATGAGGCTTGGTGAGTTCTCATCGCAGGACTGGCCAGAGGTCCAATCACTCTTGCCAAAACACAGCTGTGCCCTCGGCCTCCTCCTCGGAGAGCGCAGTCTGCCTTGGCCCTTCTACGCATATGCACGAGGGTGCAGAGAGGCCCCTTATGGGATGCCCGGGATGGAAAGGCAGCATCCACTAGCAACACTCCTGTCTCCAGCAAATGACTCGCATCTGCCTAGAGCAGAAATTCAGCCTCTCTGAGCACTCCCCACTGCCCTCTGCCCTGCAGGAGCTGGGCAATAGAGGTCTGCTGTGTCCCTGCATCTCTGTACTCAGGGGATGGGGATGGGGACATCACGTAGCTGCGGGAGGGCTGGGTGCAAAGGGCTGGTCTTTGCCTGCGGCTGCTATCAGCACCAGCAAATCCATTCAATAGACTGTCCCTGAATGTCTTCCCTGTGCAAGCAGCTTCTCTAGGTCCCACCAGGACAACATGCCATTGTGGTGGAGAGGGGAGGTGGCCCTGGGGCTAGTGACTGGGGGTTGGAGATGATCTGGGCAGTCCTAACAGAGCAAAGGCTGTGGTGTACAACCGGCAAGTCCCAGCCCTGGACCTTAGCAGCAAAGGAGGATGCCTGCAGCAAACAACCCCTGCAAGGTGTTTCTCCTGCCCGCTGCTCACCCGCCTCCACTCCCTTCTTGGGTGGGCTTGGGGGTGTTTGCTTGCCTTTTTCTCGTTCTCATTCTCTCCGCCTCTACTTGGCAGCTCTAATTGAACCCTAACTGCTGCGAAATTGCAGCAAGGAGGAAATGGGGCTGTTAATTGTTCTCCGATAGAGTATGTGGAGGCAGGAAATGGCAGGTGCTTAATGCCAGGCCTGGCCTGCCGGAGGGGAGGGAGGCAGCTGCCTGCCTGGAGGTGCTGCGCGTGCCACCCCGTCCGTCTCTGCCCTTGGGAACGGCGTGGTCCCTGCCCCTCGGCTGCAGCTGGGAGGTGGAGGAGAACGTGCTGGCTTGTTGCAGCGAGAGCTGTTTTGCAGCACAGGTTTTTGCCATCCCAGTGGGGTATTTTCCCCTCCTGTATGAAAAACGCGTTCGGACCACTAGACTTTTAGCCACCCAAGCAGTCGGAGTGTGCTGTGGCATGATGGCTTCTGGCAAGCTCTGGGAACGGGGCGCACTTCTGCTTTGAGCTCAGCGGCCAAAGCAGAACTGGACTTCCTTGCAAGGCTGTCCACGGGGTGGTGGCCTCTCCTGCCCCGGCACCATTCGCACTCGGGAGGCATCTCTCACTCTTAAAATCTAAGTGTGGGCTCCAGAGTCCTCATGTGGACCCCGTTCCAGGGAGCAAACACCAGAAACCCTGGAGGTGGGGTCAGAGCTGGTGTCTAATTTAGCTGGTTTTCATGATTCTCTTATGAACTGCAACATCTCCTCTCAAGTGAGGAGGGGATTTCATTTGCATCTTCTTTTAAACAGGGAAGTTTAGCTGTGGTCCAGCCATGTTCCAGCGACATCTGAGCAACGGCAGGAAGAAGCGGGATTGCTTAGTCAGACAAATTCTTGGTTGGGAGGGTTTCGATGGGGCTGATCCTGCCTGTAGCAGGGGCCTGGCCTAGATGTGACGTCCGGCAGGACCCTGCCAGCCCGACTCTCTTATGATTCCCTGAAAGCAGTTGTTGGTTTACCACACTACCGAGAGGTGAGGGAGTTTGCTGGCTCAAACCGTGACACTTCTCTGCGGGCAGAGCAGTGAACCACAAAGCAACCCTCCAAAGAATGGGACCAGTGGATATTGCTCCCACCTTGAGAGCATGAAGACCTTTCCTTGTTCATCCAGGGACCTTGGGATGCCTCCGAGGACAACTCCTGGGCCCAGCAGGGTCAATGATTGATCAGGGTTTGCTCTTCACTTACTATGTCTTTGCTTTCCTCTTCTCAAGTGATGGGATTTCGGGGTCCAGCAAGCGGGGTACATTTCAGAGGAGCTTCAGCTCCTGCCTCCAGAAGCAGCTTTACTCAAGAGAGTATGAAACAAGAGGCTGAAAGGAGCTTGTTGCATGCACAGTCGTTGCTGTGATTAGAGAGAGAACATGGTGCGAGTCCACATAGAGCAGTCACCGTAGCCCCCCACATCCCAGCATGCTAGGCTAGGAGTCGGTAGGAGCTCGAGGAGAGGCAGGGACACGATAGACCAGCTTGTTGCCCTGGGGGGTTTTGGGTCAAAGCCATTAGGCCACCAGCAGGAGTGAATGTATTGGGCAGCCCCTAAGAGCAACACTGCTACATATCTGGGGCTCTGAGGAAGAGGAAACCAAGACTGAAACAGAAGTAGGGGTGCTGGCAGGGCGGTGTGTGGGGCTGGCAGGACTGGGAATGCAGGGGGGCTGCAGCTCAGAGTGACCGTAGAGCTGTGCGAGGGTCCGGGGGCTGCCAGAGAGGGAGGTGGCTGCAGGCTGAGCTGGCAGATGCTGCAGGTCGGGGAGGGGGGTGCAGGGGGAGGAGATGGGGAGAGAGCAGGGAGCTGTGGTGCAGCTGTGAGAGTCCTCGAGACAGAGGCATAGGAGCAGCTTCCAATGACAAGCCAAGTGAACGCCTCAGTACGGCCAACCTGAAGCACTCCACAATCACCACCTAACCTCCAGCCGCCCTGCCCAAAATCACGAGCGGCTTCAAAATTGGGAGATTTTTGAATCCTGAAACACAGAGGAGTGTCTTTCGTCGTTTGCTGGCGGGTCTCTGCCCTTTCGGGTGCAGGCAGGGACACGTTCCCACGCCGGGCTCTGTGACTGAGGGCTAGAAAGACTTTGAAAGGGAAACACGAGATTTCACATGACTCCGAGAGCAGGCAAAGCAGACGCGGGGGGCAGCAGCAGAGGGCATGCGCCCAGGTTTGGTTCTGGTGTCACTACTCTCTCGTGCACATTCACATGCTGATAACTCCCTGTGCACACTCATCAGGTGGGAGCAGCAATTCGGACATTAAACCCCATTCATGATCAATAGGAGTCAGATGCCTCGCTGCTCCATGTTCCTCTGGCTATGTCTCCTGGGGAGGATAAGCCAGCAGGCCCCTATCATGTGGCCTTCACTTTCCCAGCCTGACTCCTTATCAATTTCCCGGCTTTGCTAATACAGGGAAGATCTACTGTTCCTGTTTGCAGAGCCTGCGGCTGATGAGAAATAGCATGAGCCCTGCCAAGTCCCTGCTCAACGAAACCAGCATTTCAGTAAGGCCAAGGGTGGTTTCTCTTTTGTTTAACACTTCTGGGTAAACACCCAGCTCTGAGGTTTGCTGATAACCAAACACTAGCTGCTTGCATATGTCCACTTCCTGCGTGGCCTTGGTTTATTCCCCCACCCCAGGTTGCATTCAGAGAACCTGTAATCTGGTTCATTGATAAATCCCTCGTACTGGAGGGGGGAGGCCAATGCAATGACCCAAGCAGATTGGGTAATCTGTGTCTTGCCAGCATCACGCATGACAAAATTGAGAGCCCAGCTGCTGAAAATCAAGAGATTTTTTTTTTTTTAATAATACATCGTCTTTTCTGTTGCCTGGTTCTGCAGCTTGTCACGTGTGTGTCCTTTGCATGTGTAAGGTTTTTCTTTGCAACTGCCAGGGCTAGAAGCTTACTGTGATGTTTCCAAGGGAAGCAGAGATTCTTGTGGGATCCCCTGACTCCAGAAACTGGTGCTTTAAAAACACCCCAAATCATAAGACTCAGCAATGAAATCACATGGTGGATCCCAGCTCTTGAAGAGGGCCACAGATTTTTGCTACCCTGCTACATCCATGCCACACACACATTGGAAAATGCCCCAGTGAGTTGAGAAACAGAGCCTTTAGGTGGGATCAGGTCACTCATAGCCTTAAACCATGCCTGGGAGTCAAGCAATGGGTTTAAATGTCACGAGGCCCCCGGTGTGGCAAAACACTGAACATGGAGCATTTTCCATCAGCATTGACTGATGTCACAGGCGGGCTGTGTTGCCGACTATACCGAGTGTCCCCTGTTCCATGCTGAGGTCTGCAGTCGGCCTTACCCTTTGTCTTTGGAAAAGCCAACCCAGATCCTTCCTGAAACTCGAGCCTCTTTCTGCTCCATGGCAAGACCTAGGGCTGCCCATGTTGGACTGCTTGGAGGGGCATTAGGCGGAGAGGGCAGAAAACCCTCCCTCTGTCCGATTAGCCTACCAAGGTTCGGAGGTGCAGCTCAGGCCTGTCATACAAAGAGAAATGCCCCTAGTGAGGAGGGCATCAAGCAAACAGGGGAGCAAGACTCAAGATGAAGCTCATCCCTCCACCAAAGGCAGATCTACTGTGACCCAGCGCTTATGAATCACTGCACCCGCTGCCAACGGCAGGGAGCGGCTGGCAGCTGGATGCATACCACACCGTCCGCACCTCTGAGGCAGTCAGGCACTTAGCAGCTGATATAACGTGGTTGAAGCTGAGTGCAGGATCCGGCCGACTGTCTGCCGCCCTCTCTCTAGCATTGCTGGCAGCAGGGATAGAAAAAGATACCAGCTCGGTGGCCTCGCAGAGTTGGGGGGAGCACAGAAGGGGCCTGCAGGGCTTGTAAATGCTCGGTGAGCCGTGCTTTTGCTCCAGCCTGTTCTGCATTGGGCTGGGTCCCTGGGGCGATAGCTACAGCACCCTGAACACAGGCAATTCTCTGCTCCCTGGGCCTGGGCTTCCTCAGATGTTTGTGGAGTATGAAGCCCTAGACAGAGACAGACTTATACAGCCCCTGCTGACTTGGGGCCTGCCTGGGAGCGGCTGCCTCTCCAGCGAGCTGCCCATATGCCGCTTGGACCCTTAGGAGACTGGTTTTGATCATGAGATCCTTAAATAACAATCTCCGTGTTGTACATTTGGAGCCTTTCGGGGCTGCTGTGCTTCATGTCTGGGCGGGGAGAGGGGAAGCGATGTTCTGCAAAGTCCCATGACCCAGGCAGCTGATGCTCTACTAAAAGCCACCAGATCTGGTGAGACATGCAGTGAAATTATAGCAACACCAAACGTACTGCCCCTGGGCTGAGCAGCGGTACAGCCAACCTGCTCCCGATGCAGGAGGTTTGCCCGATGCACGTTCAGCTCTGCCGATGGGCCGCTGTCCCTGGGAAATGCATTCAGAAACAGCCCTCCCTGCACGCTCTAGGAAATCAGCCACCTCGCCCTGATTCCTCCCACTGGTTAAATCTGCAGCTCGGGGCTGCGGTGGAGGGGATGGAGCTTTGTTCCTTAGGAGGCACAAGAGGCACCAGGCACCATCCTGTGTTTGCAATGGCAGCCAGGCAGCCAGGCGAGGGAGTCCATGGAAATACAGGAAAATAACACAAGACAGCATCCAGCCTGGTAATGCCAACTGTTCCCAGTGACAATCAGCAGAGCTCTGCTGAAGACCGGACTGAGAATGATCCCTAGCCATCTGAAGAGATCATGAATAAAAGCAGACAGTAACTAAATGGACTCTGCTTGGAACAAGGCAGCTGCAGGGAGATCCCCTAAAACCCAGATGTTAAATAGGAGGAAGGACCTTGTTAAAGATAATGAGCTGAGAGAGGAGCCCAGGTGAGGAGCAAATCAGAGGCGTGTTTGCATCCTGGTTTGGCCGGCTATAAAGGCTGATGTAGTTTGAGATGGAAAGACAGAAGCATCATATCACAGGGCAGGGAGATGGTGCAGTATTGCATTTAGATTGGGCACCTCATCTACCAACTGGGGGGAGTTCAGAGGCAGACCTGAGGCCTGGCAAGGCAGACCTGAAGGTTCAGTGTGCAGCAGATAGGTACGCCTTTCCTAGGGATGCAAAAATAGTCCACCAGTATGGCTGTGGGGTTTTCTTCCCCCCCCCCGTGACTGGATCCAGCTGTTTGCAAGGGCTGGCTCAGAGGGCTTGTCTGGCAGGGTCAGGAGATGGGCTACAGGGGCCAAATAGATCTGCCCCAGGTGCTTTACCAGGGAGGAACGCATGGAGAGTAGGACGGTTTGATGATGTGTGTCATTACCAGGAGTCTCTGGGATCAGGGCCCCGCTGGGCATTGTACGTAGATGCAGTGAGACAAGAGTCCCTGCTCCACGGAGTTTAGGATCAAAACAGGCCAGACAGGCAGAAAGCAGGGGGAGGAAAGGTTTGTATCTCCGTGGCACAAGGGGAAGCTGAGGCAAAGAGAGGTGATACCCAAAGTCAGGCAGGAGGGCTGATGGCAAGCTGAGATCTCAGCCAGGGCCTCGGTCACAACTGCCCCCGCTCCCCCATCCCCATTCCCCATTTCACAGTCAGAGCTGAAAGTGGGAGGGAGGGGATAGAGAAGAACCTCTCCTCCTCCCTTGGCCTTTTCTCCATCAGAGATATGAGATTCCCATTCACGCCAGCTTCCTCCTTATCAGCATGGCATTTTGCAGCCCTGAAAATAGACAAAACATCCCACATGTCCCAATGCCAGTGATTGCAGAGCCTGCGGTAGGCAGGGAAGTACCGGATGCACAGCGATGAGACGCCGGCTGAAAGCAGAGCAGCTGAAGCAGGAGGCATTATTCCACCCAGGGGACCTTTTTCCAGTAGTCCCCAGCCTTGCTGGCCTCGAAACCCCAGCCCTGCGTGCTCCTCACCAGGCTTTGCTGTCTTTTTCTCCTCCCTTCCCTGGCAATGGGACCTCTGTGCTGCCATTGGCTTTGTTTCTTAATCCATTGATTCTGCCTCAGGCCCTTTCTGTACTTTCTCTGCAAAGAATTAAAAGAACAAACTGTTTGCAGAACAGCTAAAACCACAAATCCAGGGAGTTGCAGATCCGGTCCAGACCAGGGATCGGTTGGTGATAGCGCACCTGGGGTGTCAGTTTGTAGTCGGGGGCAAGGAGCATCCCAGAGGCCCATGGAGGCGAGGGGAGGCAGGGGTCGTGTCTGTCCTCAGTGCCACTGTTTGAAGAGCCGGGCTTAGTGCTGCAGTACGTGGGGGCTCTGGGTGCCAACAAGGTGATGCTGAATGTCTCAGGGAGCCGGGCTGCTGTGAAATGCTGCTGATGCTACTGAAGCACTGATCTAACAGTGGTCTCTAGACTAAGCTGTGATGGAAGATCAAACAGGATCAAAACAGGTCAGACAGGCAGAAAGTTGGGGGCAAAAGGCAGGGTTCGTATCTGCAAGGCACAGGGGGAAACTGAGGCAAAGAAAGGTGATACAGAGGCAAAGAGAAGTGGTGGAGAAGTGCAGGGAGGGTTGCAAAACACAGCCCTCTCTCTGAATCAGCTGCGCCCTCCTGCCCTGCTCCTCCATCCTGGCTTTGAGGGAAGGATTTGGCCCTCAGTACAAAGACCCCTTGCAAGCAAAGCCCCTCTGGGACAGCCCCGTATCAGGGCAGCTTGGCAAGATGAGAGGGCTACTCAGGGCCTTGTCTGTCCCTGCCAGCTGGGCTTTCCCCTTCACAGGCAGGTTGCACCCTGGGCTAGGATAGTTGAGGGTCACTCCCTGCAGGGTGAGGCAGTTCACAGGTACTTTTATATTATGCAGGAATAGCTTAAGCAATAAGGAAACTCCCTAGAAGTCCTGGCTCTCCATTAATGCACCCACCCAAGACCTGGACACCAGCCCTCACTTCCTAATGGAGGCAGCAAGACAAGTGGATCACGGGGGCTTTGCCCCCGTCCCTTCCCTTCCAGGCACTGCATGGGCTAACGCCTATGTGCAGAGGCGATGCATGGACTGCCTCCGGACCAGCCTGGATCAGAGGATCATGACAACTTCTCCATGATATAAATACCCCTCCATGATGTCCTGGGGCCAAGGCCTGAATGTCCTGAAAGCTGAGGAGAGCTTAGAGCACTGCTACCCAGGGCCACTGAAAATTGCTTGTGCCACGAGAGGTGCTGGGCTGGCGCAGGGCTGGATGGGCTTGTCCTGCTGTTGAAGCTTTGCAATCTGGCAGCACATCAGGTCCTGGTTCTCTTTTTTCCCACATCCCAGGCCCTCCGCCAACTTCCCTGCAGTGACTCCTGACTTGCATCAGTAGGGGGGAGGCCTGTGTTAGCTCCCCCCCGCACCTGTGATCGCAGAGAGATGGGAAAGAGTTAGAGGCAAGCAAATGGCCTGGGCACGATGAAGAGTATTAAGCTGCCTGTATGCACATGGCAGCGCCAAGTGGGGCAGCGGTCAGGTTAGGCTGGGCACGTGGCTGCCACAGGGATGCTGGTAGGGTCAGTGTTACACGTTGCAGGGTCTGGCCTCGCATCTCTGGCCCGTTCTGTGCAGAGGCCTGGGTGAGGCTTGCACAGGCTGAAAGGAAGGCATGGGGTGCCGTCCAGTTCACAACAGGGGTGGGTGGCAATAGGAATTCAGTGATCCCAGCCTTTCTTTGGGAGCCCTATAAACTTCTCCACCCTCTGGGGGAGAGGGAGGCCCCAATGCTGCACTGAGCCTTTGCTGACGGGAATGATCTGGATTTGGTCTTATAAAGCTCCCTCATCCCCAGCCATTGCTCTCTAGAGATTAGCTTTGAGTCAGCCCCTCTTGGCTCTGTCTGCCCCCAGCCGGGCTTGCTCCCTGCCCTGCACAGGGCTCTTCTTGGTAACTAGCGGGACATTTAACCCCACAGTTTATTTTTTAACTAAAGTGCATCAGGAGCAAGAGCAACTTCTGACGCAATGGGTTCCTAGCAGGCTGGGTCTGGTCCAGGCCAACTGGCAGTGCCAGAGTGGACCGGGTTCTCTGGGTTTTTCTGTTCTCTATTAAGGGGCAAGAGTTCACTCCTCTAAACCCCTGAGCCTGCCCTTTGATCTGCACTGATCTGGGGGATCTGCCAGTCTGCTGGTCCTTGCACCCTTGTTCTGCCTCACCGCGGCTTCATAGAATCATAGAAATTCAGGTTGAAGGGACCTCGGGAGGTCACATCTAGTCCAACCCCCTGCTCAAAGCAGGACCAGCCCCAACTAGATCATCCCAGCCAAGGCTTTGTCTAGCCAGGTCTTAAAAACCTCCAAGCATGGAGACTCTGCACCTCTCTGGGTAACCCATTCCAGTGCTTTACTACCCTTCTCGTGAGAAAGTTTTTCCTAATATCCAACCTCAACTTTCCCTGCTGCAACTGGAGCCCATTGCTCCTTGTCCTGCCATCTGCCCCCACTGAGAACAGCCCAGCACCAGCCTCTTTTGAATCCCCTTTCAGGTAGCTGAAGGCTGCTATCAAATCCCCCCTCAGTCTTCTCTTCTCCAGACTAAATCAGCCCAGTTCCCTCAGCCTCTCCTCACAAGTCCTGTCATCCAGCCCCTGAACCATTTTTGTTGCCCTCCACTGGACTCTCTCCAATTTGCCCACATCCCTTCTGTAGTGGGGGGTCCAAAACTGGACACAGGACTCCAGATGTGGCCTCACCAGTGCCAAATAGAGAGGAAGAATCACTTTCCTTGATCTGCTGACAGTGCTCCTACCAATGCAGCCCAGGATGCCGTTGGCTTTCTTGGCAACAAGGGCACGCTGCTGGATCCTATTCAGCTTATTGTCCACTGTCACCGCCAGGTCCTTTTCTGCAAAGCTGCTGCTTAGCCAGTCTGTCCCTGGACTATGCCAGTGCATGGGGTTGCTCCATCTTAAGTGCAGGACTTTGCACTTGTCCTTATTGAACTTCATGAGATTTCTTTTGGTCAAATCCTCCAATTTGTTGCGGTGTCTCTGAATCCTAGCCCTACCCTCCAATATATCTACTAGTTCCCCCAGCCTGGCATCATTTGCAAACTGTTTGAGGGTGTGCTCCATCCCATCTTCCAGGTCGTTGAAGACATTGAACAGGGCTTCCTTGTTCAATAGTCAAGGCTTTCTTTGGCTGTTTGTCCTGGAGAGTCCATGCTGCTCACATCCCAGCCAGGTATTACCCACCTAGGCTGGGGTCAGGGTCTGCAGGGCAGAGAGGAAGCTCACCCTGGGTTGCTGCTGGCCTTTCCAGGGTAGCTCACCCTGATCAGCCTCCTGGCCTTCTTAGGAGGGGGTTAAACTCAGCAGACGCCAAATTCCCCCCAACCCATTTTGTGCCCACATTGGTCCCACATATACAACCATGTGCAGGAGGGGAGCAGCAGGCCAGGGAACTATCTCCCCTTGCTCCTAGATCACCCCAGCCTGATCTGCAAGCATCCCCTCCCCTGTGCTACGGAGGAAGAAAGGCACAGCAGGGCACCCACAGAGGAGCCCCAGCCTTTCCCGAGACAATGCAAACAAGTAGGTTGGAACATGACCCCTTGTATTTGTTCTCAGACAATCCAGAGGCCCACGCATCCTGACCTCATGTTCCTGGACCTGGAAACAGCACTTCATATTGATTAGTGCTGAACCCATCGTAATCCATGCTGGGAAATAGCCTTCCACCTTTATGTCTGATAATAGCCTGTATTTGTATAACTAATTTCATCCTGCAATCTAAGATAAAGAGCTCAGGCATAATGATTTTGTCTTCCCAAGGCACCTGCATATAGGAACAACAAGGAAACCGGCTTGTCTAAGGCCACCCCCCGACACACAGGAATGGGGAAAGAACCCAGGAGTCCTGACTCCCGTGGCCCTGCTTTAGACCCCCAGACCCTCTTGTGCGTTCTTGTTCCTAAACTGAGAGATCTGTTCAAAATATTAATGTTCAAAGGACAGTCCATCACCCGCCATGGGGCTCAGATGTCAGACACAGAGTGCCTTATAGCCTGTATCAGGAAAGCTCAAGATCTGTTTAGGGAACACTGGGTTCTTGTGATTAGTCTGCTTGTGTGACTCAGTGGAGAATCACCATCAGATTTAATCTCTGGGCAAAAGTCAGGGATAATTCAAACTGGGCAGAAGACATCAATAGCCTGCATGAATTCACAGTTATGGAGGCTTCCGTTTTGTCTGGACCAAATCCTCCCTGCGAAGAAGTGGTTCTCATCCTTTTTAGACTCAAGGCACCCCTTGCTAGATTCAAGGCATCCCTCATTAGACTCACCCCCCCATAAAATCCCAGCTCTTAGCTTTCTCTCACGCTTTGACTGTGGAAAAATAAGAAGAGCAATTCTTCTGTTGCAAAGGACTCAAGGGCAGACCGTTTCCGACACTCTTGATTCCTGTTTGAAACCTCTGGGCACTTACAGATGTGCAGCGAGGCTGCTCCGACACACCGTAATTACAGATAACGTAGACTCGATTAACTGAGCGTGGTAATTGCTACGCTCCAGCAGACTCCGGTGTCATGTGTATCAGCACCCCTGCAATGAAAAACAGCAACAGGGTGCTTTAACTAAAGCTTGTTCGACCAGGTTTCGTTAACGCCTCCCTACCGCTGTTTTTCAGGGCAGGGACGCTGATACATGTGACACTCCCGATGCTTTAATAAGAACGACACTTGGAGTCTGGAGGAGCATGGACCAAAGTCTGACCTCAGCTACATCAGCCGAAATCCAGAGTTACCTCGCCAAAAGCAGTGCTGTTGTTCCAGATTTTCACCAGCGAGGTGTTGCCCGTTGTCTCTTTAACAGATTTGCCATCTGGCTCCCTGCACCACTTATTTCTGCCATGCCCTCCAGGGTCTTGCTCCAGTTTCTTATTCTGGCTTGCCTGTTTCTAAAATCAGCCACGAGTGGGCCATAAATGCCAGGTGGGTGCAGAAAAGTGGGTCAGCTGGAGATATTTATAAACGTCCCACCGATTATAACTGGGGGGTTAATGGGTCAAAGGATTTTAAGTCAGTGTCTTGACAACAGTGATTGGGGTAAGGGAACATGTTGGGATCTAATCAGTCTCTAATATTTCGTGTTCATCTTTGCTGCAAAATCCAGTGTCCAACATGTTACCCTAGCCAAGGAAGCACTGAGCATTTCTTTTTTTATTTGTTCCAAGAGAAGGAGGTGTTATTTTTTTAATGCCATTATTTAGTGCTGTTTACACTCTGTATTTAAGGGAGGAACTGGACTACAGCTCAGGGTGATTCTGGGCTTCCAGGTGGTTTTTGTTCTGCCCTTATTCGTGGTAACTGCATGGACCAGTAGTGAGGTCAGTGGGTCGGGGGCAGGGGGTGGCTCCGGTGATTTAGGCTCTCTCCCTGTCCTTGCTTCTGGAGTTGAGTCAGCCAACCCTCCTATGTGCCTCGATTTACCCTCAGGTGAAATGTGGCCCACGATACCTTCCTTTGCCATGCACAGATATGGAAGAGCTAAGTAACAACCCCTGCTCCCCCCTGCTCCATGGACATGGTAAGGAACAGAGTGCCAGGAGGGGAGGGAAATACTATTTTCTCTATTTTACAAAGGAGGAAACTGAGGCACAAGGAGGCAAATCAACTCTCCCAAGGTCACAGGAAGTGGCAGAGCCAGGCATCTAGTACAGGCTTACTCCAGTACTTTATCCCCAAGCCCATTTTGCCCACGCAACCCAATAACATTGAGGTGACGTGCGCAATTCCAGCCCTGTAAAGATTTATTTTTGTCCTCTTACTATCCCAAATGCAGCTGGACAGAGGAGAGAAGAGCCCCTTTGGGAGCTGCATCTGAAAGCACCGGAACAGACATAAATAGCTTGGTAATAATAATAATAATGATGATGGCACTTAGCACTGATCCAGCAGTTCACAGATCAGAGTGCTTTACACACATTAATTAGTGCTGGTAGAACGTTCAGCCCGATGGTTCCTGTTCTGGCAACTTGGGAGAGGAGCAGAACTGACCATCTGCTTAAATCTTCCCTAATTTAATCCTTGTGCTTCTGTAAAATGGTCCTGAGACCGTTCCAGCATTTAATGAAATTATCGAGGAGCCCACCGGCCCCTTAAATCTCTTTGATCTTGTGATGGGTGAACAAGCTGGTTAGTTAATGATGCAGACGAGCGCCTGGTCAGAATATAGATGCTCAGAGGTGCTTCAGTTCAGGTCTGCATCGCAGCAGCACAGGGATGCGCTCAGCATTGAACCCTGTACAGACCCGCGGTGTTGTCTGGAATGTAAATAAAGACACACGGTGCTGTTAGAGCATTTGTGGCTTCAATAAAGACACATCGTATTGGGAGTGTTTATGGTTTGTGATAGTACAGGATGTCAGGTCTGTTTGGGTTTCTTTCCTCATTTTCATTCTCAGAATTTTTTTATTTTTTTTTTATGGCAGGGTAAACTAATTACATTGCAACATAGTGCATTGTCCTAGAACAAGCGAGTTACTGGGTAAGACGTTACTTAAGAAAACCATGAAGCTGGACTATTCTGAAGGGTGCCCTCAGGACTATATCCCTTTTCGAATAAAAGCTTTTGCTCCTAGCTTGACTTTTTTAAAGGCTGGAAAAGAAATTCTCCAAACTTGACATGTTTTACGGGACATGAACTCCATTTTCCAGACAGGTATAATGGAGGACAATTTCACCAATGAAGCAAAACTCGCTTTCAGTGAAATGGGAATGATTCATTTCTAAGGGTTCGATCAGTAAAGGCATGTCTGCACTGCAATCCAAAGTGGGGTAGGTGTGTGTGGGTGTGGGTGTGGGTGTGCATGCGTGTGTGTAACTAGACAGGTTCTGCTAGCCATACAACTGCCGTACTCGGGAGCTCGGTTCAACTTAACTGACCAAGTATTAGCCACGGGTCCCAAGTGGTTTTTGCCGCCTGCAGCTGGGCTGTTATCAATACCAGAACTAACTAGTTTCAGCCAAGCTTGGATATATCCCCAGAAGCAAAACACACCTTTGCATGGCAACGTAGTTATACTTTCAAGGAACAGCAACATAGCATGTGACAGGTTTCTGAATAACCCACGGGCTAAAGAACTGAAGTATACTGTTTATCAAACAGATTTAAGTAACAAATTCTTTTCTTATCTGCAAATGATTCACTCAAGCTAAATTATCCAAATAAGCTGGCTTCAAAAAAACCCAACAGTCCTCCTAAATGATTGCCTGCTGTGGAAGATGGCAGAGCTGTATCACCAGTATCCATTCAGTATCGAAACCGGTATCCCTTTTTCGAAGCACACAGCAGAATCTCCCAATTAATAAAGAATCATAAAGCCTGAAGATGAAAAAGCCCCGTGAAGCTATCAGACAGACTTCCATGACAGTTCCAGGTTGTTTTCTACTCCCGATATATTTAGAGAATATCTTGAGCTAGAAAAAGCCGATAACGTGTACAAGTGCCCTTAGGCTTTTTGGTTCAGTCCAGCTAGAAGTGTATCCAGCAATAGAAATTTTGAGAAGATTACTTGAACAGAGGACTCAGAAAGTGTGGGGACAGAGCAGGGCTGTGTTTGAGTCCACAGTTCGTGAAGACTTTGGACAGCTCTATACTGAAGATTTATTTCCCCATGAGACAGGACAGTTTGTCCCTGATTCAACACAGCCCTATCGAGCCTGTTTGCTGAGCAGAGAAGGATTTGAGCAGGTGTTGAAAACTGAGCACCTGCCTGTATGCATTGCTGAGAGCCTTGGACAGTGTCCTTAGGCCACCCAGTCCTTGGGCCCACTCCAGATGGGTTCGTCCTCAAATATGTACCTACCAAGAGGTGATACGTGATACAATGCAGGAACCCATTTCAGATCCCCCAATAAAGCTGTGTTGTGGTTATCGTGGTTTTCCACGGGTATTCAATATGAAGGACTTCGATTCACAGTGAAACTAGAACAAAAGGGAAGTGTCCACAAGGGAGCTCCGTGTGTGTATATGTGGAAGGTCGTGGCTGTTTTATCTGACATGGCACACCAAGAACCAAATCAGCAGCCTCCAGAGCGACAGGCATGAGCTGCCACCGCTTCAGCTAAAAGCTGGGGCCAAAATAATCTCTTATCCTCTGCAGATCAGGCCCAGAGAGAGGAACCTCTCCCACTCCCTCCCCATAGGGTTATGGGTGCCTCCCTCCTATCCCCCCCAAAATGGCAGTTTTCATTGTAGGTGAAAATCCCTAGAAACAGAGATGCAGGATCATAGCAGTCATATAGCCATGGAGGCCACAGGAATGTCCTTTGTGCTTATATGCTGACATCCTGAAAATACCCTTGTTTTCAGCTTTCCTTCCCCTGTGCCATGCCCACGGGAGCGAGAACTGATTCTCCTGGCTGCAGCTTCTGATCCGAGAGGTGAGCGCTAAATCCTGGGTTGCAATCTTCCAGTCGGGTACTCCACGTGCTAGCTCTGTGCCCCTTCCAAACCCAGCCAGGGTGCAAAGCAAGAAGCCAACCAGGCACTGGACATGGTTTTCCAGCATGGGGCGGTTGAGACAACTGATGACTGCATGGCGTTCCAGGGAAACAGGTGCTACGAGAGTGCCCTGGAGCGGTGTATATATAAATAGATAAGTTGGAAATATATGTGCTCAGGAGCACGTAGCATTGTTACATTCATAGATTCATAGATGCTAGGGTCAGAAGGGACCTCAACAGATCATCGAGTCCGACCCCCTGCCTGGGCAGGAACGAGTGCTGGGGTCAGATGACCCCAGCCAGATGCCTATCCAGCCTTCTCTTCAAGACCCCCAGGGTAGGGGAGAGCACCACCTCCCTTGGAGCCCAGTCCAGACTCTGGCCACCCTTACTGTGAAGAAGTTTTTTCTGATATCCAGCCTAAATCTGCTCTCTGTCAGTTTGTGACCATTGTTCCTTGTTACCCCAGAGGCACCCTGGTGAACAGCGCATCTCTGATCCCTTGCTGCGTACCCCTGATGAATTTGTAGGCAGCCACAAGATCACCTCTCAGCCTTGTCTTGTGGAGGCTGAGGAGGTCCAGGTCCCTCAGTCTCTCCTCATAGGGCTTGTCCTATAAGCCGCTAACCATACGAGTGGCCCTTCTCTGGACCCTCTTGAGTCCATTAACATCCTTCTTGAAGTGTGGTGCCCACAACTGGACACGGTACTCCGACTGCGGTCTGACCAGTGCCGCACAGAGGGGAGGTATCACCTCCTTGGTACTATTTGTCATGCATCTGCTGATGCACGGTAAAGTGCGGTTAGCTTTGCTGGTGATTTCATCACACTGCTGACTCATGTTCACCTTGGATCCACTATGACTCCGAGATCCCTTTCCGCTGCTGTGCTGCTGAGAAGGGTCACTTCCCAGCCAGGAGGTGTGCTGGATATTTTTGCGCCCTAGGTGCGGCTCTCTGCACTTGTCCTTGTTGTGCTGCATCCTATTGCATACTGCCCACTTTTCTAACCTGTCTAGGTCTGCCTGCAATGTTCCCTACCCTCCAGGGTGTGCACTTCACCCCACAATTTAGTATCATCCACAAACTTGGACAGAGGACACTTCACACCCACATCCAAGTCACTGATGAAGACATTGAAGAGCGCAGGTCCAAGGACCAAGCCCTGCAGGACCCCACTGCCCACATCCTTCTAGGTCAATACCAACCCGTCTACTACCACTCTCTGGGTGGGACCACTAAGCCAATTTGCCACCCGCCGGACTGTGTAATCATCTAACTCACAGACTAATTTATTTATGAGAACAGGATGAGATACCGTATCGAAGGCCTTGCTAAAGTCCAAGAAAACAACACCCACCTCTACTCCTGTGTCTAAACATTTTGTGACCCTGTCATAAAACAAAGCCAGATTGGTCAGGCATCATCTACCTGCTACGAATCCATGCTGGTTTCCCTGCTGCATTATTTTTCCCACTGGACTCCCACAAATATGATCCTTCATAATTTTTTCAAAGACCTTTCCAAAGATGGAGGTGAGACTGACTGGCCTATAATTAATCGAATCCTCCTTCCTCCCCTTCCTGAAAATAGGGACCACATTGGCCCTTTTCCAGTCCTCGGGGACCTGACCTGAGTGCCATGAGCGCTCAAACACCTGCTATGACACCACCAATGCCTTCAGTACCCTCGGATGCAACTCGCCCAGGCCTGCCAACTTGAACACATCCAGTCCATCCAAGGGACTCTGCACCAAGTCAGCATTGACAGCTGGTGGGCTGGCGTCCCTCTGATGCCCATCTAAGAACCCATTAGGAGACTTATCTTCAGCCCTGTTCAGGAACACCGAAGCAAAAAACTCATTGAATAGCTCAGCCTTGTCCCCCCTCTCTGTCACTAATTGCTCCTCCTTGTTCAGTAGGGGTCCTATTCTGCCCTGCACCTTCCTTTTACTCCCTACATACCTAAAAAAAGACTTTTTGTAGTCTTTAATTTGTGCTGCCAGCCTCCGCTCTATAGTTGCTTTGGCCTTTCTAACTGCCTCCCTGCAAGTGCAGACCAAGTAGGCATACTCCTTCTTGGTAGCATCCCCTGCTTCCACTGCCTATATGCCTTTTTCTTTGCCCTTAGGCTCCCCTGGATTTCCCTGTTTAGCCAAGGAAGTTTTTTGGCTCCTTTCCCCCTTTTCCCTCGTACTGGGATAGTCTCCCTCTGCACCCAAAGGATTGCTTCCTTTGTGAACGACCACCCTTCCTGGGCTCCCATCTCGCCAGTACTCCTATCCTGCAGTGCATCATTGACTACACTCCTGAGCACACCGAAGTTAGCCTTCCTAAAGTCCAGCACTTCCACCCTACTTCTTAACTTGTGCAGGACCATTAAAACTTGTGGTAGGGGCAAATGAGTTTCTCAAGCTGTTCTCTATACCAGCTTCTCTTTAACGCACATTTCTTTATTAATCCTCTGATTTGAATTCTTTTTCAATCAGGATCAGTGATTGCATCACAGCAGCTATTCACCCAGGAGGAGTGCACCAATCTGGGTTAATTGGCACGGTAATTAAATCCAACCCTTTCTGGTTTTTGCTCGGCCTTAGTGATTTTCTCTTCCCCATTACAATATCTGCAGAGTTCTCAGTCTTGTTAATTAACAAGGTAACTTCACCCCAAGGCTGTTTTGTCATCCCTTCCACCGCCACCTCGAAAAAACAAGAATAGAAAAAGAAACAAGAATAAACCAGTTGTGATGAAGCAACAAAGTCCTAGCAGGATTGAGCTGGTCCAGACTGACTCCGGTTAGGCTGCGTAGCATTGCTGATGTTCACTGGGGTGTCAGGGAAACGATGGAAGCTGCATGCCAAGAAACAGGTGCTGTGCTCTGGCAGCAAGGCAGGCACTCATCCTGACAGGCTGGGCCAATTAAAAGCAGACACTTTACTGTGTGGAAAGTAGCTGAGTCTGGGTCTAGTCAGACCCACGGATAGGCTTGGGTGGTCAGGGGTGTTTCTAGTAAAAAAACCATGGAATTAGGCAGGGATTTGCAAGAGCCTATAAGGGACCTTTGGGAACTGCATTTCTAAATGCCTTGGGCACTTTTGAAAAGCTCCCTCTATACACTTTAGTTATCTGCCTAAGGGACGTACTGAATAATCTGATAAGCAGAAGCATGCACTGCCATCTGGAGTCTCAGGATCTTTGCTTCCTGGACCATGTGTAGGGTCAGGCATGCGTTGATATGAGTGCTGGTATGACCAGGGTTTGTCCCATGACTGCATAGAGGTGCCTTGATGAATGTCATCATCAAACTGGGGAATCAGGTCTTTCCACTGAGCTGCTATATTTCTGGGAAAGCATGTCCATCCTCAGTTCACAGAGCTACTTGCAGCCTCCACCTTTCCCTTGCCTGCACAAACACTAGTGCCTCTGACTTCTCCTCTCCTCCCGCAACAGGCCTTTCTCTGGCCCAGCTGAGGCCTTCCAGAAACCCTCAGGGACAGGCAAGACACCCAGGGCGCATCTACACATGCATTTATGTGCTTTAGTTAATGCACATTAAATCTAGTACCTCCACTGTGAGGTACTAGGAAAATGTGCATTAGCTAAAGAGCACAGTTTTTAAGTGATGCTTAATGAGCAAGCGCATTAACTAAAAGGCATGTTTTTAATGACGCTTTTATGTGCATTAAAATAAGCTAATGTGCATCAAAGTGCACATGTAGATGTACCTCAAGGCATTACATTTCAGAGACTGCAGATCTGTGGTGAGGCAAATCCTGCCCTGTGCCATGGAGGATGGTGGCTGCCTCAGTGCATCTAGACCTCTCTGGATGCACCGAGACCTGTTTTGCATCTAGACCTGCCTCGGTGCATCTAAACCTGTTTTGCCATCCATGAGTTTGTGTGTGTTTGCTGTGACCGACCCTAGTTGTAAGCATTCAAACCATTTCCATCCTATTGAAGCAGAAGAGTAGAGATTACAGGGTCTATGTTTTGAGCTAGGGACCCTCCAGTGAGGGCAAATCCTCAGCCAGCATAAGCCGTTCGTGTCCAGCCAGTCCAGCCCAGTATAGAGGGTTGGGCCTTGTTTCACTGTTAAAAATGGTATTTTTTACCTCGGGGAGACAGATGTGCACTATCCAGAGGTAAAAGCAAAGACTCATTAGCTTTACCACAAGACGAAGTAGGCAAGGTCAGCCCGAAGCCCTCGCATTCACGAAACACTTATGGTAAGCTGGAGTGCATCGTCTTCCACTGGGGTTTTACCCTGGGAAAATTCATGCGTGTAGGACACTCTGAGCTAAAAATGGCTCTTTTGTTAGCTGTTATCACTTGACAGCCACATTGCAGTAGCCCCTGGGAGCCGGGACAGGACTGAGCCCCATGACTCTGGGTCCTGTATGGGCATTCAGTGAATTATATTCTCTGCTCCAAGCGCTTCCCATCTCTAAGACAGGACAGAACAGGTGGCTGAGATAAACAAGGGGTTTGGGAGAGAAGGTCATAAAAAATAATGGGCAATGCATTGTGCTTAGCCAGGCAGGGAGCAGCTGCTGCAACGACACCATCAGCTGGCGCGGGGGGGAGAGTCCAAGGCAGCTGTCTGGATCTCGGCTCATTTCCCTACTTTGCCACAGACTGTGCGACCTTGGCTGTCACTTAGGCTCTAGGCACCTAACTCCCATTGGAATTAATGGTAGCATCCTGTCTATAATACTGGGGGGGAATAGCACTGCCGTACATCACAGGGGCTAAATACGTCAAAGACTTTGGAATTTGTCTGTCAAGGAGGCCGTCGGCACCGTAAATAGACAGTGCGTGCCCACCAGTGCACCAGGAGATGGGTCTCTCCCACAAAGACCCACTCCGGCTAAATGGACTGTGTCGGTTTGGATAAGTGCTGCTCTCAAGGAGCCTTCCTTCTACCTCCTGTCCTACTTTCAGTCCCCGAGACACTAAGGGAGCCCAATTAAGCCTAACATCCACAGCCTGCTGTTGTCCATCTTCCTCCTCCCTGATGGAGCACCAGTTGACCTAGTTCCAGCGCCGGCTGGCAAAGGCACCTTGTCACCTTAGAGGCCTCAGATCATTAAATGGCAAGTACAGGCCTCTCCGCCACCCTGAAGTCACTCGGCAAATCAGGATCTGACATTTCCCACTTCTGCATTGATTTATGCTGCAAGAAATACTGAGCTCAGGTCACTTTTCGCCACTTAATTGGAAGGTGACAAGGAGGTTTGAAAGGACCCGACCCAATACTTGCAGCCAGAAACAGGCAGCGCATGTTGTGAGCAATTCAAGGGGGACAATTTAGGAGCAACAAGGTGCCGGGGGGGTTGGTTTAAATGTAAGCCCGTTTCCCGGCAGTGGGTTATATTTGGCAGAGCACATAGGCCTGGGTGGCACAGAGTCACACAACAAGAGTTAAGCCAGTCACATAACAGTGCCAGCGCTGTTGTGTCTTACTCAAACTGCGGGTGGGAAGCATGGCTTTTTATATTGGTAGATGCTTAAATCAATGCATAGCGCTCTAATGGTGATGAGCAGGGGGCCTGGGGAACAGGGCTCCTGGGCTCTCTATTCGGCTCTTTCGCTGCTTCACTGTCTGGACTTGCTGTGCCTCAGTTTCACCTGGGTGCAGTATAATTTCTGGCATGAAGAAGCTATGGAATTTGCACCAGGGTCCAAGGGAGCTGCAGAAGAAAGCACCCGCCCCAGCACAGGACTCAGCACCAGGTGGTTTCCCAGGATCTGTCAGAGACAAAGTCCGTAGTCGGATGCAGGAAATCCGAAGTAATTGGCTCCTGTCGTCATTACTTCCCCCTGAGAATGTGAGATGCGTAGCTGCCTGTGCTAGGACAGGGCTGTCTCTAATGCCACCTGGAAGGAGCACTTGGACCTTGAGAAAGTGATGCAATGGGTGGAGGAGGCAGCGTGGGGGAAATCCCAGGGAACTGTGTACGGAACCCAAAAAAGGCATATATCTGCGTTATGTATTCGGCAGCTTGTGAAAGCTGAGGGAAGACCCAAGTTGTTGCAGAAGAGATTCCAAGCCCAAGAAGAAGGTGAGATCCTTCGTATGGATCATATCATTGCCAGAGGATGCTTATTCCTCGCTCACCCCCACTTGCTGCACCTCTTACCAATGTACCCAAAGGAAACCAAGTAAGGTGAGTGGGATAAATGGCTGTGAACAGTTCTTTTGGACACTAAAGGAAATGATCTGAGCTTCCAGCCATGACGAGCCGAGACTCCTCCATGGAACTGGCATGCTACAAAGTGAGGGATGGCAAGGGGCAACGTCCGTAGCTTGGGTTTGTTGGTCAAGGGGTTTATCATCTCTTCAGGGCAAGAACCGCACCTACAGCCCTGTGCTATGTGGCGTGGCTGTGAACAGTGATCTCCACAGTAATACAGCTCATGACCAGACAGGCACTCTCAGCTAGCCCCAGGCACTGATGCACAGCATGATTATCATGGGGCAATTCACCCCTGATTTGACTTCACAGCAAATTACTCGGTAGCAGGGAGTGGACACACACACTCGGTTCTCCCCAGAAGTCTGTGCTATTATGGGACCTGGCTAGTAGGTGGTGTGGGGCCGTTTGCATGGAGCAGAGGATTAGCTGGATGGTGACCTGGACTAGGGGAGACACATGGCACACGATAACCTTCTTGCATGCTTATTTTTCAAGGGGGGTGTCTGCCCGGGATCTGAGTGCTTGCCCCTTGCCCTGTAGGGAAGCCGATGGGCAACTGTGTCCTTATTTCACGTGTCTGCACACTCATCTCCCTGTCCACTTCAGCACACCTGTGTCTCCGACAGTGACACCTACCACCCCTTTGATCAACATCCCTCTCCTTAGTTTAGAGACCCGGTCCTTTATTCAGGAGCCTCCTGCCTGTGCTGGGGATGTCAAGTCCTGAAGGGTATGGGCAGGGGAGAAATCCAAGACAAAATTGGGTTTATTGGGTGAAAAATCTCCCTCTGCATCGTCCTGCCATGCATATCAGGTATCTGGAAGGAGAAGGTAGAGAAGCATGCTGCACAGGGCTTGTAGGAAGAATACCAATGGCTTCAAGGGGATCCTGAGATAAAATGGATCTTTTCACCATTGCAGAACAACACTGGATCTTTTTGGGGTCATTGCCTTTGTCCTGGTTCTTTGCCAAGCAAAAAAGCCAGTTTCTGTTTGCACCAGAACGGGCCTGTTTTCCCACCAAACCTGCAGCCAACGCTCTGTTTTGATGTTCTCATCCGCCAGGTGTGCCCTGAAGGCTGAGCCAACTCCAGCCCTGGGGTGGGCAGGCAGGGTGCCACCTCGAGCACCTGCAGAGAGCTGAGCCCTCTGCGCTCCAGTGATCAGAGCAGGGTGATGCAGGGCCAGGACTCCTGGATCCCGTGCCTGGCTCTCCCGCCAACTCATGGTGTGAGCTGGGAGGAGCCCCTGCTCTGTGCCCAAACCCCCCACTATGTAAATGGAGGTGACAGCACTTGCCCCCTGCACGGGAGATGCGATGACACCAGGGCTGGCTGTGAAGGGCTTGGGCAGCTCTGAAAGGTCCGATGCGGCTGCAGTTGCCCCCTTCACTGAAGACCTGCTCCCGTTCCAGCCGAGATAACAGGGAGACGGTCACAGAAGGCAGAGGGAGTGAGGATGGGCCCTCGCAGACGACAGGAATAGGGCTGTCGGTGCCTTGCATCATGCCCTGCCATGCAAGGGGCCTGGAGTGGCGAGTGGCAGGGAGAGCAGGGTAGACTTGGTGCTGCGGACCCAAGACCTGCCATCAGCCCTGGGACATTTTGCCAGAACCTGCTGACCAGCTAACTCCTCTTCCCAGCATTGTTCCCCTCCCCGGGCAAAGCTGGCGGTTGCCTTCCCTGGCTGCAAGCTTTCTCCCTTGATGGACTCTGGCTCTTTCTCACTGTGGCCCTGGCTTGCAGGGACTGCTTGTCTCCTGGGGCTGTGTGAGCTGAACAGGTTTGCTCTGCCTGAGAGCCCTAATTGGGGTTATCAATCAGCGTTCAGGACACAGCGTTAGCAAAGGCCGCCTTATCAGCGTGTACCTTTCCCAGGAGCTGTATGGCCTGCAGAGATTGCCGGGCTTATTGTTCTCCCTGCCTGGGGCTGAGCTGCATGCATGCCATCTGCTCCACACCTGACAGCACCACTCAGCCTCCCTGCTGCCACGGAAAGAGGAAACCTGCAACCTTCCCTGTGGCTTCACCGGGAACCAGGATTTCACCCTGGGTCTCCTGGTTGTGCATGTGTGTTGGAGGTGTGTGGGGGGGGTTGGTCAGGACTCCAGACCCTCTGAAGGACATCTGCTTTGTTGGTGGGTCTGAGCTCTATAGGGGCCTCTCCCAGGACATATCAGCCAGGCAGGAGCTTCCTGGGCTCTGCTGAAGTAGGCACATGGCATTGGTATTTGCCCACAAGGTACCCCGATCTTAGGGACACCTGTGGGTTGACAGGAGAGGGAGCCCCACATGTGCCAGACCCTCCCACACACGGCCTGGCTCCTGCTCTCCTCCCCTCCAGATCTTCCCTGCCCTAGATACCAGGGCCTCCACTCCCACCTGGGGCCATTAATTATCCAGCTGTGCAAGCAGCTGGCTCTCCTCATCTCTCAGGAGCTGCTGCTCTCTAGTTCTCCTCCTTCAGGGGACTCACCAACATGGCCCCATCTCAAACCATTCAGAGACAGCTACTAACTATATTGCCTGTTCACCCCATGGGAGATTAGCACAGGTGAGGTGTGCTTAACCCGTGCAGTGCTGGACACATCTGCAGGGCCCCACCTCCGTAAGCCTAGGACCACACTGACCCATGAAAGGGCTCTGTAGAAGCCAGGTTGTTGGGAGCATGCCCCTCGCACACTGGCCAGGCCACCGAGAGGGTTCCTGCAGGTGCAGGGTGGTGCTGTTTGAATGAGGTAGGGAATTATCCCTTTGAGTTGCAGGGGTAGGCAGCAGACTGGACCACAGCCAGGATCACTTGGGTACAGAGGAGGTCATTTGCTGTGACACCCACGGGTGGCCCCATCCATCTAAATGACCTGAGCAGCCATCACAGTGCAAAGAACAACCCCGCCAGGGGCTGGAAGAGAGCTGGCAGGGATGAGACACCAGACCTCATCCTCTCCATCACTGAGCTTCCTCGCTCTCTCACCAGGAGGCCGTTCCGGGCAGAGGGTCATGGCCTCCTGGGTGCCGGCAGGTGCAAGCGTTGCTCAGTCTCTGTTCCAGGAGGCAGGACTTCCAGGGAAGACTTCTGAGCCCTTGGTGCTGACACAAGCCATCAGGTGCTGGATCATTGTGAGCAGCCTTGAGAGGCCAACGGCCTGATACAGGCTGTGCTCTGGGGCGAGGAGGTTGTCATCGACATTCCTTCCTCTTATCAGTCCTGGTCCCCTCTAGCTCCCCACTGAGCCCAACATTTCCCTGTGGGGTGAGCAGCTTGTTCTTAAGAGAAAGATGCCCTGTGGCTCCCCCCCTTGCCCCACAGCTCTTCACCCCCACTCTCCAGCAAGCTGCCTTTGAGATGAACCTCTTTTCCCATGTGCTGCCTCCAATCCAGAGATGGATGACTTTCAACTCTTCCCCAGCACAGTCCAGTCACTCTCTAGATTTCTCTTCTGATGGTAAATACTGGTTGTGAAGCTTGTTATCTATGCTGAGAGCATCTGCCAGGCCCCATCGCCTCCTCCTGTTTATTCCCCATGTCTTTATTCCATAAGAAATCTTGGAATCTCTACCAGCAGCACCGATGGATGGAGCCTGAGGGGAAGAGTGTCTTGGGATGAAACCCCACTGGGCCACATTGCTGGGAGAGCTAAAAGGAGGGTCTGCTATTGTATAACTGGTCCAGGTCTTGATCCTATTGAAGAGTCTGGGGAGTCTGTGGGGTTGCCCAGGTGTCAGGACCTGGTCCTGAGCTTACTGAGGTCAGTGGCAAATGACTGGAGGCAGGGGAATGGGTTTTCAGGAAGGGGAGATTGTGTCTGAGGTGGACTGAGGGGTTGTGAGCACCCAAAATGCAGTTAACACTTCCTATCTGGCACTTCTGCCACCCTCCTGTTACTGAGGGATCCTACAGTATGGCAGGGAACAGGGCCCTGCACCCCAAGAAGGAGAGCAGGAGGAGCCTCCATAGGATGAGTTCACCTCACTCTGGGGATAGTCGTGGCTGAGAGCAGAGCATGGCCCCCCACATCCCGGTGAGAGGCTGAGCGGTTGGCACCGAGCCACCATGCCAAAGTCCTCGTGCATGTACCTACTCGTGATGCCAATTAGCTTTCTCCTCATTTAGCCGATGGGAACATTGCCTTGGCAAACCCTAGTCAAATCAATGGCCCATCAAGCAGGGCACTCAGCCTCTCCAGCTGCTGTCTAGTCCCTGGCATTTCAGAGAGGAAAGCAAGGAGGGGAAAAAAATACCTGCCTCGTCCTCTACAGCAGCCTCCCTCGAGGGGCAGCACGGAGGGGCTCCCAAAGAAGCCATCTTCAGGGATGGGTAAAGGCCGCTGTTAGTTGCAGGGCAAGAAGCTTAGAGGCACAATAAAGTGCGCGGACAAACAACAGGCAGCGCTATCACAAGTTTCAGCCCTTCCCCTAGCAAAAAATACCCATGGATGAACCGGGGTAACTCTGATGTGCTTTAGAGTAATACACTTCACGTTACATCTGTCCACTCCACCAGGCCATGATAGGGAGCTGGCAGCCCAACAGCATCCCACCGTGCTTATTGTCCCCCCACTACTCCCACAAGGCAGCTCTGTCTTTTTTACCCCAGTCAAATTCGGGGTACAGGGCTCAAAGGGATGCCAGGGACTCTGCTAGTGGGGAGCTTTTGCAATAGCATGGGCCTCAGCAATCCTGAGCTGGTTTTGGAGGGAGGGGGCTGCACAGCTGTGCGTTCCTGCTAGGGGACAAGCTAAAACCACGTCCCAGTCCACCTTCATACGAACTGCTTTTAAGGCAAGTCAGCCTGTCTCCTTGGATCGTGCCTACCCTGCAGCCAGGAGGTGGGATTCCAGCACGGGACAGCATACCCGTCCCAGGTAATCTAACCAGCACAGCAACAAGAGCTACAACGACGCAGCAGCCCGGGGATGTATTCAGATTGCCAAAGTCCCCAGGTCTCTGCTGCTGTGGTCCGCCATGCTCGTGAGACTAAAAATGCTGCAATCAGACCCGCGGCTACAACAGCAAGATGCTGCTGTGTCCTTGGCAGGAAGGATGGGATGTTGTAGCACAAAGATTCGAGAGGGCTGGGGCTGGGGCAGGGGCTGGGGAAAGAGAGGGGCAGCCGAACAAACAGAGCATGCAGTGTTTGGCCTTGATGCTGGCCCTGCCTCTGTTTTCACAGGCCCCGATAGCAGCCGGCCCAGCCCTGCCACCTGCCACTATTTGTAAATAAAAACACAAGCCGCTTCCTGTAGTCCTGTGGTGACAATAATAAATCCCTGCCCTTTCCTGCCTCCTGCTTCTTTACTAAAATATTTAGAGGTCACAGGCCAGATGGGCCTCATTCCAGTGCAAAAGCAGCCGTCACTCAGTCCTCTGCAGCAGTGCAGTGAGAATCACCGGGACCTTCATTGCTGCAGATGCAATGGCAATGGACACGGGAGAAAGCCTCTCTGGAGGCCGTGTATGTGGAAGCTGTGTCATTATCATGTCTCGATAGCAAGTGGGACTAGGAAATGGATGCAGCACCTGGAGATTGTGCCACGGGGCTGGGTCCAGGCAGCTGGCGTCATGGGGTACTTGCAGGAGACAAGGGGCACGTGGAAAGGGGGCAGCAGGGACCTGCTACGGTGCTGAGAGCTTAGAAATGGCACTAAAAGTATGGCGCAGTGCAGTCTAGCCAGCTTTGAAAAGCTTCCAGGGATTTGTGGGGCTTTTCATTCCTCACCTCTTCGTGTCTGAACGTCCTTGCTTCCATTACCATGGCATGAGTCAGGCTTTAGACCATGCCTGCTGCCCTTTATACACTATTTGGGCTCTGCAATCCCCCTGGTAGTTGCAGCAGCCAGCTGCTGCCCGATCTTTCTCGGAAGATTATGCGTATTGCATTGGCAGGAAAGAGAGAGACTGAAGGCAGGGTCTCAATACCAGCCCTCATCTGGTATTGAAGCCAGGGAAGGAAATGAGCTGAATATGCTAGGCAGCCTTCTGTTAATGAGCCATTGTGGGATAATCCAGTCTGGTTTGGGCAGGAACTGAAGAGACAGCATCTATGCACAAACAGCGTACTCTCTCCTACACGCATACACACACACTGAGCTTTCTGTTGCAGCAATGCCCAAGGAGCCCTGGGTAATCCCCCAGTGAGATGCAGGGGCTTTCACCCAGGCTGAAATCCATGAGGCACTCTCTTTATTACAGGGCACCTGGACATGATGCCATATCGTGGAACGGAAGATACATCAATGGCACCCAAACAGGAGTGGGCTGGGATAGAGACTGACCCCAAGGGGAGTTTCCAAAATCTATAGAGAAAGGCACAGACTCCTTCCTAGAGCCAACAAGCCCAGAATCAAGGGCAGATCCTGGGGACAGCTTGGCTTGGCTCCCGAGTAAAAGCAAACGGGACCCTAGGGTTTGATCCACAAGAACCCAGAGATGCAAGAGGTCTCACATAGTCCAGGGCTAGTCAGTGCAGGACGGTTCCAACACCGCTTGGTGCTGCAGTACAGCAAAGAGGAGATTTGTGTGAGACAGAAGAACATGATGCTGGTTAAGACCAGCAGCTGGGCAATACCCTGAGCAGCTCCTGAGCTAAACACAGCCAGGCTGGCTCGGTGCTTGGAAGGGCAGACCACCAGCAGAGCTCCTGGGTCCCGTAGGAAATGGGTTAGTGATCCCATGGGTACCTGCCCTGATGACAAGGGATCTGATCGAGTTTGCCCAAGCCAACTTCTACAGTGGGTTTCATGCGTGAGTACGAGCAAAGTGCTTTGAGGTCCTCCAGTGATCAGAGCTGTTTATAGTCAAGACGTTGTTATTACATTAGGATTTCTGCCCCAGCAGAGCCAGCAAAACTGCTGGGAAAGATGATTGGTCTTCCTTGGAAGTGTTTGCTTTCTACGCTTTAAATGGATGAGTAATACAGCAGCTATGCCTTTCCACTGGGTTTATTTTATCTCATAACAGCTCTACTCTCTAATAACAGGCCACGTTCTGACTCAAAGGCAGAAGAGATGACTGCAGCTCCCAGACACACGTCACTTGTAAAGAGACAAGGAGCGCAGCATTGCGCTGTGCCTGGTGTGATTCAGGTGGCTGGCTACGCAAAGGGTTTTGGAGAGTGTCAGCTGTGTGCCACCTGCCATGCAGGTACCTATACCCAGTGCAACTAGCCCTTGTAGAGTCCCCTGCTTTGGTAGTCGGACCTGGTCCTTTTGGCATCTGAGAACCACCTTGTGCTGTCAGTCATGCCCAACAGACTGGCACCCCATGCACTGTCTGGTAATCACTGCCCTGCATTGGCAGCGACAACCTGCATATTCAGTGGACTGGTACCCTTGGTGACCCATGTCACGCCAGGTGTATAGAGTGGCCAAGATGGTCCTGAGCTACCCAGTATTTACATTACCTGCATAAACAGCACCCAAGAACAGCAGTTGGCTCTTCTAGCAATGCAGTTCTCCACCTGCCAGCATGGATGATTGGATGGGTGATTCCAGCGGGGCAGGGGAGCCAGGGACTCCAACAGGCACTATCAGACTCCTGGAGACTCGTGTGTGATGAGCTGAACCGAGTGACATTGCCCTGAGACATTGCCCTGAGTCAATGAGACATTGCCATTGACTGCACTGGAGTAAGAGGGCACAATGCCTTTGAAGTTAATGGGAGTTGAGTTTCTTGCTCCAAGGCTGCATTGGTCCTTTAGGTTGAGAGTCTACAAGGAACCATCAAGGGGGCTGTCCCATGGCTTATTCCTTCCAAATACCATCAGGCAGCAGGATGACCCAGGATACTGCTGGCGGTAATGTCCAGGACCCAACCTCTGTCACTGTGGTGCTGCCAGTAGGCTGGAGGCTGCAATGATTAACTGGAAGGGCCTGAGGTCCTTGGAGTTTGCTTTGCACTTCAGCAGGGCAGTGGAGTGTTTTTGCAGGGAGTTGAAGTGGTTTGGGGGCAGACCGCGTCCACTCGCTTGGTTTCTCAGTAATAGACATTGCGGTAATCTTTATTCACCAGGCATCTCGACCGGTCAGCAGGCGATCTGGCAGATACACGACCCATCTGGGTCAGCAGGGTCAGGCAGAGAGCAGCTAGGTGCAGCCCAGGCCCCAAAGCCGGTTGTCCAGAAGTTCCTGCAGAAACTTTGAAGCAGGCAGGAAGGAGTTATGACCCCAAATAGCTGCTGGCTTGGGATAAAGCTGTTTCAGTGAACTCAGTTTGAGATACATGTGGTCTGGTTTTCCAAAGAGGCACTCAGCCCACCAGCTGGTGCTTACATGCTTCCTGGGGAACATCCTCCCTGTCAACAGGATAGAGCATCTTCTGGATTGTTAACCCCCAATGTCTCAGAAAACAGTGTCATAAATCAGTCAAACTCAAATATATTTGGCTTCCTTCATCTGCTTCCAAACTGCCGGACATTGATCTTGGTGTTCTCCTGAAAACAGGCTCCCTTGGGAGCGGTGGGATTCTTCTGGTGAAACAGGAAGGGAGGAGGGAGTTTGTGCCTGGACAAGGGTGGGACCAGGGGGCTGCAGGTGGGGGATGACCAGCAGGAGTAGATGGGCTTTCAGGCCAGAAAGCTGCAGCCCTTGTTTGGCCAGCGTCTGGTCTACTGATGGGCATTGATATGTAGAAGACAAATAGGGCAGGGGCAGGGGCTCTTCACAGACATAATCACTAGCGTGTCACTACGGACCTAAGGCAGAATCCATGGGTGCAGAAATCTGGAGGAGACTGTAAAAGTAGACCAGTGCAAATCATGACTAAGCCTTTCCTCCGTACTATATTCAGGGCTGGAAAGTCACGTTCTTCCCCTGGGGCTAAACTATTTAGGAACTATGTACACAGAATGAATCTCATTAAACTTGTTGAGGGAAGCCAGTGCGTTGTGCTGGTCCAGCAGAGGCGGAGGCTAGGGAGCTTCCAGAAATGACCCAAACTCCTCATCTCCCCAACTCTGCCTCCCAGGAGAGTAGCGTGCATCAGAGTATAAGCGGTAAATTGGACGTGACCGTCTCCGCTCCATTCCACTCAAAAAACAGTCTTTTGCAGCAGACTTGTGCATGGCAATGATACTCTGGGCTCGTTATGAATCCCCCATGCTTACCTGTGTCTCTTAGGCTAGGCACAGACTTTACACATAAACCAGCATAAGTGATCGGAAACCAGTTCAAATCAGACGTTCGGTGCCTATAAACTGCTTTCAAAATGGCTGAAACTGGCTTAAGATACACCTGGATGGAGGTAGTATCAGACTCAACTGATTTAGGTTAAATCTGTTTATTGAACTTCTGTCCCTGATCTTAGAGCCACTGAGAGGGGAGGCAGAGACAATGGGTCATGGCCAAGGATGCATTCATAGCTGGCTATTGAGTTACTGCCCAGAAGCAAACCCGGGATACTGCCAGCTCGGTAGTCAGATATTACAGTGATGGGCATGGCATAAAAGCCTGAAGAAAGTCCAGCAGAGAACTCATGGAAGTAGACACAGAGGAATATCCTAGGAGTTCACATCCTGGCTGAGAGAAATCCTGGAATCCACTAAAAATACGAAGGGTGAGTGTTTAGGAAGTGCTTTTTTCTGCCGACAGGACGAATTCATTCCTCCAGGGAAAATTACCAAGAAGCTTGTTAAGTGGATCAGACTCTGTCTGCCTTCCCTCCACTATCCCCCCAGGAATATCCAAGTTTCTTTCCCAGGGAAAGGCATTTGGGATATTAATAACTTTTGTCATCTGTATGACAAGCACCTGCACCTCATGATCTCAAAACCCTTGTCAGGCTTCACTGGCGCCCTCCAAATTACCCCCCACTCCCGACGAACAGCCAGCTTGCATCACTGCCACGCAACAGCTGGGTGCAGAGTGAAAATCCTGCGTCCCACTAAAACCATAGTGGGATTTTACGTAGGCCAGACGTAGGGTCATAGCACAGTGATTTCAAGATGGGCCAATGGATCCATCCTGTGTGAGGCAGGGGGTTCACCTGATACGACGTATTTGATCTGAGCAGAAGGACCCTGTGGTAATGATTCTTCATCTTGGCCTGAGGGCTACAAGACCAGCTGAAAATGAGGGAGCTGGGAGCAGCCACATGAAGAGACTGGTGCAACTGGTTCAGTGTCCGCACCTCTTCACACACATGCCTGTCCCAGCAGCAACACCCTCGCACGGGCACTCTGCTGTAGCAGCCCACCTGCGGGCTGGTCCCCGAGGCTGATGCATGGGCTCCTGGGGCAGGCAGGCGTTCCAGGGCCACCCTCCTGCAGCGGGGGGGCTGAGAGGCCTGGGGGTGCTACTAGGACTCGTCTAAATTCGGGCTGCCCTGCTGATTGCTGAAGGCGTCAGCTGCCTGGTGACAGGCGTTCAGTGGCTTCATCTCCCTCTGGTAGTTTCTGCCCCGGACACGATTGCAGCTGCCCTCTCTGTGCATCGGTGATTCAAAAGCCTGTCTTTCCACCCTGGCTGGTCTCTCTCCAACCTGCCCCACATCTCTGCCTGTCCCCAGCGACTGGCTGTCAGCTCTGACTTCATTTGACTAAGAGCCATCTCCTGACCTCCTTCCCTGCTTTTTGGCCCCTCACCTCCTCTCTTGCCTGTTGCATTGCACCACCCATGAACGGTGCATGCCCCCGGCAGCTGGGGGCGCATGGCTGTGCTGGCCACCCTTTCCTATCAGCCAGGCCCACAACCTCCTTCCTCGCCCGACCCTAACAGCAAGTGTTAGTCAGGCCTGGGCCCCAAGAGACACCTTAAAGACAGTCAGGATTAGGAGGAATCATCAATCTTGATGTGACATAGCTCTAAGACACCCCTCTTTTCTGCATGCTATTAAAAATCTCCCTCAAGCCCCCAGGTTTTCATACCTCTCCTTCCTCCTAGTTGTTGAGGATGCAGCCGTACATCACTCTGACCCTGGCCCTCTTACAGCTCTTTCTCTTCCACTGTCTGAAGCTTAACCAGATGGTCCGGCTTGCATGGCTCCTCTGAAGTCTGCTCCTGGCTGGATCCCACCTCTGCTCCATCAGCAACCCCAGCACCTCTCACATTGGCCAGCCCCTCTCACAACTGCCTTTATACCATCTCCCACATGGCCCCTTCCACATAGAAAGCCCTTTGGGAACTGACCCCCAACACCCTCTCCTCGTTCAAGGCCCTTCTCAAGACCCAGGTCTGTAATGCTGTGGACAAGGAAAAGCTAGCGGGCCGATCTTGTTGGCTGGGAGGGATGCTGGGACCAGTAGCAGCTGTTGCTGGGAGTCATGGAAATGCCAGGCCATGTCTGGGTCTCAGGGTCATTTGCAGGTTGATTTTAGGGGGGGAGTAGAATACATCGCTCCCTTGACCATCAATCCTTCCCCTCCTGCGTGCTCTTGCCTTCTCTAGCTGCAGGTGCTTCAGAGCAGAGACAGGGAGGAGGTGTTTGGAAAGCACTTGCCCAAATCAAAATCATAGCTTGCCTTGAGGCTTTTATGCAACCAACCAGTCAACCATCAAGCACCTGCTTATAACGGGGATCGGCACCAACATACTCTCCAAAGTTCTTCCAGTAACCTATTCAGTGCGAAACTTGGGAAGCAACCCCTTGCCCATGCATCTCCTCCAGAGGCAGCACCCAGTGCCTGCTGGCACCCATGGAAGGCCTTCTACTGGTCTCTGTGAAAACCAGCTTTGGCCTCTGTTTGTCTTTGGCACCAGCCTCTCACTTCCTCTCTTCTCAGGTCCAAACCTATCTCCATCCCACCTGGAGCTGGTGTTTACGCTTTTCACTCTGCTGAACTCATTGCCCTGGTGTCCTCAGTGGCCTTCACCACCTTTCAAGCCTGCCTTCCTTGGTGCAATGCCAAAGCATGAGCCCAGCGGCCTTTGAGCTGAATGCACGGCTCATTAATTCTTGGCAGACTGGCTGGCTCGGTGTTTTTGTTTTGGGCTGTTTCTGGGGATCTCCGAGTGGGTCAGCAACCAGGGGTTGGTATCAACAGTTACAGCTGACTGAGCCTTAGTGTTTACACCTCCCTTGGCAAGCAACGTGGGCACCGTCCTGTATGTATTAGTATCGATAACAGAAGCACCTGGCTACCATGGTGACTATAATATCAAAGCTTTTGCCCTCAGAGTGCAGACTGCATGGACTGACTGTCATAAACAGCCCATGGACAGAGGTGGTGGGGTCCCACTGGACTAAAGTGTCTAGAGGAGTGGTCTCAACCGTTTTAGGCTCAAGGCACCTCTTAGAAAATGCCGGCTCTTAGCGTTCCCTTCTTTTTTGACTATGGAGAAATAACAGAGCAATTCTTCTGTTGCAAAGAGCTCAGAAAGACCCCAGGTCAGAACATTTTTGATACCATCGATTCCTATTTAGTATCTCTGGGTTATCTTGTGAATCACGTGTAGGTGTTTGCACACCCCACTGTACCACAGCACCCATGAAATGATCTCACAGCACCTAGGATTGCTGCAGCACCCTGATGGAGAATCATGGAGCTAGAGCAATAGAGCTAAAGCTGGGGTCCTTCTTAGCCCCTCCTGGGGGAGACTAGGAGAGGTGTCACAGAGGGAGCAATAGTCACCTGAGTGCACAGGGCTTGGGAGGCATTCTCAAGCCAGGCTGTTGTCCCAGCAGTGCTTGTCAGGCTGGTTCTGGGATCCATAGGGAACATAGCATCGTGTTGCTGTAACTTCTGGCTCATCCTGCTTTCAGATTAGGCTTGTTAGGGAATGCAAAGTGCTCCAAGATCCCTGGGGAAGGGGTAACAGAGGGTCAAAGCACTGCCAGTTACAACTATTGCACTTATGATCTTGCAGGATGGGAGGGATGCTGGGACCAGCAGTGTCTATTGCTGGGAGCCTTGGAAATGCCTTATCACTGTGGCTAGAGTATTGGGGTCTCCATCCATAGTTTGGTGGTTGCTGAGCATCTACAGGGTGGGCATGGGGGGAGGGGTTGTGATTGCCTAGACCCCTTCCCCATCCAAAGCTGGATGTAGAAAAGGGGGTGTCCTTTGCCCAGCCCCACCCCTTGTTCCCAGAGGGATCTTATGAGCCATGTGCTGGGAGCTCCCCTCTGAGGACATAGGGAGTGTTGGCAGAAAGTGCTTCCCCATCCCTTGGAGAGTGTCACAGGCATCTTCTGGGACCAAAGCAGCCTCCATGCTGTTACCTGTGGTCACGCAGCTCCCCCTCGTGGACATTTGAATGGCATCAGGTGATGAAGCTGCCCTTCCAATGGCTTGCACACCAGTTTACATGAATGGCAGAGACCTTCTGGATGGCCCCATGTGAAGGTCAGGCCCTCTCCATGGTCACATTTGACTCAGGACAATGAGGTGAGAGCACAGCCTCTCGTTGCAGAGATCTGACCGAGGGGATGTCACGGAGAACAATTCATGGTGACCTTGCACTTCATGGACGGTTGAGGATTCAGACAATGATATTCCTCGGTAACAGGGTGGACCATGCTAATCCCCCTCCTCGGGGCATGGGGAAGAGGTTACGTCTGAGTCAGCCAGTGCCCCTGGGATATATGCCCAAGGATGGTCAGAACTTCACAGCTGGCTTTCATCCTTGCTTATTTTGCAGTGACTCACCGTGCCCTTTTCGCTTCCCTTCTTGAGAACTCAGTGCCACGGGGCATTGTTCCCAGCGGCCGTGGGCATGTTGCTCTGGATCCAGGAATCTGTCACCAAGCAGGGGATGCGCTGCATGGAGGGCAGCTGTTACATCACAGCTGCTCATTGCTCTGTGTGATTATATTGTCTTCACGCACGTTCCCTCCTCCTCCGGCTGTGTCTCATTTCTGTCTCCCCTGTCTCCTTTGCGCACCCTGGCATTTCCTGCCTTGCAAAGAAAGAGACAAAGAGCTGTTTCATCCAAAGGCAATACCAAAAAGCTATTAATGAGTAAGCATGTAGCAAGCATGTTCTACATATGATAGCATGGCATGCTATAATCCTGGTGGGCTTTCCAAGCTGCTGGATAGACGCATGAATCAGCATGTGGAAAGGGCACATGTGGTGTTGGTGACGTGAAGATCCTGTTTAATGTGTCCAGAGAGTTTTGGGGTGTGGGTTATATGGATGCCCGTCTCACACAACACCATGGACAACTGTATCTTCTTCCACTTTCAGCAGGGGAAGCATCCTTTGGCATGCCTTGCCTTCAGCTGTTTCATAGCGGTGCTGCTTCCCATCCGACAGCCTCTGGCTCTGGGGAGGACCAGAATCCTGTCACCTGTCTTCAGTGGTAAAACAGGTGGAATCCACATTTCTGAGCCTTAGGGAGGTGCCGAGTGGATCCCCTGATCCCGACCTGGTGAAAAACATCGTAGTTGCAGTCTACAGGCAAAATGCTTGCTCTAAGGAACAGCCTGCATTAAAACCTGGGAAATCCTGAGAAAAGGGGCTGCTGTGAATGCCCCTGAAGTCCCTGCCTGGTTAGCACTGGCAATTCAATGGAGTCTGGATAACAGCACTACTTGTGGGCTACCCAATATTCAGCTTGGTGTCACAGTGCCACCTCCTGGGGGAAGATGTGTGACATTTTTTGGATGCCAGACTTCACTTCTCCTGGTGTGGTGACTTCCACCAGTGCTCAGTAGGTAGAAACTGCCACTAGCCCTTTGCATGCACTTGACACAGGAGTAAGTCATGGTTCAAGGAGCAGGGCCTGGGAGGATCAGCTCTCAGACAAGGGACCCAGGAAAGGAGATCAAGCAAATCCTTCTAGAGTCCTCACCGCATCAAAGCAGCAGCAGGAGCACATAGGAGCGAGTAGGGGAGCAAGGTATTCCCCAGGCATAGCAGTGCCCTTCTGCTGACACCAGGGCAATTGTCCTGGCTAAGTCCCCTCATCCCAGGCAGCTGCCAAGCAGATTTCCAGCTCTTGTTATTTTATCATTTGTATCCCTGTAGCACCCAAAGAGCCCCAGCCCTGGGGGTGTCTCCCATGCCTTCTGCCAGCTGCTGGGTGATGGCAGAAGTCGTACGCCATGTGTCAGGGGTGGAGAGACTCTGCTGGCTGCCTGGAGGGGTCTGCTACCACTGGCTGGGGACGTGCTCAGTACTGTAGTGCAGACAAGGCTTTATTCAGACCTTTCCATCCCAAGCGGTCCCTTAAATCCACTGGGTTGATAGACACGCCTGAGTCAGTGATGTATAAACGTTTATTGTGTGCGTTGTTCTGCGGCACATCGACAAAGACATGCATCCATTCACAGACAAAGACAAGCTCTTTCCAGACATCCATCTTCAACAATATGCACCAGTCACATGCCCCAGCTCAAGAAACAAACCCAACAAAGCTCTTTGGTTAACCTTGTGAGCCCTGTGGAGCATACATCCCCAGGACAAGGCACCGGTACAGCTCTCTGGCACGCAGGCCCTGCCATAGAGTCAAGCTGCTAGGCTAGCGGTGTTTGATTTCAGGAACTCGCCTAATACAGCCTCACTCCACCGGCTACAGTGATGTACATCAGGAAAAGCAGGGTCCTGGGGCTCGGTTCTCCCGTCCGCTACTTTGTCCTGGGGCAGCTCCTCTGAGGTCAGGGGACACTCCTGACACAAGTGAGAGGAGAATCAAGCCCTTGGGCTCATGCTGGTTGGTTATAACTGAGCCCCTATACTAGCCAGGGACAAGCTTCTCCAGCTTAAACTACAGAGCTGGGCCAGAACTTGTCATATTCTATTAGGAGTAGAAAAAAATAAAACGTCATTCTCTCATTAAAGTGAATTTAGTGCTGCATGGTGAGCCCCGGGGCGAATATATTTCAGCCGTGGCACTGTGTGCTTCCTTCGAGTTACCACTGTAATCCTGGCTACCAACTGCCAGGGCAAAGGTTGTCACTGCTGAGACAGCCAGTGGGGAGGCTGTGAAGTGCCCAGGATGCTCGTGGCTTCGATGATGGGGAGCCCATCCACATGGAGTGAAACCCAACTTTTCCCAACATGGGGAACACCGAGCAGGAAGACCTGAGGGAGCACTCCCCTTGCTTCTGCTTTTCTTCCTGTCCCAGCCTGATTCCTATGTCTATCACAGAGGTGCTGCTCTAATAAGAGGAAATTGCAGAATACAGCCCACCTGAGGCTCAAGGTGCTTGACACTGTGTGTCTAACCCTCACAACGGCCCTGTGAGGTAAGTGGTATTGTCCCAATTATATGGAGGAATCTGTGGCACAGAAGAGAGAAATGACTTGCTTGATGGCACACAGCAAGTGTATGGCGGAGATACTCGGACAGCTCGCCTGGCGCTGGGCATGACACGAAACCCCAGACAGTCCTAACTCCCAGCTCCACGTATCATCAGGAGACAGTACCCATAAGACCTCCCTGGTATATGATCCATCTTTCCCTGCCTGCCTATTGGTTTTCTACCTGGTGATGATCTAGAGGGATTTTGCTGCTTTATTTACTGAGAGCAATATTTGCAAGAGGCTGAACAGAAAATCACAGAGGCCTCCCAGCTCTATGTCTCTTCATAGGGAGAGTGACGTGTAGGGGGTGCTACAACACTCATCTCCCAGCTAATCCTGAGCCACAGGGGTAAAAATCTCCCCTTCATGACACTGAGTACAGAGCCATGGATATTAAATTGCACAACCCAAACCCCATTTCACATTATCCAGATGAAAAAAAGAAAAGAGCCTTATTGCAATGCTGCTGTGCGGATCTGCAGTTTTTTATACCGGGGGGAGGAGAGGGGAGGCAGATGACATTTAAAAATAAGAAAAAAGAAGCTTCTATGCATCTCAGTGGAGCAGCAAAGCAATTTGGGGATTTGAAGGGCCAGATCCTGAGCAAACCTAAACTGGTTGAGATTCCCTGAAGTCACTGGAAAAAGGATGGCTCACGCCAGCTGCGAATCCGACCCACACAGTTCAGCTTATAGGCAGTTAGTTGTGCGTGTTAAGTAAGACAGCACGGAAACCTTGCTCAATTTTCGAGGGCAGACACCGTGAAAGAGAACCTGCTTGAATGAGCTTCGCTGATTTGACGACCGATGGTATGCCCTTACAAGGAGGGGAAAAATATTGCCAGCCAGTGAGAGAGCCAAGTCCCTCGCAATGTCCAGCCCAATCTCCGGGGGAGGACAGAAGGTATGGAGGAAGCAGATGCGATAGCTGGAACTTCTCATTAGTTCTGTCCTCCCCGACTCTGAGGGGCTTGGCAGAGAATGGGAGGGAGAACACAGCAACGTTTAAGCAGTGCCCTGACAAAATGTCATGCCAAGCCAGCGGGAATGGAGTCTGAGGCTGCAGTCCATGGGTGCCACCTGCCTTGCTTGCAGGCTGGCTCTTCAGATCAGCTGCTCAGCCTGATCCAGCACCGTGCACCTTGTTTGGCAGTTTTGATGCAATGTCTTTTAGCTCCATGGTCTTACAGGCCTTTAAGGCAAAGTGACACTTGGCTCCATCTCAGTGCATCCCACATGGCTCCTGTGTCAGTCAGTTCCCCACAAGCACAGTGGCTTACAATTAAAAAGCCCTTCCCACCTGAAGCACATGCCTCTCAGGTAATCATGGACCCCATGAGAGCTCTCATGGCTCCCAGGGACCATCTGTGCATCCTTGGATGTGACCCGGGGGAGCTTTCCCAGTTATTCACTGAGGGAAGGCACAGGTTATGAAGTACCATTTTGTTCAGTGCAACCTCCCACTTCTGGAGGTCTCACCAGCTGCGTGGTTATCATTGAACCCGCTTGTTGGCTTGCAGAGTGGCTGCAGGCTTTGACTGGCTGTTCACAGCTGTTGTCCTCTGAAGTGGTGTCCTGTGTTAAGGAGAGACAGAAACTCAAAAGTGGGACCGCGGCCAAGGAACAAGGGTTTGCAAGCACCTGGCTCTGTTCACAGCTGTCCTTATGCTGGCAGCACTGGGGAACCCACAGCTTCTGCTCATTACCCAAGCGAAGCCATGATTTTTATAGGGGCAAGACCAAGTGCAATATGCTAAAAGCCAGAGAGACTGTGGCCCCTTTTGGGAGGCAGTGCCCATGTGCCTTGGGAATAGAAATCTGTGCTCGGAGTGCAGAACAGAAGAACCACTGCAGAGCAAAATGACATCAAAGGAAATCATTTAAGCTCCTCTCCCAAACAGAATCTGCTCAGCAACTCTCTGCTTGGTGCTCGTCTCCAGCAGGGAGCCACAGGGCAGCGATCAAACAGACCTGGGGTTGAGACGTAGGGCTCCAGCTGTGGGATATCTAAGCTCTTCCCTGCTGAGGTAGGGGCTGTAACTTCCTTGCGGGGCCCAGCCATGGATGTTCGAACAGGTCTTCTCAATCTCCAGCTGGTCTGGTCTGCAGTGTTACTGCCTGGCAACAGGTTGCGAGTTATCCATGAGGAGGGTTTCTGCACGTTTCATGCTGAGTTTTCTTGCATTCATCTAGGTCCCGCTGTCAGCCAGGCAGTAAACCCACCTGACCTTCTTGCGGTGACGTGAGGTTGTTCTGCTGGCCGGTGCCTTTGGGGGAATACAAGACTGCACCAGCACAAATCCGGTCTTCTGCAGCTCTCTGGGGACGGGGTTTATTCACTGGCTTTGTTGGAAGTGGGTTCCTTGTATTTGCCTGGGTCTGAGGAAGAGGAACATAGTGCATTCAGGGCCTTCCTATTGCTGTTTTCATTGTGGAAGGAAAGGAAATATCATGGACTGCTTCGGGTGGAGGGTAGTAGGAATGAGGTCTGAGTTTTGCAGGCCCTGCTCCCTTGAAAGATGCTGTAGCCCAAGAGTGACACTGATTGTGACAGCCTGCTTCAGCCCCCTGAGGCCCAACCTTCCAAGAAGCTGGGCCCTGGCAACTTGCACCGGAGTCTTTGATGACAGGGGGATTAATTGACCCTGACTGGCCATTAGGAATTCTGCACAGGAGCTGTAATTCAGCCTAATTCACTGCTCTCGACATGGGATCCTCCTCATTTAACTAACATAATTACAAGCCGCCGGACCATGAATTACACTGTTGACAGCACCAGGTCTCCTCTATAATGTGTGAATTTAAATGCTCTTTCCAGTCTGCTCCTGGATTCAAAAGCTAGCTGAAGTTTTGTATGCTCACCTATGCTGCAGACAGACACCCCTGTCCAGTGGAACCAGCCTCTGACCTGTGCCTCTGACAGCTGCCGCTAACCTGGTACCAGGCCATCCAACCTTGGGGCCAACTATGCTGGTCTCTTAGCATCCACCGTTTTGTACAAGGGCTTGAACCAGTGCGTTCTGGGTAGGTCTGGGACTCCACCCTGCCCCAGGGATCAGGGCTGGTGCCAGGGGGCTGTGAGAGCATTTGGGGTATGCTGCAGTAAATCACAAAGTCATGGGAGTCTGGACTCTAGACCTTGCATTTTGTGCAACTGAATTTCATTCCATTTCTATTACTACTGTCTTCAAGGTCATCCCATTCTTCCCCTAGGATAGAGCAATCTTTCTATCATCAGCAAATTCCATTTGCACACATCTACTTTTCTCTGCCAAGGTCATTAATGACAGTATTAAACAATGTTGGTCGTGAGACCAATCCTTGATGATCTCCACTAATAACCTCCCTCCAGCCTAACACTTCCCCTTTCTTCACTGCCCACTGAGGTCTCCCCTTGACCAGTTCTCTGCCCTCTTTACAAATCTATTAAACTCCATCTTTACCGACTTAATTCCCCATTTCCCAAGAGGCACTATAGCAAATGCTTTCCTGAGGTCCAGACAGATTACATCTACTTTTGTCCACAAATGCGGATATCAGAGCTAACTATCAGGTTAACATGGCACAATCTACCTGTATTGTAGATGTTGTGCTTGATCCCATTTTCCACCTCCCTCCATGCCTTTAATTATTCTCTCCTACAAAACATTTTTTGAAAGCTTGCTCACTACCCTGTGCTCAGGCTGTCATGACTCCACTACTGTCACTCATCCATGCCTACCTGGCCCACCTGTCTGTTCAATTATCTTGCCCATCCCTACAAGCCAAACTTTGCATCCAGACTTTATCAAACAAGGAAGACATAGCTCTTTCCCTGCGCCATTGACAGAGGATTTGTTATGCCTTCCTCCCTCGTCCAACTCCCTTTCCTCCTGGCAGCTGCCAAAATACCCAGACTCAATGGTGCCAATGTTAAAGCATGTGAGAGTCAGAGCATTAATTGCATCCTTGCCCCAGGCTGGAAAGCATGAACCTTCAGCCACCGTACAGTTTGTGCCACTGGCAGGCAAGTGCCCCATATCTCTGACCCTCTTCTTAATCCGTGATCAACCTTTCAGATAGCAAGGGGCTGAAGCCTGAGTTTTCCCATGAGATCTCTTCGGGTATGGGGCAAAAACAGGGGAGATGCTTTGGACCATGCAGTTTAATGCACACACACACACCATGCTTTGGTAATGGAAGGCTTAATAGGCTGACAGAGACACTTACTGGCCTGTGGGCTATGATGAACCCTTCTGTGCAGAACATCTGCAAGAGATACGCCAATCATTATAAAATGGGCCGGGCCGTCTCAAGGGGCTGCCATCTGGAGTTAACAGCTGTCCTGGTGTTTCCCAGTAATGGAGCACACTGCGAGAACTGCCAGTGTCTTGTCAGGCACTGAGTGGGAAGAAGAGCCTCAAAATTCACAGGAGGAAAGGGAAGCAGTAGCCCATAGGTGACTTCAAGCTAGTGAAGGGCTTGGGGAACCTCTGTCTCCTGAGGAAATCAATCTTGGGATAGATTAGCTTCCCCCCCTAGCATGAATGAGGATGTGCGTAATCTTGACCAAGGACGGAGCTCTGATTGCTTTCCTCAGCCCCAGGGTGGCCATTGGCAAATGTACAGGTTGTCTGTAGACCCCTTTGTTACGAGGGTGCTTCTGGGGTCATGTCCAAACCAGTTTTAGGCCTCTGGAGCAGCAGTGGTTGCAGCAGGTCCCCAGTGCCTGGAGTCATATCACCGCCTGTCGTAGGAGCTTGGTTTTTCACCAACCCAGACTGCAGGGCAATTGAAGGCTGGGCATAACTGTCATGTGCAATAAGGACGGGCTGTGCAGGAAAACAGGTCATGCTGAGGTCAGGCTACTTCCATGCAATGCAGTAAGATGGATTGAAGTTTCAGGGTCACCCCGTCCCCCAGATCCTGAAGCTGTCACTGTTTATACCTTTCCTCCAGAGCCGTCATCCTGGGCCTATCACTGCTAGGCCAGTCTCCCTCCAGTCTGATCATATGGGTCCCTGGCCCTGACGTGGATGTAGCTGTCAGATGCCGCACAGATCACAGCTGAGCCAGAACATGGGGTCTACGTACAGCCTGCCAGCTTTGAAGGCTGATCCTTCCTGGATGTCTGCCATTGTCAGTCTTCTGTGCTGCATGTTTCCAGATGTTTCTACCCCTCTAGGAGGGCAGAGAGCTGGCAAGGCTGCACAGTAACCCTCTGAGGAGGGCGTTCCCTTGGCATCTATCGGTGGGCTAGGCAGAGTCTTGGCTGGCAGGGAGTCACCACCCAAACCCTAAGGACCTTCTTTAATAACAAGGGTCCTGGGAGGCAGCCCCAGTCGCCCGTTCACAGCTCTGAAGAGAAACCATCCACTCCATATGCTGCTTGGGGATGGTCTCCTTGGAGGGGTGACAGCAGGCAAGCCAAGGAGTGAAAAGCCAGTCTCGTGGGGAGGTGAAAGAGGGAAAACCTGTTCCCTCGCATTCTGGAGGACAGGCCTGGGGTAAGTGCTAGACCGAGCTGGCTGCTGGCCCAGGCCCCAGCAGCAGTGTAGGCAGAGGGGATTTCAGCTCATTGGCACAGCTAAGCAAGTCCGTGGGACTCCAGGTCACAGGCTGAGCAGTGGGTGCCTCAGTCAGCCACACAGTGGACCTCACAGCAGACACCACAGATATCACAGAAGCAGGTGTGAGGTGCACACCCAATAACCAAAAAACAGGGGCTCAGTGTCCCTCCAAGGGCCTTCCCCTTCCACAACAGCTGCACGTGGCTCAGTGGCTTTTAGCTTATCAAATCCAATTGTTGTTCGGTCCTATTCACAGGGACCCAGGTGGCAGCAACCATCCCCTCCCACAGCGTTGAGGCAGGGCACCTCTTCTCATGGACTGCTTCAGCGGGGGCTGGTGTATCTGTGTGGTTTTCAGCTTCCAGCTGGATGCCACAGAGTGCCTTGGGTGGAACCAAGGGCAGCCTGATGATGTACAATCACAGGCCGCTCTTGCTTTAAATTAACTGGTTGCACGCTGCCCGTTTGCTGTCCAGGACTGCCCGCCAGTCGTCAGTCCACGAGTGAAGCCTCCTGCTGGGGGGTTTCAGCCGCAGGTGCTTGTTGTGACAAGCTGTGAAGAGGATGTGCTCCCAGCTGGGGTTCGGCTCGGCACCTGAAAGATGGGAAGAGCAGAGTAACTCAGACAAGGGTCTCCAGGCTCCACCGTGACTTAGCTAGGAGGTTCAGTGCCCTGCACAGGGTCTTTAAGCTGGAACTGGAGTTTCATGGGTCTAGGATTTCATTAGCAGTGGCTGAACACACCCTGCCTCTCTGATTACTGTTGCAGCCCTCCACACAGACATGCATGACTCGCAGTTACCAGAGGTGTTTATCCCTAACCCTACTCCACCTGCATGTGGAGGGAAGGACTACATCCATTCACAGCTAGGGGAAAATGGAGGTTATGGGGAGATTAAATGACATGTCTGAGCCCACACATGGGAGTAGGGGCTGAGTGAGCAAGGTCACAAGCAGCATTAGTCCCAATGCCTCTATAACAAGGTGCTCAGATACTGTGCAGATGAGCATGATAAAAGAACTCATACGAAGAGGCCAAGCACTGCACCCCGACCTCCTGAATCCCAGCTCAGTGCTCCATTCACTAGGCTGATCCTACTCACCCTGGCTTGCGAGAGGACCAGCAAGGATGTAAGTGTCCCCACCAGACCCTCTTTACCTCGGGTTAAACCAACCTCTTCCCAGATGCTGGGAAATTCCAATCCCAGTCTCCAGTTCTAACTGGCACTTGATGCCAGGAGGTTTCAGTAGCTCTTGCTCAATAATATCAGCCCCAAATAGCATCATTATCAAGCTGGCAGCACATTGCCCTGAGGTCCCTGACACATTCAGTCTCAACCAGGAGAAACAAGGAGAACCCCCTGCCTGCCCCTAGACACAGCCCACAGTGATCATAATCGGATGGAATCTCCCTTACCTGTTATATCCGGTCTGTCATCTATGAGGAGGTCAGCAGAGACCACGGTTTTATCACGGGTGAGAACAATCTGCTCCAGAAATTCTTGGCCAAAATGCTTCTCCACCCATGCATACTGGAAATGAAAGGGCAAAGTGGTCAGAGCAGCAGCCCAGGGTGGACTGGGAGCTTCCCACTGCAGCCTGCACAGCCCTTGTCCCCTGGCAACAAGGATCAGCATTGGAGGGCAGCCACAATACATCACCCTCCTTGAAGCCATATGTATTTAACCCTGCTCACGTGTCCTTTTGTATAAACCTTGCATGTTTTCTTTAGATTTTATCTCACTCCTGCTTGCAGCAATCTATTACCTGTTTTATGCTTCAGTGAGGGCTGGTATTTTACACACACATTTGAGTCCAAATGCAAGGACACCTGGAATCTTGTTGCACGAGTCCAGAGCTCAGGCTCAGCTCCCTTCTGTGCTCTCTCCGAAGGGTGTATCATTGCATATGCAGTGCCTCACTAAGGCAGCTCCACTGCCTCATGCAGGATTTGGTGCTTGTGCAGGAGCGAGTGGGTTGGGCATGCTCCCCAGGGCATCCTGGATACATGTTGCAGGGTGCTCAGTGCTACTGCACACTGCTCTGAGCACACAGAGCTTCCCAAAAGCTTACTAATGTCACCCTCCAAAATTCTCTCTCCTACAACCCCTGTTCCAGCTGCAGGTTCCCTGCCGGCTGTTACATAGCAGGAGATTTTGCATGCCAGTCACCACCTTCCTGCTCTACCTACCCCCTCCTCTGAGCTTACCCTCCCCACCTTATCCCAGAGCTCATTGGTTACCTTCTCGTAAGGGCAATAACGGTACATCTTGATTGGACTTGTACAGATGAACACATCAGTGCTGCCAAAAAACACAGAGGGAGAACATGATTGAGTGGCAAAATGAACTGTGTAACCCCAGCTGTACTGATCCATAGCACCATGGCTGCCAAGCTGTCCAGCAGCCTAGCGTGTGCTCAACACTCTGCCCTGAGTAGTGTGTGTGTGTGTATGTGTGTGTGCACTCAACACTGTGCCCTGAGTTGTGTGTGTGTACTCAATACTCTGCCCTGAGTTGTATGTGTGTGTGCACTCAACACTCTGCCCTGAGTTGTATGTGTGTGTGCACTCAACACTGTGCCCTGAGTTGTGTTGTGTGTGCACTCAATACTCTGCCCTGAGTTGTGTGTGCACTCAACACTCTGCCCTGATTTGTATGTGTGTGTGCACTCAATACTCTGCCGAGTTGTAGGTGTGTGCACACAACGCTCTGCCCTGAGTTGTGTGTGTGTGCACTCAACCCTCTGCCCTGAGTTGTATGTGTGTGTGCACTCAATACTCTGCCCTGAGTTGTATGTGTGTGCACTCGATACTCTGCCGAGTTGTATGTGTGTGTGCACTCAATACTCTGCCCTGAGTTGTATGTGTGTGCACTCAATACTCTGCCCTGAGTTGTATGTGTGTGTGCACTCAACACTCTGCCGAGTTGTATGTGTGTGCACACAACGCTCTGCCTTGAGTTGTATGTGTGTGTGCACTCAATACTCTGCCCTGAGTTGTATGTGTGTGCACTCGATACTCTGCCGAGTTGTATGTGTGTGTGCACTCAATACTCTGCCCTGAGTTGTATGTGTGTGCACTCAATACTCTGCCCTGAGTTGTATGTGTGTGTGCACTCAACACTCTGCCGAGTTGTATGTGTGTGCACACAACGCTCTGCCTTGAGTTGTATGTGTGTGTGCACTCAATACTCTGCCCTGAGTTGTGTGTGTTTGGCTCCTGAAAGGTACTCTCCCAACAGCTCAAAGCAGCACAGCCTTGGCCTACGAACAAAACCCCACAACTGGAGGAACAAAGGGAGTTGTCAACCAGGATTAACCAGATTGGAGCACACTCCGCATGGAGATCCTGGTATGTTCATCTCGGGCTGTGTCTACTGTGCCCCTGAGCCCTGTCCAAGAATGCCACCATGAAGCGGGCACCGCACATTACTACCAACTCCCAGAAATGAGGCAGGCTGACAGGCATGCCATTGCCTTGTTCCCAAGGACCAGCCCAGCATGGAAGCAGTGCAGACAAGCCCTCAGGATCAATCAGCCAGGACTCCAGGAGCTGCTCCCACTGCTGCAACCAGCACCCCCTCCCCACCGTGCAGCTGTGTACCTACTTCTCCATATTGGCCATCTGCTTCACAGCTTCCACAGCGCCTGGGAGCGGATCCAGCTCGATGAAGAAATTCTTTGACTCCCATATGCTTATTGCTTTCTCCTGCAAAAGGGAACATAAGCTGGTTACTGGATGGTGCCTCCTGACATTTTGTCCCTCCTTTTTTTTGCCTCACAAAAACCCCTCATTTGATTTAAGTATTGCAGAGGCTGGGTAGGGTAGGCCCAAATCAGTGCCTTCCATGGTAAGCAGTGACAAGCATGACATGTATTGCTTCATTGTTTTCTTGGGCTCCCCTCTGTTGTCTTTTGCATTAAATCTTCCTTACATTTCATGTGTAAGTTCTTTGGGGCAGTGACTTAATTTTTGTCCAGTGTCTGTACAGCGCCGAGCTCAGGGAAGCCCTGCTCCAAGTTGAGGTTTCTAAGGGCTATCACAAGATAAAGAATAGAGGGGCTAGGCCAGGGCTCAGTTTCCCCCCATCCAGTAAAAGTCAGCAGCAGCAGCTGAGCTTCATAACCTGAGTCTCTCTTGGTCTCTAAGACACAAGATGCATTAACACCCACATAATGTATATTGGTTTTATACACCAGTGTCAATTATATCAGTGTCCAGAGTGGGCAGACAACCAGTTCTACTAGGGTAGCAGCTCACAGTAGATGCTATTACAGCAATTGGCTGTTTGGTGGAGCAAGCAACAGTTTATTTGCCTGTAAAAAGGCTATTCTGGGAGAGCTGCTGACACATGCAGCAAAGGAACTTATACTGGTATAGTTTTACACCTGATTTTTCCCAGGATGATGCCACACCAGATTCAAGTATGTTGAAGCAGCATAGGGTTGTCCCTCATCTGTCCACTCCTTGTTTATGCTGTCATAAAGACTGATTACACTGGTATAAACGTGTGACGTGTCCAATCCCTATGAGAGAATGTCCAGTAGCATCCAAAATTCCCCCTGTAGGATGAGGTTGCAAGAGGAGCATCGACTTTCCAACCACCGGGGGCCCTGAGCAAGGTCTATCAGGCTACTGGCACACAGTGGAGCAGTGTCTCACAGAGGAGGGATGTGAAATATTAGACATCTTGATCAGCAGGGCTAACACCACTGGGGAAAACTGCTTGGTATGAAGAGAGGACTAAGGAAGGCAACATACAGAGATCACACAGAACCAAGACCCTGGGACAAGGAAGAACAGAGTTCATGTGCTGCCTGTAATGGGCAACTTGCGTGTCTAGTGCACCTGCAATTCCTTGCACTGCCTTGAATTGCTTGCAGCCCCTAGCTGCCCAGGAAAGCAGCCTTTGGTGCCTTTATGCTCATAAAAGGGGGAAGCTTCTATTGCAACACTTCTGGCTTGCCCTTTGTTGGGGCTTACTTTCTCTGGAGGTCTCCTCGTCGTCCCTACTCACTGGAGTTGGTAAACTCAGAGGATGTTTGCGATGTGCCGCCCCAAGCCCCAGAATCACACCTGTTCCAGAGCCATTTGGCTCTATGCTGAACAGGATTCAGGCACCTGGCTGGGAACACACAAACCAAGCCCAACATCGAGCAGTCAGGATGGCCTGCGCACAGCGATCCAAGCTTAGCTGTTGAGAGGGGCTGAGATGGTTGCAATGGCAGCAAGCTGAGCTGCAGACAGAGGGAGTGATTGTGTCACCATGTCACAACCCTTTCTAATGATGTAGTAGCAGCCTTGGCGGACTGGGAAGGCAGCTATGCCCTGAAGGATCTGTGCTGATCTCGACATCCTCTCCTTCTCCCCTCGGCTGGAGGGACAATGGTAGCGTTAAGCTCTCATAATCAAGGCTTGTGTAGGAGCTACCTGATCCACTGCTCTCCCTCTGCTCCCTTTGGCCCCTTATGGGGTGTGAAGAATACTACAGTTTACTTGAGCCATACCCCTGCCTTCATCCTCATGGATGAGTGTATCCAGATTGTTACTGAGCTGTTTTGCTTTCACCTAGACCCTATGGTGAAAGGGAACAAAGGCAAGATACTGGACTTTTCCATAATGGGCTAAACATGGAAGGAGCAAGAGAAGGCTGAATCCTGCTTCAGGGCTCAGTCGTGGCTCTGCCACAAACCCCAAGCAATGATCCAGTGTCCCTGGAGCCATCCAGAAGGCAGAGTCAGACTCTAAGAGGCATGTTCTGCCTCCCAGCTCTCCCTTGCTCTCAGCAAGCAGTGCCCTACAGCATACCTTGAAGCAGCTACACTGGGGGCTCCAGAACCAAGGTTTTGCCTGATGCTCATGTGGGCCACTCCTGCCTCCTGACATGCGGGTGAGAGGGGTGTAGCTGTCCAGGAGAGCCTGCTCTGCACCCAGCCCTGTTCCTCCTACTGCCCTGTGCATTCGTCACTCAGTACAGAAGAATGGCAAAGCCAAGTCCATCGTCTTACAGATAAACACCTGGAATGGGAAAGGACCGCACACACCCAGTTCAAAGGGAGCAAGCAGTGCAAAGCAAATCTCACCACTCCCTTTAGCTGCAGGGGCAGGAATACATGCATGCAGCATTCATGGTTTGGAAAAAAAAAAGCCTTCTCCTACATCTTAACACAGGTTAAGAAAATAAAATGTGCTGCAGCGCAAACACTTAGGAGCTGCAGAGAATTCTTTGTATGTGAGAAGAGCAGTCACGGTACCAGATGGCTGAAGTACAATCCAAAACATTGCAGCTTAAATTACGCTGGATTGTACCAGTGGGAAATTTAAAATAAAAATAAGGAATAAAACATGTTTCTGCAGCAGGCATTTGAGGAGAGAGGCCCTGATCCAATGAAGCATTTAAGCAGGTACTTAACTTTCTGCACATGCTTAAGTACTTTTCTGTCCTGGAGGCTTAACGTTGAATTCTGCTCCTAATGAAGTCAAAAGAGGTCTTGCGGCTGGGTTGGAGGGGACTGAATATGAGCCCTGATTGGGGAAAAAGCCCTGCCGGATCACCAATGCCCAGGCAGGTTGTATCCAACATACAAGACCTAGTGCTTTGACCAAGAGAGGTTTAAGTCTCAAGACACTGGAGAGTCCATCCCTTCCTGGACAGACAAGGTTGAAACTCTTTCAGGGTCAAGACTATCTGGAAAAGAGGTGCCACAAAGGAAAGCTGTTTCCGCCAAATTGCACAGAGTGAGACTCTTCTGCCCTGTTGGCTGGATGCAATCTGAAACTAGGGGTGAAATCTTGGCTCTAGTGAGGTCAGAAGGAGGTTTGCCATTGATGTGGGCAAAGTTGGACTTTCACCCCAAGAGTTTGGGGGTTTCACAGGGATGACGTGTTAATGTGATCGGTACACAGTAATCCAATACTATCCAGACCCTGAAAGCCTAGGTTCTCGGGAATGTGAGACAGGGCTTCACTGTTTTGAGATATAGGAGAAATCATGCATTATTTTGCAATATATACACATCACCCTTGCCATACTCTTAGGATCAGCCTTGTCATAACAGAGGTGGCTTTCTTCTATTTTCTCACCAGTTCCAGGGTGGCTTTTCAGCTATAAAGACAACACAAACCCTCTCCTTGTTCCTTCAGCCCTTTGCATTCAGCATGGGTTTCACTGAGCAAAGACCACCTAGGGTCTACATTGGTCCCCTGCTCTGCAATCATGTGTGCCATCAGAGACAGGAGTATTTTACTTTGTTTTAAACAGCTTTGGCCCAGGTCAAGCTTTCTCTGGGAATATGACTGTAAACTTAAAATAAGACCATTAACAGTTTGGGCAGGAACCAAGTTTCTGCAGATATGAGGCCACATAAACAATACAAGTAGTGTTTCTAGCTTTAGGTTTAAAGGAGAAAGGATGCAAACAGACAAAATGATGCTGCTTTCAGAAGAGGGGACTTACCACTCATTACAGCTCTCTCAGCCAATCCTTCCTAACCTTTTCATGTGTTCATTCCTATTCCGTAGTAAGTGAAATTTTTAACCCAGCACAGCTTACACCATGAAACAGATGCCAACCTACTGTGGTTTAGCTTCCACTTATTGTGGGATAGCACAGACACACAAAACAGTCACAGCTTAAAACACAGTGGGCTTGTCTACACGAGATGCTTACTGCTCATTACCCTAATAACACTGCAGAGTAGTCTGGTGGTTAAAAACCATGCTAATAGTCTACTGTACAGTGTTATTAGGCTAACGTGCGGTAAGCATCACAAAATAACCATGTGCTGGTGCTACTGGACAGTAACTCTAGTTACTGCGCATTTAGTTAGTACTTTATTAAACAAGTACTAAACTAAATACACAGTATCTAAGGTGCATTAAAAAACGTGGAGATGTGCCCAGTAATTATGATTCCCCCCCCTCTCCCCCCACCGCGCACACACACTCTCTGTCCCGCTGCCTTTTCAGGCACTATAATGGCTTTGTGTGTCCAATGATCAAGGCAGCCAAAATTAACGTTTCAGAGCTCTCACGATGTTTATGTTTCAAATAGCTCCATTTTGAAACACGGATCACTTTGGCCAGCTTTCAACCTGGCTGAAGCTTTATGTCCCTGCTCTTGTTGCTGAGGAGTAAAACAGTGCATCTAGTGATGAAGGCAGCCCCTGTGTTTTTCCCTGCGTTAAACTAGACAGCATTGCTCTCCACTGCAGGAAAACTTGGCTCAAACGCTAGTGGATTCTTACAACCAATTGCTTTAACAGATCCAAACCGTAGGTACAGGATGGACCGGCACAGAGGTCTTGCTTGGGTCCTGGAGGAAAAAGTAACATAGAAAACGGCGTCCCAACATCTCCCTCTCCCGCCCCAGTATCATACGAACCCCAAACACGGTGCCAGGCGCTGTACAGACAAACGGCGAACCTCAGTCCCTGCCCGACAGAGCTTACAGTCTAGGCGTCAGGAACACCGGGAGGACGATAGCGGCGGGGGGCAAGAAGCCATGAACTCACACTCAGCTCAGGTCTCAGGCGCCCATACTGTTCCGACACCCAGAAGCCCCTGCGGTCCTCCAGGGTAATGTAGGGGGTGTCTGGGTACCTGGCCCTGAACTTCTTTAGGAATCCTCCTTCGAAGTCGGCGAGCACCCCGTCCATGTCCACCAGCACCCGCAGGGGCCTGCAGCCAGCCCCGCACGCCCGGAGCCTGCGGTGGGGGGCCCTGCCCAGCCCCAGGGCTGCAAAGGGCCCGCAGCGCCTGCCCTGCAGGTGCAAGAAGCTGCTGAGCAGAACCATGGTGGACATGGCATCAGGGCCAGGGCTGGGCAAGCTGCATCCTGGGCAGTGAGGGAGGCATCCCCAGGGTTAGAGATGCAGTGGGTTTAGGATCCTGGTCGGGGAGGTGTAATGGGGGTGCAAAGCAGGCGGGGGTGCAATGGGTGTGCAAAGCAGGGGGGGATGCAATGGAGGTGCAAAGCAGGCGAGGGTGCAATGGGTGTGCAAAGCAGGCGGGGGTGCAATGGGTGTGCAAAGCAGGCGGGGGTGCAATGGAGGTGCAAAGCAGGCGAGGGTGCAATGGGTGTGCGAAGCAGGCGGGGGTGCAATGGAGGTGCAAAGCAGGCGGGGGTGCAATGGGTGTGCGAAGCAGGCGGGGGTGCAATGGAGGTGCAAAGCAGGCGGGGGTGCAATGACGCGGTGCCCTCCCGGCGGGCAGCCCAACCCGGCAGTGCTCGGCCCGCAGTTCCTCTTCCCACGGCCCGGCCGGGCGGGCTGCAGCAAGCGCCGCCTTCCCGCGGCACGATCCGGTCCTGCCTCCGCCCCCTGCCCTTGTCCAGTCCCCGGCTTCCCCTTGCCGCGCAGCCCCCAAATGCACCCGGCTGGCCCGCACCGGCAGGCGCGTGGGCATCGGATGGGCTTGTCGGTGCGGGAGAGCAGCGATCCTCAGCCAGGGGCCGGCGGCTGAGAGCCTGTCACCCAGCAGTAGCCCTGGGCGGGGTGCAAACACTCGTGGCCAGACAGGTTGCAAGTAGGAAGTTGCAGTGTTACATGCCTTCCGACCTGATTTGGGCTTCCTGGGGTCTTTGCAAGCGGAGCATCACGCTGTGTTTCTGTAGAAACAAAACAAAACCAAGCAGCAAAAAACGAAGGGCTGACATTTTCAGGCATAAGTCTATCAAGGGGTGACTTGAGTTGAAAAAGAGGGAGAGAGAAGGGGTCATCCAGTCCAACCCCCTGCCTAAGGCAGGACCGTCCCTATCCAAACCATCCTATACAAATTCAGAACCACTGCAGGAGAGCCTTGATTATCCAGACTATTTGGGAAGCGTCAAATCAGTGTTTGGCTCATGAAACATGTATAATGTTTATATTTTTAATATGTACATATTAAGCAAACAGCTATGTTTATAATACATAACTGATATGCAACCTTTTCCAGGGTGGTGATTATTTCAGTCTTGCTCTCAGTCACCAGAAACATTCTCTTCCTTTCAGTCACCGTGATCCCACGCTATGCAGGATGGCAGCTTGTTCTGCATCCTGTTTGGATTAAATAGTTGGGAAGATAATCGGTATTCAGATCATTAAATCTCTACTGTCCAGTCCTCGCAGTATACTGTATGTATCTGTCTTTACCCCTACACTGTGACAAATGACACTCACTGAACCGGGGATCTTGGTAGATCTGCCATAGTAAACAGGGCTAGCGACAGTTTGATTCCCCGCCTGAGCATCCCCAAAGTCTGGAGATGGTGATGTGTAAAGACCAAATCTTACTCTTCAGTATTTCACACGATATGGTCCCAGCTCTGCTCACAAACACCAAGTTGCTTCACACGCTCTAAAAACTCTTCTGGCCTGTCTGAGGCACACGCAGGATCCAGTTGACATGAACTTGTTTGTGTAAGGGATTCTCTCCAAATCTTCTCATTAATCCTTGTTCTAATAATCATTAATCAAAAGTAATCCAAATTCATAATAATATTGTGATATACTTCTGACTTCTGATCCACCCACCAGATGGCTTTGGGATACAGTAAAAAATAAAGCATTTTTGTCATATAAAATGTGTTGAATGCAAACTGAGTTGTAAAGTATATACTTTGATTTGGAGAGTAGATAGATGATTTCACTTGCAGGCCAGGACAACACCCACTTTGTGATTATTGCTAGAACATGGGGTTGGGGTGCAGAGACTTAAACTGCATAAATTTCTAATGCTCCAGGCTAATATGAGTGAAGCTGTTGTCTGACAGAGCGTATGGCTTAAAAAAGGACTTTTAGCAAAAACTGCCAAACCTGAAAAAGCTTTCCATGGCTTTCCATGGCTTTCAGCCAGCATGAAGGATACAGGTGGAACTTAAGTGTCAGGATGAACTAGTGATGAGCCTTAGACCCTTTTTAATATGCTGGTTTGAAGCTGGTCAGGTCAGCAAAAGCCATTGTCAATGATACATGTTGGATGGCTCTCATTCCAGGTCTCAGAAGATAAGTGTCCATATAATTAATATGTACAAACACCGGAGCTGGCCCTAATTGTCACCGTTAGTGACAGCAAAGAAGCTAAGTATTAACAGGACACAACAATTTATGAACCCAGAATTCATACAAGTCGTGGCTGAGCATATGGATGGTAGGCATTGCATCCGGCGGGAAGGCTTCCAGCATGGATACTTCTGTTGTATTTTCTGTGGGCAGAGGTTTTCCTGAGCTCAGGACTGTCAGGGTAGCACTTTTCATCAGTGCTAAACTATCACAGAAATGTTCTTTAAAAAAAAAAAAAAAAGGAAACAGGAGTTGCAGTTACCTTCTGATGCTGACCAGTATGAAGCAGGATTGCTCCTCACATGGGTCCTCATTTGTCAGAACGACTGGGAGACTTAAAGTATGCGAGGGGGCTAATAGGCAGGACTGTGCTCATCCTGGCTAATGTAACCTGCTGGAGTCTTCAAACACTATCTGTTCCACAGAAAGGATATCAGTGGTTTTAATGAAGCAACCACAGTTTCCTGGACCTCAGAAAGACACGTGAAGCACTGGGGCTTTACATTACAACATTACACCCTTTAACGGATTTATCAGCTCTTAGCCCATAAATGAGAACTAAGTTTCGTAACAATGGTGTAAGTGGACACAGAAATATGGGGAGTCCAGACACAGTCATCAATAGACACTAATGCTGATTTTAATTTGGTCTTGAGACTCAAGTTGAGAGTTTACTCTTTGGATACAGAATGCCTAATTCTTTGTGGAAGGACCATGTTCCTTTAGTGTTTTCACAGACCTGAGAAGAGAAACCTGTCATGAAACACGGCTCTCATCTGCAAACCTGTGTGTGTGTAAAGAGATTTTTCAGTATATTCTAGCAAACTTCATGGAATATACATGGTTCTTACTTATACTTTTATATATGTATAACAATGTACCTTATTTTTAGATCCTCTGGGCTACAGGGCTTTATGGAAATTAAAATATAATTTTACCATGGAAAGATTTTAAATAAGATACCTAGGTAGAAAGGGAAGGAATTTCATAGTTATAATAAAAACCTGCTCCCTTTCATTTTGTTTCCCAGAGCAAATTCTCATACAATGAGTTCTGAAGAGAGGTTTTTTTCTTTTAGCTAGCTGCGGTCTGTACATATGCAGAAGGTGGGTTCATAGATTCATAGATGTTAGGGGCTGGAGGGACCTTACAAGATCATCGGGTCCAGCCCCCCTGCATTTGGGATGTTTTAGGTTAGTCTATTCAGAGAGGAAACAAATGTGTAAGGCTGCGTTGCTGACAGACACAGTAACAATCAACCATGAAGAGTGTGTGTATTGTGGTCCATAATAAAAAATGAATACCGAAAGATGACAGTTGGAAGGATTAAGCTGTTAAAGATGCATGAGTGACAAAGATTAGGCAGCTGCTAACATTGGCAAGTGGGGTGAGATATATCAATTGCTGGCCATACTGATACTTTGCACTTCCATAGTTCACTTCCATACTTTCATCTTTGGACGCTACCGTTCTTTTCAAAGGACAACATTATTATTATTATTATTTTTCTTTTACAAAAAGAACCACTGGGGTACAGGAAAGTATAATGCCTCTCCCATGGTCACAGAGTGAGTCAGCAATACAGAAAGGGAACAAAAGTCCAGGTTGTTCTAATCACTAGGTCAGGCTGAATATAACAGAAGGTTGGGAGGGAAGATGTTTAATAGTTTCAAGACTATATTCTCCTCTGACTCAATATTTCATCCCACGTCTGACATTTCTGATAAAACAATGATAGCCCGTGTATGGCTTTCACACTGCAGGGCAGAAAGACCCTGTTCATGTTTGTGGTATATCAGAATACACTGCTTCTGTTCGCACGAACGCCTTATACTTGGCAACTCCTGAATACTGTGCTTCGCAACTTCATGCTGGTTCACATGGTACCGCTCTCCTCTACAGGGTGGAATCTGAGCTCCCATTTATACCGACTGAAGTATTCATGCTATGGTCGGGGGCCAAAGCGTGCCGAATCCTGTCAACAGTGCTGCACACGTGTGCTAGCTGACAACTATCCGCTCACTTGAACTCAGCCACCTTGAAAGGAGTAACTCAGGTAGAGATAACTTGAGCTGACTTTACTATGAGTGGTAGATGTAAATGGTAGATGTAAATATTGCTTTTATTGGTATTTATATCTCAAATAGTAGATGTAAATATTGCTTTTATTGGTATTTATATCTCAAATGGTAGATGTAAACACCACTTTTATTCCAGATACATCTTCTGTTTGTGAAGTAATCGCAGCATTGGAAAACACGTTGAATTTCTCTGCACCAAAAGCTGTGGTAAAGGTGGTATAGTATGTGCAGCCCTCGGCTATTTGCATTGTACGACCATATTACAATCAAGCACTGCAGAAACCTGATTTTTATCAGTGCGAGGCAAAAGTGTCGACAGATAAGTAGGTATCCCTTTTGCTTTCAAGAATGATAGATACATAATTAATTCGTCATTGCGTTTATAACAGTCATTTCAATCAGGAACTCGCATAACTATGCTAAGTATTGTCCAATGTACTCAATGGGCCCAAATCTAGGTGACCACCTGATTGCTTGTTTCTTGAAAAGCTGCCAGAAAATGATGGAAAGAGACGGGACGACGATGGAGCGATGTGCGTGTAGGGTTGCCAAATAGTTTGAATCTATTCCGGGAGATTTCGGGAAGGCCGACATGTCGGCGACACACAACGCAGACGTGCCCGCGTGCTTGTACGTATCCACGATGGATTTTGGTGTGTAGACTTGACGCCAGGAAGGCACAGGCACATTACTATTACATTTAACAAACCCACTGGCCTACTGTATAGATTGGATCTGGGTTTTTGGTCGTAGCCGTGTTGGTCTGAGGACATAGCTGGCGCTTTCGTGGACCCAGCGGGACAGCCTTCCATCTTCAGCTCCCTCTGTGCAAAAATGAAGCTTATTCCCTACCGATGGGGACTTTCCCCAGAGCCTCGCGAAGGGACTTTGGTCCCGAAAGCTTGCAGAAAAGGACAGTTTTCTCACGATTTCCCAGTTGATCTAATAAAAGTTCTCATTTTGGAACCCAGAGTCCTAGTTTTTTGTACGTCTTCCAAGGACATCGGCATTTACTATTTGTGTTAACGAACGCCCGGTCATTTATCTCCCGGGTGACTCTCAGCCGTTTGTCTCTGGGGATCCATGTTTCATTCCTGGAGGGCAAGTGTGATGTCAGAACCGTGACTGAGGCCTGTTGTTGTGGCATGAGGTAGGCATGATGTCAGCACGATGACAGATGCGAGGACCCGTGGACAGGCGTCTGAATAGGGAGAGGGGCCCTGTCATTCCTGACAGCCAGCGCTGCCCTGTGGGTGGGCTGGGGGCCATGTTTGCAACATGACAGTGACGACACAGTGACGTGAGGGCGGCGATGACGACACCACAAGCTGCTGAGTCACCACTCTGCCAAGTAAAATGGCCTCGAGGGCGGGGAGGGGGCGGGGCTGTTTACAAGAGCCGGCGACTTCCGGCTGGCGGGGGTCGCCCTGGTAACGGCGACAGGAGGAGGCCGTGCAGCTCTCGCGAGGCGACGCGGCGGAAGTGACGCGCGCGGCCGCGGGTCTCGCGGCGCCCGAGGCGGCGGGGGATTGGCTGGCAAGGGGCGCGTCGCGCGCGGAGCCTCCTTCCCGCTTCCCCCGGCCGCCCCGGCCGCGCGCCCGAGCCGCCAAGATGGCGTCTGCCCTGGAGCAGTTCGTTAACAGCGTCCGGCAGCTCTCGGCCCAAGGTGACCGGCGGGCGGGTGGGGGCGTGGCGGCTCCCTCGGCCCGGTCTCCCGCGGGGCCGCCCGCCAGCGCGCGCGGGAAGACGGGGCGGAAGCCCCCCACCCCTGGGCCTGTCAGCGCAGCGCTGGGCCCCGGCCGGCTCCCCGCCTGCCCCTTCTCCCACATACCCCCTCGGCTGCGGGGCAGCAGGCTCCGGCCTCGTAGCCCCGATCACCCGTTTTATGGCGGCTGTCGGGAGCAGGCTGTGCACTGTGGCAGCGGTGTTTCTATTTAAAAAAAATGAAATTTCCCCGGAGAATAGCACGCGGGGAAGAGCAGCCCCGTGGCCGCGCCTGGGGTCGTGGTCCAGGCGATACCTTGTAGGGGACCAATGAGATTTCTGCCCAAAACAGTCTTCAATTGCAAACTGCCCGTCAGGCGTGGGAGAAAAGGTGGTACAAGTTGTCCTGGGTGGAAGCGAGCTCGGTGGCGGCCGTAAGATACAAAAAGGCGGTTGTCGATGGGAGGTTTTGTCGCTTCAAACTGGACTTCTCTAGTGTGAGAGGAAAAAAAAGATTTTAATATTAAAATGTGGAGCAGGGGCTCGGACCAGGCCCTTTCCGACCCTGGAAATCTATGAAATATTGTCATTTTTCTCAGTGGTGTCTTTAAGTCTTTTTTTTTTTCCCCTCCCTGTGTGGGCCTAGCGCTCCCGGGCACAGTCGGTGCCGGTTTCTGAGCTTCCCTGTCTCTTCGATTCACTGTTTAACGAGTGGAAATAGATAGCTGCCTTTTCATATTAGCTCGCGTAACATAGTCGTGTCAGACAGGCTTTCTCTTAATTTTTAATTTTTGCCTCTGACTCTTGTTTTTGCATTGGGCTGGAGTTTTGTTTTGTTTTGTTTTCTATTGCTGCACGTTGTAGCTCCTTGCATATAAGGGAGTTTTCTGCAGTGCCCTTTATTTAGGATTTTGTTCACACGAAAGGTTGTCGGTGAAGCTTGTGGATGACGGCAACGTTTTGACTTTTAACTGCCAGCAGGAAAAAGGATCGAAAAACACGTGTTCACGACACGCGTACCGTTATTGAACCTCATCATGTTTTACATTAGTCCGCTCAACAGCTCTTGTCAGCTGGCTGCGGGCGCGAGGCAAGAGTCCCGGAGCCGTGCTGCTTGGCACAGTTGACGCTAGAATCGGTTCTTGATGTCCAGGCCTTTATTTGGACCACACTCGTCTTTGAAAGTTAACCTTTCACTGTTAAACCTTGTTGGTGTTTTATTTTGACTCTGAGGAAAAGGTCAGAGAGAATTTGAGAAGAGCAGTCATGTGTTTCCATTCATGAATAGACTCCTACTCCCAAAGGTACTGGGCGGTGATGCGAAACTGTTTTGTTTACATCTAATCTGGAAGCGTTGACAGCTGAAACAGTGGCTGCATCAGATGCCATCCATTGAAGACCCCAGTACCTTTGAAAACTGAATTCAAGGCACTTTACGAATATAGCATCCGCCTTTTAGTCCTGCCCGTCTTCAGAAATCGAGAAAGCATGCTAGGTCTAAGATGTTTCTTTTCCACATGCCTTGTCAAAAACTCACAAAGACTAAATCACAAGCGACTATATGCAGTATTGTCAGATATGCAAGTAAACTTGGGGGGAAAACAGATTAGGAAAATATATTTTTATCCTAAAGTGTTACTTGGAATTTGTTTTCTAAAAACATTAGCTGGAATACAGCACGTAAGAAGTGCGATGGGCAAACCTGTAAGAATTGCTCGGATGCCCAAGGAGGAAGAAGCTGCCCTTGGACTTTCGTGTGTAGATTCTCCCATTTTCTTAGGTGCTGGTAGGGAAAAGAAAAGATTTAAATAGCAGAGAAACTGGCCAGAGCCTTTTAAATTTCATTTTGTTGCAGCTCATCAAAAACAGAGTAGCTCCTGAGACGCTGGTAATTCTCTCTGCAGACTAGGGAAACCGACTCTGCATTGGTTTATGTTCTGTTATTTGGTTTTGAAGGCTTTTTTGCAGCCAATAAGTCAGATGGGGGGGGTTGGGAGGGGTGTTGAATGATAAGCTATTGTGGGGTCCCCTCAATTGGTCTCAAATTTTGGTTGCTGCTAGAAGACAACTTAGTTGACTCTCTTATTTATTTATTTATTTTTTTTGCTTAAAGGCAAAGCAAGGAGATGTTAAATAAGGGAACGCATGACCTTTCAGTGTGCTTTGCTTGGTGTTGTAATTGAAAATTGACTGCAATATTTCATGTTTTAGGGCAAATGACCCAGCTTTGTGAACTGATCAATAAAAGCGGGGAACTGCTAGCAAAAAATCTCTCCCACCTGGATACAGTGCTTGGTGCCCTGGATGTGCAGGAACATTCTTTAGGGGTTCTTGCTGTCTTGTAAGTGATACTTTTCTTTCTTTATAGGCTTAATTTAGTTTTAACATTGAGAACTTCAGGCAGTGCATGCTGACATGCTACCAAAGGTGTTGCTTTTGGACACTTGCATTTTCATTGTGCGGTTCTTGTAATGTTGCTTAAATTCTTTCCTGTGGCGCATCTTTTGTGAAAATATTAGGATGTTCATGTGTTTCAGCTTTTTCTAATTTCAGTTCCAAAATGGCTAAAATACCATGACTTACAACGCAAATTAAGTTTTTCTTGGCTTTGAGCAAACATCTGTTTCTTGTTACATTTAGGCAGTCTGGATAGACTAATGCTTTTGCCAGTGGTTCAACAAAAATGTCATGTTTGTTTTAATGTTTGATAAATGAGTTATTGACAAGCTGGACTCGCACTGTGAAGCAGGATGTCCCTTTATTCACAGTGTGGCATTGGCTGCTTTTGCAGGTTTGGACAGCTCTTGTCTCCTGCAGGGGAAAGGATAGGCTGGCATTCCGCAGATTGAGATAACCAGTTCAGCTAAATAAATTTTTGGGAGCATTGATGAGTTACTGAACAGAGGTCTCTACAATTTGCACTATTGTTACACTTTTAAAATAATAAATTGAGATGCATTAGAAATTGATTTGTTAAAATAAATTAACTGCTGTTCCTTGGTGCTTCCCTTTGAAACAGAGAATAGTACAGCTCGTATGTGTATGGTACTTCACTTTGTATACTGTCTTCCACAAGCTGGATCCCAAAAAGATGTTATGTAATTAAAAAACAAAAACAAAACAGACCACCTGTGTCAAATCACCAATGGTGAAGGTATCCTGTGGGTGTAAGATAAAGCAGTTTGTTAGTAAATTAAATAAGAGGGAAACCAGCTGCCCATAAGAGATGTCTGAAGTGGAGTCAATGGAATAGATATGAAAAAGGTTGTTCTAGGGAGAACCAAGCACTGACTGGGCTTTGGGAAGGGACAAGGAAGGCGAGTAACCAGTTTGCTTGGCAGCTGCAGCAAGTCAGTGGAGAGGTTTAACAATACAATCAGTTTTGAAGCGCATCTTAAAATAAAGGGACAGCAAAGGAAAGGAGGGTTTGTGCTTGGGGATCTACAGGGTGAGGACTTGCTGGAATGTTGGCATTTGAGGAGGCCGTGAAACAGGAATATGTGAGAGAGAGTGAGAGGTGTGCTGAAGGTATGGTTGAGGATTGCCTGAGAACTAGTCAAAGCAGTACTGTTGTGGGCAGTGGTCCAGAGCAGGGCTGTCCAACTTCAGAGTGACCAGGGGCTGTGTGCTGCACTGCATGGGTTGTAGGCTGCATGCCCCATGGGCCTCACTGGCTTCCTGAAGCCCCTGCTCTGTGTAGTCCCCTGCTGCCATGAGATCCTCTCCTCACCCCCCACTGCTGCTGCATGAGCAGAGTGAGCCATCTTCCTCTCCTCCTGTTAGGCCCCAGCTCAAGTCTGGGTTCGTGCCCGGTATGCAAAGGCCAATAAAGATACCAGGGGTGAAAGTATAAAAAAGATTTATTGCTAGCAATAAAAGGTGCAAGCGGAATAATCTCACTGAACAAGCACAGCAGATATGCAATACTAAGCCCCTTATATACAAGGGTTTGAATCTTCATAAGCATCCTTGTTTGCTAATTGGTTATAAAGGAGTGACGCAAGTTCTTTACTGAGCATGTCTCTATACCTGTGTTTTAGCTATGTATCTCATTAACATACATATATGTTTCATTAGCATATATCTTCCCCACCTAGGGGTGTGATTTTTAGTATTTTAATGAGCTCTTTGTCCCAGTACCTCTGATTCTGTTTTTGTTTTCAAGCTTCCTCTATCTAAGACTGTCTGCTCCTTATCATTGCAGATGGGCATTCGTCACATAACATTCACTTTTGCTTAGGCTTTGCATAGTAGTTTCTAGGTCGAACCTCACACTCCCACCATACAAGTCTGCTGCCCCTGTCTTGCAGCCACTGCATGGGTGATTTTCCCCCACTCCCCCACTTACTGCTGCCTTGAGAGCTGCCCAAGCACCCCTGCTGGCACTGTGGTAAGGAGTTCACCAGACCTCTCACTGTGCTGTCCTGCTCCAGAGATCCTGGCTACCACTGTGCAGCAGCTAGAGCGGTGGGGGCAGCCTGAGGACCACACTTTAAACCCTTTGCCAGCCAGGTGCAGCCTGTGGGCTACCAGTTGGACAGCCCTGGTTTAGAGGTAGTAATCTGCAGGGAGTGAGGAGCAGAGATGCAAGTAATTTAAATGTGGAGAAACAATTGCAGGTATATGTAAGAGTGAGGAGGCAAATAGGGAAGGAGATAGAGATTCCTAGCATCAGTAGCATGTTTTGTTGTTTCCAAGGTCATTTGGAAGAACTTCTGTAGGACCAGTGTACTCTCAGCAGAGTGTACTCTCCATACTCTTCTCTGCTCTCAGAAGAAATGTGTATTTTAAACAGCCAAAATGCAGTCTGTCCACAAGAGAGTGCTGCCAACCCTCTCTCCCCATTCCCCCCCAACCGCAAGTCTATGCTACGTGTTTCTGTAATGTGATGAGCCTTCCACTTGATGGTGCAGTTTTATGGTCCATCTTCTTTAAAGGTATTCAGTTATCAGGGTATTATACTGCACCTGCTGTGACTTGTTCTAAACAGAGAACTTTTATGCAACCCAGGATAGGGGGTATGGATTTTTGACCCCATTCTCAAGTATCACCATAGTTTAGTTTTTAGTTATAATCTTTCATGTTTAAGATGCTTTTACACTGTTTAACTAAAATTACACACTTGCAGGTTTCCTAGTGTTTTGTTCATAAAACCTTGATATGCTAAGAAAAGAATCTGTAATGCATGCTTTGGCCCTGGGTCTGCAGGCAGTTCCACAGATGCACAGAGGTTTGCATGCTAAGGCAGAGATCAAGAAGTAATTTCAGAGGGAGGCCTTTGGTTTCATTTTACATTTTAAATGACTTTTTGTCCGGTTTCAGGTTTGTGAAGTTTTCTATGCCCAGCATCCCTGACTTCGAAACGTTATTCTCACAGGTTCAGCTTTTTATCAGCACTTGTAATGGGGAGCACATTAGATATGCAACAGACACTTGTAAGTTCAACTTCAATTTGTCTTGCAGTTATATATCATCTAAAGTTGATGTGTGTATGTTTATGATTTTTTGTTTGTTTTTTTCTTTTACTGTTTTTCTTGTTATATCTAGTTGCTGGCCTTTGCCACCAGTTAACAAATGCCCTTGTGGAAAGAAAACAGGTAAGCAAATACTATCTAGTAATAATAAATTAGCAGTCATCCGGGGGCTCCAAGGAGACGCTGATTCTCTTGTGAAGAATTTGACTTGTTAATTCCATTTTAAGAATATTTCCCTGCAGATTCTTACTTGTCTAGTTTTAGATTATCTTCCAAGATTGTAAAAAGGCTGTTCCAGAGACATCCTAAAAGAAAAATATATATTTATAGTTCTTATGAGATCTGGTGTATCATCATATGAAACATACACATAACAGTTGTATGTGTTCTTTTTTTTGGTCTAGAGATCATCAATCACAGATGTATAAGAGATTGTACCAAAATAAATGGAATCAGGCAGTGAGTCATTGGCTTTGGTGTTATTACCACAGCAGTCTTTTATAAGATTCCTGAGTAAGTTTAAAAAAATAAATCAAGAAACTGGTTTAAAAGAATACATCTTTGAGAATAATATTTGTTAATGTTAAGGAATCGGAGCTTTCCAGGCACTTGTGCTAATTTCCATGTTCTGAAAATGCTGCCAAAGTACATGCTCCAAATGTGGCAAATGGGAATCTTGCTTTTAATTTCAGTGTGACCAGTGCCGATTTTTTGATGGTTTCAGGGTCAAGTCTTTCAGAGACTACTAGAGAATGTTAGTATCTGATAGTGTGACAGTACAACGCGTTCATTCCATCCAGGAAGAGCACACACCAACTGCTGAGGCTTCCTTAGCCTGACGAAGGGTTTTTGAACCCAAAAGTTTGCTTAATAACTATTCTCCAACCATTTGGGTTGGTCTAATAAAAGATATCAAATTTACCCAAGGAACCTTGTCTGCCTATGTCCTTAGACCAACATGGCTACAACCCAAACCCCTTCTCACTAGAACAGCCTTTTTGCAGCAGAGAAATGTTAGTCCATCAGGAGAAGCAAGTTGAAGAAAAAGACCAGATTTATTTGATATCTTAAGGGACTGCAGTATCCTGCAGGAAGGGGAACCTCAGGTTAATTGTTACTTAATGGAACCTATCAATTAGTGTTATTTTTCATTTGTAAGTGCCAACATAAGATCCAATGTGCTGCCATCTATGAGAAATTATCTGAAAGAGATGTAATTTCTGACAGCCCCTGCGAGGAATTAGCATTCTCAGACAAGCCATAGACAAGATGCAGATGAACACAAACCAGCTGACCTCAATACATGCAGATCTCTGCCAGGTAAGAAGGAATATTAGACTTATTCCAAGGCTAAACATTTTTAACTGGTCCAGCCCCATTGTGGACTGAGTGAATTAGTACTTTATACTTTGGGTAATAGAGTAGGGTTTTACAACACTAGTAATCATTGTGATCTGTTAGAATAATTAATATTTGAAATGAGTTTAATAGAATTTTAAGCTCATCCTCTTAGATCCTTTGTTTTGCTGTTCTTTTTATGACTTCTGAGAGTCCTGGATTATTCTGGTTTTCTCTCTAGTTGAGGGAGAGCTATATGTAGCTCCTCCCAGGGCCTCTTACTATCTCTGTCCTCCAGAATAGTTTCCTCAGCAGTGATGGTCTATCTGTTCCAGCTTCTGTGGGCTGAATTTGCTACTTCTGCAGTGCTTCTAGCTCCTGGGGCACATAGCTCCATAAGTAAGAGAAAGTATTTTGTGCTGCCAGCAGGCTAGCTTGTGTGGCTTAGCATTTCAGGGAACTTCATAGATTGGAGTCGAGTAACGTGACAGTGTTCATGACGAGCCGCTGTGAAACACTACAGGAGCTGAAGTGTTTGCTGGATAGTTTTAGGGAAGTTCTTCATAATTTTGCAGATAAACACATTAAGTTTAAATAAATGGTAATGAACTGAATTTGGTTTTGACCTCTTTAAAACTTGCATAGAAGTGGCTAATTCATGTAACCCTGGTTTATTTTCTTGTAGCTCTGTTTGTTAGCAAAATGCTTTAAACCTGCCCTCCCGTATTTAGATGTGGACATGATGGATATTTGTAAAGAGAATGGGGCATATGATGCGAAGCACTTTTTATGTTACTACTACTATGGTGGGATGATATACACTGGGCTAAAGAACTTTGAAAGAGCACTCTACTTCTATGAACAGGTACATTTCTCTCACCCAGAAGTCTGTGGCAAGACTTAAAATGTGGTTTGTTTAAACTGGTAGAACTGCATGCCAATAAAGTTGGTATAATGTGTAATGCGTAACATCTTTTAAACTTTCTCCTGAAACTAAAGACAATAGCTGTTCACATAGCTATTGCTATTAACTTCGCGTATTTGCATCACATGGTTATCTAGAAAGATTTAGTTGGATTGGTTGTCAGATATGAACTTATGTGCAATATTTTGTGTTATCTCTATACATTCATATGATTGAGCATGGATATCAAATGTTTATTTATGGGTCTCATTGGCCTTTTAAATGTTATTCTGGATGCTAGTTGTTTTTTCCTTAAGCTGGGTTTCATAAGCATGTGATTTTTATGTCCAATATATATTTTTTTTAATATCAAGAAAAATTAGTGTAGTGTAGTGGTCCAACTAGTACAACAGCCTCTGATACCACAACTGATCTTTGGTATTCTCCATAACTTGTACTTTCAGAATCATCTTTTCCCCTTATTTTTAAAATGTGAAACTTTTGCACAAACTTGCAGAAAGCAAGTTTTTCCCTGGCCTTTCAGTAAAATAAGGTTAGCCAGCACAGAATGGACTTAAACTAACTGTGCTCAGCAATCTTGGCATTCTCAGACTTAACTAATGTTGTTTCTACACGTGTGAATGATCTAACAACTTTATGAAGTGTGTATGTGTGTGTGCGTGCGTCCAGACGAGCTTGGACATTTGGTTTCCCAAGGTACATTTGGTGTACCTTGCGCCACAGCTACTTGTCCTCAGGGAGCGTCCGTGCCACATGTGCTTTGGCGCGTGGCAAATTATGCTGGAGACAGTAGCGGGGCCTGGGGCCAGCACTGTGCTGGCCCTGGCACCTTTATCTGGGGGCCTCCCAGGGCTGCAGCAGCAGAGATCCTGCTGGGCACAGCCTGGGTGGCAGCCGCAGCACGGCTCTAGACGGCTTGGCTCTCTTTTTCAGCAGCAGCATACGCTGCCCATGCATGTGGTGCTCCGTTTTTTGGTTTTTTTCCTCTGGGTTTTTTTTACCTCTGGGGGCCAAAAAAACCCACAGGAAAAAAAATGGAGCAGCGCATGTACAGGCAGTGCACCCTTGCAGTGCGGAGAACATCTGGCTATGTAGTATGTGGTGCTGCAGATGTGTTTGCAGCGCTGCATACCACACAGCTGGGCTTGTCAGGGGGAGAGGTGTGTGTGTGTGTGTGTGTGTGTGTGTGTGTGTGTGTGTGTGTGTGTGTGTGTGTGTGTGTGTGTGTGTGTGTGATCCCAGCTTCCACAGGACCTGTATAACCACTTCCAGTAACCCATCTTATGATTAATTGCATTAAAGGCTCCCAGAAGTTTCTAGGACAACTCTTGATCAGTATTTAATGCTCTGCAGTATTAAGCAAGGAAGCTTTGCTTTGATTCTTCTGGCATCATTTTAAGTATCACTGGGCGCACCTACATGTTCGTTAATCCACCATAATTATGGTGCACAAAGTTTAGTACTTGTAATAACAGGTACTAATTTAATGCACTGTAATCAGCGCTACTGTGCAGTAGTGCCAGCGCATGCTTTTTTTTGTGATGCTGATGTGCAGCAGAATTAGTCAGTAGACTAATTCTGCTGCACATTTAGCATGGTTTTTGCCTGCCACACTAATATGCAGTAGAATTAGTCTACTTGTTTAGCATCTCGTGTAGATGTACCCAGTGTGTGTGTGTGTCTACATGTTTGTTAATACGCTTTTGCTACTACGCATTAAATTTAGTACCTTTATCGTGAGGTACTAACTAAATGCGCATTAGTCTGTCTTAATGCACAGTAACAAAAGCTCACACTTTTTAGTGACACTTAATACACAGTAGCCTAATTTTACTGCGCTTTAGCATATTAGCACAGTTTTCGCTGTGACGCTCTAATATTCAGTAAAATAGGGTATTGCACATTAATGCGCATGTGTAGATGTACCCACTGTAGACAGTACTATGTAGTTTTACATTTGGCCGACTGGTAGAAGGTGTCTTTCTCGGATGTACTGGGTGACATTCACAAAAACTTAACTTTTTCTTAACTTTTTCTTTTGATATTAACTTAATGGTTCATTTTATGTTTCATCTTATTCTCTTTGCATATAGACCTTTTTTTAATCTAGGAATTTACTAATTCAGTAGTATACTTATTTTTAACTCTCACTGACAGTCATTTTCTACTCCCATCCCTTTTCTCTTGCTCAGGCAATAACTACTCCGGCCATGGCAGTCAGTCATATTATGTTGGAATCGTATAAAAAGTATATTCTAGTTTCTTTGATACTACTTGGCAAAGTTCAACAGCTGCCGAAGTACACATCCCAGATAGTGGGTAGATTCATTAAGGTAAGTCTTGAACTCAGTCAAATAATTTGAGTTATAAATTCCTACATGGTTCTTGCCGACACAGTGGCGTTTTTCTTCTTGGTTCTCTAATGGAGTTGGTTACTGTTCTGGATTGTTGGAAATGTTAGGAACAAGCATTCTGGCTTCTTTATAAGTTACAGAAGACTTGGACAGGTAGTGGCTTCATATTGTCTCACTTGTGCACATTCCAAACTAGCAGGTGCATTGCTCATGTTGCAGTACAGCTCATACATCTTAACAAACGAATGGGCTTTTTGGCAAAAAAAAAAATAAATATATATTTATATATATAATTTCACAACTGTAAACATGAGATCTTTCAGCAGTGCGTAAATTTGCCAAACTTTCCCTTTGGCTAGATCATGCGACTTCATAGCTTCTCCTTGACTCTTAAAGTGCACTATTGATGATCTCGCTCAAGAAATTCAGAGTAATTAGGGGACATATCTTGCACTCAGGATGAACCCAAGTCAGCCACTGAGGTGCTGGGCATGCTATTTTTCCCTCCATTCGTTTCTTTATAAACTGGGGTAAAAATACCCTGACCACCTATGTAAAAGTGTGAAAACTGTAGATCTCAAAGTGCAGTACAAGAGCTAGGTATTTTTCCTACTACCACTCAGAATCTATGCTGTGCCACAACTAATTAACGCATATTGCCAAAACAGAGGAAACTGTAGCAGCTGCTCAACTCCATTTAAGTGCTTTTAAATTCTGAGCCAGACAGTGTCAGCTCCAACATAAACTATCTGCAGCTTAAGAATTCATGCTATTGTGGTGTTAGTGAGCTGTATTTGTGTCAGAGGAAGGTGACTTTGGAAGTCTGCTGTGTCGTTGGGTGAGGTTTTTGTATGTATGCATGTAGGCCCTATGTTGTGGCAGTCCTTGTTGGCATGGGATTTGAGTTACCGTACTTTTTGTGTTTATAACCTGCCTCTTGGATAACGTGCACCCTTTTTACAGTACTGTCCTGCAGGTGGCTCTGTCCACCTCTTTCCCCCACAGTGCTAATTCAAAAAACAAAAAACCTGCTTGATAGACTTCCCCTTGTATTACCTGTACACAAATATAACCTCAACTGCTGTTGAATTAAAGTTTTTGTTTGGCTTTTATTGACAGACAACCCATGGGTTGCACTATGAAAGTACAATGTAATAATCTGCTTGTTAGCATACCTTTTTGCCATCAAATAGCTGGCTATGCTTCTGACTAGAAAACCGCTTAGTGCTTTTTTTGGTATCCTGGAAGAAGCTCAAGTGAAATAGCATATATACTGTGCCTCCAGCTTCATAAGGAATTATTTTTACTGGCACTTCTGCATAGTTGTAAATTGAAGAGTCCTCAAATGCTGTAGTGATGTGTTCTGGTCTTACAGAAAATTGCTTACAGAGAAATCTGAAACATGAACCTGATCAATATCAATATGTAACTGAGGTCCTTCATAAAGAGTAGTTTCACTTGTACTGTGTCTTGATTTAAATTTAAATCTATGGTGAATGTCTGGTGTGTGAATTACCTGGGGAACAGCGAGTGTGGCTTAAATAGCTTCCAGTGTGGAAGCTATTAAATATGGTCACGAGACAGAAGACTGAAATCTGTGTGCATTAAACGTTGTGTTCTTTTCTAATTGCAGCCCCTTAGCAATGCCTACCATGAATTAGCACAAGTTTATTCAACCAATAAACCCTCGGAGCTCCGAAATCTTGTGAACAAGCATAGTGAAACATTCACCAGAGATAACAATATGGGGCTGGTTAAGCAGTGCTTGTCATCTCTTTATAAAAAGAATATTCAGAGGTTAACTAAGGTAAGGTGCAGGCCTCCTGCTGGTCTTTAGAAATGTGGGGTTTATCCCTGCTGAAACAGTTAAACTAAAAATATCATCTTGTATCTGTGTGAAATGGATCCAGTTCATAGTAGTTTGTTTATGTGTGCACTGATTAGTTTTTTAAAAAGTTCAGCATTATAAAAATCATCTACACAATGCTGCTGAAGCAAAAATGTACTCATGAAGAACTAGAGCAATACATTACCTTTGTGCTTTAAAAAAAAAATAGTTAAATGTATTGGTGGGGGGGGGGGGATAGGGATAGTCTGCATACGAAAGGGGTCTGGGTACAAAAACAGGTAGATGCCTGCTTCTGAACTGCATAGCATATAAAAAAACAAACAAATGCTTGCCTTCCAGACTATGGTGTTAACTAGCATACTACTGTGAAAGTCAGTGGATTGGACTAATTTATATTAGATAAGAACTTTGACCATAGAACATAGGTCTGTGGCCATAGATGTCACTACACAGTACCTTCAGGTTTCCTATCTGCTGTCAAAAACTGAACTTCACAGCTTCCCTACATACAGGAGGCAAAGCAGGAGAGGACAGACACACAGTTAAGTCTGGGACTATCCAGTGCTAAAGGAATTTTGGAGAGGAAGAAACAGTTACACATGTAATCAACTAAAAAGATCAAATGGATTCCTAGAGGTGATGAGACAAGATACTTGGGTCAAAAATCTGAACTCAGATGTTCTGATCTTCAGGCATGTCACAGCATTTGTTTTGGAAGATAACTCCCAAAATTAAAACGATTAATAATTGTCTTGAAATGGCTGTATTAAAGAGGCAGGAACTCCTCATTCACAGGGAGAAGGGAAGTTAGATATTGCTAAGTCTTCCTTTAGAAAGGAAGGGACCCCAGAAGTGCTGGTACGCACTTGTATATAGGCTCTCAGTTGTATAAAACAACATTAGCCATGGAAGAAGAAATGACTTGCAGGTCTTTGCATGGTACTTTGGTCTACCTACCACGGTCCCACCAACTTTTAGTTAAAAAATGCTGCATAAAAAACCTGCACGAAAAGCAATCAGTGGTATTGCAGTATAACATTTTGATATGTTTTTTAAATTTCAGACGTTTTTAACATTGTCATTACAAGATATGGCAAGTCGAGTGCAGCTCTCAGGGGCCCAGGAAGCAGAAAAATACGTCCTTCACATGGTAAGAGTCATTAAGAAATGGAAATGTTCTGTATTACAAAAGCAAACCAGATCAAGATCTTTAACTAGAATCTTAAAAACTTAATGCAGTTGGTCAGTGTTTGACTACCGGAAGCGTACCCTAATCTCAGGTTGCTTTCTTCCCAAAGTGTCTGTAAAATGCTTTCATCTAAGCAGAGTAAGTAGTGTGTTTCCTGTACCAGAATGTTACAATACTTCTCTGTTTGGAAAAGGCTGTTGGGGAAAGAAGAACCAGAGCTTGAAGAATCAGCATTTGAACCATCTTCACAAGCCACCCAGACTGGTGATTAGTACTTACTCTGCCTTTTTCACATAAAATGGTTTTTCCTCTTCCAGATAGAAGATGGTGAAATCTTTGCAAGTATTAATCAGAAAGATGGTATGGTCTGTTTCCACGATAATCCTGAAAAGTATAACAATCCAGCTATGCTTCATAACATTGATCAGGAGGTAAATAATGTTTAATGCATTCTTGCTATTAAATTATCACGGAATATATTGTCTTCAAAATCTAGTAGTGAAGTTATAAGCAGACATCTTGGGGTATATTTGGTTCTTGATTTAGTGTAAGTCAGGCACTTACTGATGTGCTTCCACAATTACTCTGGTAATTTAGTAATTACTTTGGAATTAGAACATATGTTTGTATGACAAATATTTATCTTTGGTGTTGAGTCCCCTGTTGTACAGTAGGTATAACTAGAGGTGTGTCAGCAGTCCAATTCCCGCACCCCCATATTGATCTTAAACTACAGGGTTGACTCCAGATTTGTAAAGAAAAATGTTCATTTGGTAGGCTGACTACAAAATCCTTCCTTTTCATTAACTCATAGAACAATTGAACTACAGGTTGACCTGTTCACTTCTCCCAGGGCTAACATAGGACAATGGCCATTGAAGTGATTGCTAGAGAAAAGACATAGGACAAAATAAAAGGAACGAACAAAAATCAGTGAGCCGAATAAACACAGTGTTACTTTTTCCATTAATTGGGACCATAAATTCCTTTGTGGGGAAAGGCTAAAAGTGTAGATGCTACTTAAGGCAGGTGTGTTATGCACCAACAGGACAGCTAGTTGACTTGCTGTTTTCAACATGATTTTTAGATGCTGAAATGTATAGAACTTGATGAACGACTGAAAGCCATGGATCAAGAGATCACTGTGAACCCTCAGTTTGTGCAGAAGGTAACTACCTTTAGATCTCTGAGTGTTTAGGCATGTGGTGCTGTAAGCATGAATTATGTTGAATATATGTGCTATAATGTATTATGTTGTAAGTACCAAGTCAAATGTGTAATGTGGGTAGTATGCAACTGTGTAAAAAGAGAAAGTGCAGGCTTTCCACGTGTGCTTTTTATTTTGTGTGATTTCAGCTTTAGAGCTCTTGTTGGGAGAAAAGCAAATCTTTGGAATTAAAAAAATAACTTCTCTTATTCCCTTACAGAGTATGGGCTCTCAAGAAGATGATTCAGGAAGCAAACCATCCAGTTATTCTTGAAACTAACAATGCTACTACTCTGCTTTTAAAGTAAAAGCTAAAGAGAACCACCTTCTGGATTGGGCATTTAAAAGTCCTATGAACAGAGCAGAGAGAACTGAGATTTTGACCTGGACATTAAGAAAATAAAACACCACCTTCTCAGTACTGTATGATTCCAAAAATATTCTCTGCAAAGAAAAAGGAAATCTCAAAGAAACTTAAAGTCTGTTGTGGATTTATTTATCTTCAGATTAACATCGTTAATGCATTAAATAATCTACCTTTTGTTTTAAATGGTTTGAACGTTGCTGTGTTTCTGTAGCAGTCCTCTTTTTCCTTTTTCTGCAAAAAATTCAGGGAAGAATATAAGCAAACGTTGGATTGCCTAGGCTACAAGACAATTACTGATACATTATTTGAAAGCATTTTTAACTCGGTTTGCTCTATAAAATACAGTCTGATTTAGACTTTGTATTTAGATTACCTGGGCAGAATGTAACTGGCAGCTGCCTATTAGGTTACTTAAATATAAGCCGTCTCCTTCTTTCTAAAAGATTGAGAACATCAGGATGAGTTCATTTCTGGTGGGGGATCAGGCTTAGTGGTGGTAGTTGGTCCTGCTGTGAAAACCCTTGGGCTCCCTTGTACTGACGACTATTTATTGGTTTTTTCAATTGCTGGCATGAAACAGATGGATCATTGAATATTCTTGCAACTTCTAGGCCAAAGCAAAAGGGTGGCTTAAAGACCTAGATGCTGTGGGAAGCTGAGTCCAAACTCCAGTTTGCACTGAATAGAATTATTGTGCTCAACACCCCCAAAACCTGGCATAAAGGAGTTTCTACCACATCCTGGTATTCAAAATGAATTCAGATACAAGCTGTGCCATACATCTGCTCTGGGCTTACCTCACTGTGGAGGTGGTTATAAAGTTCTATTATAAAAGCAGGTTTGTTTGAAGGCAGGTGAAATGCTGGAAGAGTATTGTGTGGTTTGAAGTCAAGGACTTACTGAAATAGTAGAAATTTGCCACTGAATTACTGAAACAATTTACCCTTTTAAACCACTGGGCTTTCTGTCATTTATGTAGTGTTCATGTATCTAAAACTTTTCTCTGTTAACAAAACACATTTGAAATGGTTCCTGTCACTGAAGTTCTCCTTGTCAGACATAAATAACTCTGTCATTGTGTTAGACTTTCAGAATTGCTTAATACACAACAGCCCCTGCGTAAGTACCCTAATGAGAACTGTTGGGTACTTCTGAAAACCCGGTCTCTTCACTTTTGTTCCTAGCTGGAAGCTGAGCTGTACCACATGAAATGTACAGGTACATGGAGCAGGGGTAGGGGAGAGAGCTAATAAGGTTTGTGCTTCCAACACTGATATTTGGAATTGTTCTTCAGAGGGCTCCTCTTCTGAAGTCTAGCAGAGCCCTTGTGGCAGTGGCATGCCTTCTCTACTAGAAGAAAAATAATCCTCAAGCTGTTCCTAGATAGAGTTTTTACAATTGGTTATAAAATAGCGATTTAACTGATGATGGATTTTTAAAAAGCATAGGTTTGTGGTGATTAATTCAGCACTCACAGTTCCTATCATAATGACTCCCAAATTGAAGGAAATTCGCACCTAATCTCAAAGCAAATCCTTGTCTTCCCCAGTACTCATTACAAGTAATGAGCAAAGAGATTGGTGATATGTTTTTAAATGCCTTATTAAAACCACTGCAGGATTAAATGCTGAATGTGCTATCCAGTTTTCTACCCTGGCGCCATGGAAATGTGTCAAGTGTAAGATTGATGGCACTGCAGGCTTGAGTGAGGAGTTGTTGTGAAAGCCTGTGAAATTAGGTACAGTAACCACCCAAGGAATATAGAAAATGTCTAACCACAAACTGCTACTTATACAAATATGTCAAAATGTTCCCTCAATCAAAGAGGAATCATTTAAGTGGGAAGTAAATGTACCCAAAGTATTTTGTTGAAGTTCTAACGGTAGAAAGTTTATTTTGATCTTGTAAGTGGCAGCTGAACTATACTGTAAGCAGGTCCTGTTATTGTTCTGTGGGCTTGTCTCAAATAACTCCAGCAGACTATAATACCGCAAGAAGCAAACTAGCGTTTATTATATGCAGTTGATAAAAGGTAGCGGTATCACACCTTCAGAGTTGCATAAAGTAAGCCCCATATTATAAACGAATGTTGTACAAGTATTATGTAATATTTCAAGTTGCATAGTTCTTCATAGCACAATATTTTTTTATTTCTGTGTTAGAAATGTGAGTTTTAAACATTTCAAAGCCAGTTGAGAATTTGGCCACACCTCTTCCTCTCACATTCATAGCTGGGGTAAAACAGCTTTGAAAATGATAATGCCACCTCCAAGTGTTCGGTTTGACATGAACCGTAAGGCACCAAGATGCACTGGGGTAAGACAAGCAGTGTTTCAGTTCTGATATCATTAAGGTCTTGGAAATTGTTGCAAACTGAGTCTTTGCATTGTTTTCATCTGAATTGCTTTTAGAAGGTGCAGGACCATTCACATCCTGATGGGGAACTGAGAAGCTTTGAGGATGCTTCAGTATTTTGGATTTAGTGTGAATGCTTCCCTGTGGTAAGAAAAGACACACTGCTTAAGAACACTGGATAGAAGACTTGTCTTATTTTAACATACACAAAATCCTGTGGCCGCATCTTCAGGTCTTGCACGTCCTCAAGGTGCTCGCAAAATATTAGATACGTGCACACTCTCAAATAAGGGTGTGGATAGGTGAGCAATAAGTGTTCTGAGGAGGAAGCAGAGACTTGACTGTGATTCAGTCTGACTGCTCTAGCTTTCTGTTCATCCTGCACTAGGCTAAAGTTGAACTGGGGCAGTTTACCCTAAATGAAAGAGCATTTAATTTACCACGGATCAGTCATTTACTGCAAGGCTAAAAACAGACATTGTGTTTGAGGTAGTTCTGACCTGACTGGCACATCCCTTTAGCTTGTCCTTGGAATGAATGGGCTGCGATTGTCCTGGGAAACAGCATTAGCACATCTTATCTTGGTACTTCACGGGTACTTGAAGTGGGACAATGGGTGTGTGGGACTAGGATCCCATTACAAAAGGCTTTTTTCTAGAGAAGGGGCAAGTCTGTTTTTAGCCCGAGACGAGACAGAAGAGGTGGATCAGATCAGTTTACACTTGTTAATGCTGAGCATTTTTTCCCCTCTTCCCCGTTCTCTAAGCAGTTAAACTGCCCACTCCCTAACCTACACTTTGCATCTAGTTGTTAACTGCATTTTAACTTGGAGGAAAAAAAGATGTGGCCTGCCTTGCAATGATGGTAGTTGGCCACGGGGTGGGGCTTCAGTTCAGATGTTTAACAGGGAGTGTAATGCTGAACAAATTAAATGGCTCCCCACTGTTCTGTGAACAATTTTTGTAATGCTCCTGCCACAGAGGAGTGCCACTGAGCAATTCCTTTACTGAGCTTCGCGCACACAATATTGTTGCATTGCTCCAGGTGCTGCTGCCTGACTAAAATTGCTCCTCTCGCCATTCCTCTCCCTTCACGACACGGCGATTGTGACCCGTTCTGTGTGTTGTCCTAGGTTAACTGTACAATTTAGGAAATGACTCTATTTTTTTTTTCTCCCTGCATGGCAAAATTGGCTGAGGAGGTTAGTCCTGAGAAGTTGTTTAAATGTACTGTTGGAAAAATAAAGATCACAAACAAGTTAACTCTTCTTAGTTTGTTTTAAATACACTCTGGCTGGCCTGGAAGAAGGAGATGCTAGATTTTCCAGACTGGTTTTATTACTACTTTATGGGGATTTTTTTGTAAAGTAACCCTCTCCTTCCCCCCCCCCCCCTTATTAAGTCATTTTTACTCTATCAAGGAATTGTAATTCTCAGGGGTTGGAATGAGACTTTTCAGGCTGGTGCATGTGGTAATGTTTTGCACTTTGCCACCAAGCACTTCAACAGATACTGGTTAAGCTTTGAAGCTCACGAGGCATCTCTAGCAGAAAAGGAAAGTGCTGTTTGGCTGGTTGATTTGTACAAGTATATCTGTTTTTGGAGGGTTCTTAGACCTACTTTGGAAATAGAGATGGGACAATACAGAAATCTCAGTTCTGATAGGGTCTAGCAATTACCTCTAGTACAAGAAGAAATACTGTGTGCTTGTGTCAGAGAAAAGTCTTGTGAATCTGTACTGTGGTGGTCCCAATACTTGAACATGCAGTGTATTTTTTTAATGGGAGTGTAGTTCTTGGCACAGCTTCCTGTGTCAAAGCACATCTTTAAATATCATGTTTCAGGACAGCCACTGTGAATTGTGAAGTCTAGCCATGTTTTATTTAGCAGGGATTTAACAAGCTATTGGCTTGAAACAATATGGATCAGACTTCACCAACAGCCGTTGATAGACCATTGCTCTGTTTAGATGTCCAATATAGGGATTATTTTTTTGTTTCCCCTCTAAACAAGCTTTTGGTGAATCTACCTCCATTACTATTACTGCTGGAGGTTAGGTTATAGGTCTAAATCAAGGTGATAAAACACTAAATATTCTGCAACAAGTAAACTTGCTGTGGGAAGCACAATTACAAATTGAGCTGTGGAGGAAGGGAGGAGAGCTGGCCTGTTCAGTGTTTCTTCATGCTGATCAAGTTTTGTGCTGATAGAGATTTGTGTGCTGTAAGATTAAAAGTTCAAGTAATGAGGAGGGCTGTAGTCCATGCACAAGCAAGGATGGGATTTTTCTGATCTCTGCTTAGTGCTAAAGACAGACAAGACGCGCTGGCAGGGCCAGTCCAACCATTAGGTGAATTAGGCAGTTGTCTAGGGCGCCAAATTGGGGGGGGGGGCACCAAAATTATATGCAGAACAAAATAATGGGAACATCATTCTAAATAACAGCCCTGTCTGGCTACAGCTCTACCTTGCATCACCTCTGCCCCCGGTGCTGCTAGTGCCCCTCTCTCGTGGCCAGCACACCCACCCCACCGCTGTACTGGAAATGGTGGGTGCACAGTTCACCTAGGGGCACCAATTACCCTTGGACCACCCTGCATGCTGGTATCTTGAGCAAGAAAAAAAAAATCAGCGTGCCTGGTATTTAAGAGGGGATGTGTGGGGGAAGGATTTTGGACATTTGTCCTTTAGGACAGAAAGCGCACGTGCAGAGAGAGATGCCAAGACTAAAGGAAAAGGTACAGGGAGCTCTTTTTAATGTGTCTACTTCTCTGCATCTTTATTTCAGAGATTACCTCGCTTGAGCACCGACCTCGTGTTCACAGAAGCTTGTGCTTTCCTTCTGTCTTAGTTAGTCCATAAGGTGCAGATCTTGTAGAACCATAGGGAAGGCAGGCTGGAGCAGGTCACATCTAGTCCAGCACCTCGCCAACACAGGATCATCCCTGGCTAAACCATCCTACCCAAGCACCTGTCCAACCTGCTCTTGGAAACTTCTGAGGACGGAGACTCTACACTTCCTCTCCGCCCCGTCCAGGCCTTGGCCACCTTCCTAGCTCAAATGTTTCTTCTCATCTCCAACCTCAATGTGCCCCTGCTGCAGCTTAAGGTGGTTGCTCCTAGCCAGTTCCTCAGGGTAGAGGCTGTGTCCTGAACTTTTCCCCTGCACCCCAAGACCCTGTCTGCTGGGGTTGTGACCCCACTTGGGGTGGTGATCAAGTTTTGGTTTGCTGCCCACAGGCAAGAGGAAAGGCAATGCTAGGCTGCACTGCATGAGGTTTCCTTGTATGTGAATATAAAAGGGGGGGGGGGGGACGACCTCGTCTTGCATTCCAGTAAATGCACTATCTCCCGCTCCCGACTGCTGGGGTCTCTGCTGCACGTGGCTCCACCCAGCTCGGCAGGCCACGCCCCCAGCCTTGTATATGTCACATGACTGAGCCTGACGGGCCGCACCATCTCTCCTGTCACCGCGGGGCTTGGGGGGGGGGGGGCGGTTGCACCTTATCAGGCAGAGCAGGACAGTTGTTCCCACCCCTCTCCCTACTATCGTCAATGGGCTCCGCCGCTGCACCCTCGCGTGCGACCCGCCGCAGGCGGCCTTGCCACGCCAACGCTCCCAACCCCCCGCGAAGAAATGGTTCCGTCCTCAGCCTGTGGAGTGGGATAGCCTCGGGTTGTACCATACAAACAGACGGGGGGGGTATGGTGGGTTGGCAAGACGAGCGGAGAAGGTGACGGTGGGGGACGGGGCGGCCGTTGTGTTCGTATCGCCTCCTCGCTGCCCGCCGCGCTCCTCAACGGGCGCGAGCCGCACGGCTTGGGCAGCCGGGCACTTCCCCCCCCCCGTCAGGTGGTATGGGCCGCCCTGCCAGGCTGTGTCAGGCGGACTGAGCCACGGGACCGGCCGGGCGGGGGGACCAGGAGGCGCCGGGTGAGTGGTCGCGACCCCGGGGCGCGGGGAGCCTGGTCCCTGCTGGGGGCGGGGCACGGGGGGGGCACGTCACTGCGGGCGGTCAGGATCCCCCACACGGGGGGCTGCATCATTGCGGGGGGGGCAGGACCCCCACAGGGGGGTTACGTCACTGCGGGGGGGGCAGGACTCCTCACATGAGGTTACCTCACTGCACGGGGACCCCTCACATGGGGGTCACACCAGTGCAGGGGGAGTCACGTCACTGCTGGGGGGTTGTTTGGGGGGGCATCCATGTTGGGGGGTGACCCCTGTGATGGGGGGTCTGCCCATAGGCCTGCTGGGGGGGGGCAGGGACCCCGCATTGGGCCCTGGGGTACGGGAGGGCCCAGCGAGGGGCAGGGGCTGCTGCCCCCACGGGGGGGGGATTCAATGCGGTCACAGCGGGGGACTTGGGTGCTCGCTCTGTGGGGACAGACGTGCTGGTGCTGGGGGTCACCAGACCCCGCTGTGGGGCTGGCCAGGCCAGTGCTCCTTGGGGGGAGGTCAGGTCCCGGCTCGGCCACAAGCGCTCCCACAGCGGGTCCCAGCTGGGGGAGGCAGGTGCCCCCCTGTCCTGGGGAGAAGCCAGGTGCCAAATGGGCAATTAAGCTGATTTAATCAGGTGTGCTGCAGGGTGGCTGGGGAGTCGCACGGGCTGGGTCAGCCCCGTGCCCTGCACTAAACTGACGGATCCACTTAGTGCGGAGACACATAGCACGGCCAGAAGTATGATTTGTGGCCTTGTAGCTGTGCACGGCCTCAGGAGACAGGAGCCGAGCCGGTCTCCAGGCTTCCCGCTGGGGGAAGAACGGGGCTAGTGGCAAACAGGGCGCAGGGTGTTTCACTCTGTTCCTTATGCTGACATCGCTGTTTCCTTCCTCATTTGCAGGAGGCCTGACGGGCAAGCCAAGCTATCGCAATGAATGCTATCGTTGCCCTTTGTCATTTCTGCGAGCTCCACGGCCCTCGCACCCTGTTTTGCACAGAAGTTTTGCATTCGCCCCTTCCTCAAGGCGCGGGGAATGGAGACAGTCCTGGGCAGAGCGAGCAGGCCGAGGAGGAGGAAGGTGGCATTCAGATGAGCAGTAGGATCCGGTCGCACAGCCCGGCGGAGGGTGCCAGTGCTGACTCCAGCAGTCCTGGGCCAAAGAAGTCAGACATGTGTGAGGTAAATGTGTGCCCGTGTCTGTACACAGTGTGTCCTTGGCTTAGATAAAAGGCATTACAATTGAAGAGGAAAACAAATAGTTCCCACACCCTTTTAAACTGTAATGGGTAACAACTATTTCACCTCCATTGGAAAGAAGCCAGTTTCTAGTTAAAGTATCACAGTTGTTTGCCAGTGCCTTCATAGAGATGTAGAGCAGAAAGTAAGTCCTACACCCAGGTAAAGTAGCGGTGGAAGTGTAGTTAGCAGCACTGATGTTTCTGTGCACGTGCTCTTCTGCTTAAGTCTTCTTGATACCTTTCGTGAGGACTTGTTGCTAGGTGTTGGTTTCTCTCGGGTATCACTGACAGATGTTAAGTCACTGGAGTCGCAGCTACTTCCATCATTAGGTGAATTTGAAGTTGCATACGCAACATAAAATACGTGGCTCTGTGCATGAGTGAAAAGAGCACTGTAGGAAGGATGTTTCAAATGGCAGGATACTAGTTGGGAGACTGTCACAGACTTTCTTTCTGGTTATGGGCAAATCCCTTAGCCCCTGACTCTCTTGGTTCCCATCTATCAAATAAGGATAAGCAAAGGGGATGTAGTGAGGCAGAAAAGGTGGAGAGAAGAGTTCAGGTACTGCAGTAACAGAAGTACCTGGTTACGTTAGGTAGATGGTTGTGTCCTAACTTGGTGGTTTTTTGTGTTCAGGGTTGCCGCTCCCTTGCAGCAGGACACCCTGGATATGTCAGCCACGACAAAGAGACCTCAATCAAATATGTCAGCCACCAGCACCCAAACCATCCACAGCTCTTCAGCATTGTGCGCCAGGCCTGTGTTCGCAGCCTGAGTTGCGAGGTAAGTGATGTGGGAAACAGAAAGAAAATCTGTTCAGGGACTTCTGTGCCTTTTAGCGTAAGGCACTACACTGCTGCTCTCACCCTTGTAACAGATGGGGACGGGGGTAGAAGGGAAAGCAAAACCACTTTGAGCCAGTTATTGGCAGGAATTCTTTTTTTAATTGATCTGGAAAAGAAGAAAGTGTTAGTTTGCGCCTGTTCATGAGACACAAAAAGGCTGTTAGTGATTAAGTTAATTTGCTTTAAGTATTTCTGAACTCTTCTGAATGGATCTTTAACTTTCCTCATTTCGTCTGTATGTGGGAGAACCTCCGTTAACTTGAGTGTTTGTGTCTTCACCTTATGCTCTTCAAACTTATCAAGCTTTGAGAGAGAGGGTTGGGGGGGACATGATGCTGTTTCAGTTAAATGATGTGTTTAAACCAGTCTCTCCCTTCCAGGTCTGCCCAGGACGTGAAGGTCCCATCTTCTTTGGCGATGAACAGCATGGCTTTGTGTTCAGCCACACGTTCTTCATCAAAGACAGCCTGGCTCGTGGCTTTCAGCGCTGGTACAGCATCATTACAATAATGATGGATCGGATCTACCTCATCAACTCCTGGCCTTTTCTGCTGGGAAAAATCCGAGGCATCATTGATGAGCTTCAGGGCAAAGCACTCAAGGTGAATCTGCTCTGGAGAGAATTCTAATAGCAGTGAGTGCAAGAGGGGTGGGCAGAATAGATACATATGCATTGATTTGGAAGAGGAAGCAAAATGCAGGATGTACAGTTGGAGTTGCAGGAGGAGTTTAGGTGGTGCCCATGGGACTCAGACGTACAGAGGGACAGACCCCTGCACAGTATTCTTCTGAACATAGCCTTATATCCCTCAGAAGAGCACGCAGACCTTTCCCATGTCCTCTTTCATTGCCTATAAGCAGAGGTTGTATAGATGTGGAGGAGGACGGAAGTGGCTGTACTACAGGCTCAGCCCTGGATGACTTGTGGGTCACTGTAGTCTGCTGATGTTCAGAACTTGACTGTGCAATTCTGAAATCCCCCTGCGCTCCTTGGGCTTTGGTGGTGGTTGACTACGTCTGTGAGCTTTCTTGAGATTCTTGGGCTTGTTCTTCTCACATCAGGAAGATGTGAGAAGAAGGGTGCTGGTGTCTGCCCATTTGTGGCACCAACATGAGCCATCTCCTGTTGTGCATTGTATGGATCTGCTGATCTTCCTTATGTGAGAAATGAAATAACTTTTAAAGGTCACTACCATTGGCTGGTGAGATTCGGTATCTGAAATAGCACCTCAGAACTGTTTTATTTCTGGATAAACTTTTAAAAGATACTGGAAACTTAGGCTGTCAAGTCCAGCCTTTCAAAAGCTCCTAAACCCCATTAAAAGCCAGGAAGACAAAGGTGCTTTAGAAAATTTTGCCCCCGTTCACTGCAGACATGTAGATATTTCTGCAGCCATTGCTTGCTGTTCACACTTTTTTAGCTTTTCTTCACAATCTGAACAGCTAGGGATGAATTTTGTTTCAAAAACAAAACAACTGAGATTTTGGAAAACAGGATAGCAGGTAGCAACTTGAGAGATGTGCCAGCATGGGTTACTCCATATTCTCAGTCCAAGCCCTCTCTGTAGTAATGTCTTTTTATCCAGCTCTGCATCCCAGGGGAAAATTTTTCAGTTTGTGGATTCTGTAGCTTTGCAGTGAGGAAAATCTTGTGTTCACCTTGTAGGCATGGAATAAAGCATCTTATTGTGTCTGACTTGCTGCCTTTTGCATCTATTTTACCCTCGCTGTTTCTTAACCCAGGTGTTTGAAGCTGAGCAGTACGGGTGCCCGCAGCGTGCCCAGCGGATGAATACAGCTTTCACTCCCTTCCTGCACCAGCGCAATGGCAATGCAGCCCGTTCCCTAACATCACTGACCAATGATGAGAACCTGTGGGCCTGCCTGCATACCTCCTTTGCTTGGTAATGTCCTCTGTCTTCTTAAATCATGGTCTGTTTGTGGATGGGGTGAAGGCATCAAGTTTGTGGGTATTCCAGTAGTGCTGTGGGGCTCTGTCTGTCATCCCTGAACTGGAAAGTACTGTGCATGCTGAAGCAACAGCTTGCTTAGTCCTGTAAAAACAAAGCTTTTCCAGTTATACTACAGCAGTTCTTCTGGCAGGTTCGGGGCAGCACTAACAGGCTATAAAGAAAGGCTGTATCTTCCAGCCTTTTCAGTTTAGAGGAAGGGGCTGTACAAGGCACAAAATAAAGATGGAAGAAGGGAAGATTTGCTCCTCAACCTGCTCAGTTAATAACTGTTGTACTTAGCAGACTAACACTGGCCTGCCCTAATAGCAGGTGATATGTATCATGGGATATACATATCATGCCAAATGGATACTGCTTATTGAGATTTCACAGCGTGCTTCACCAATTCCAAACTCACATGCCAGACTCCCCTAGAAGGATGCTGTGGAGAGTGTCATGACATTGGGGTGGATATAAAATATGTTGCTGAAAGTTAGTACAACCTGCCAACCTCTTTCCAGTGACTTTGGGTAATCCAGTGTGTTGTGAGATACTTTGATATGTTATATGAAATGAGACTGATATTTAAATGGCCTGATTCTGGCTGACAGGAAGATACCATGAACACCAATTTCCTTTCCTTCTCTCCAGGCTTTTGAAAGCTTGTGGCAGCCGCCTAACAGAGAAGCTTCTGGAGGGAGCACCAACAGAGGACACCCTAGTTCAGATGGAAAAACTTGCAGGCAAGTCATCAAGCTATTGGGGAAGGAAGAACATTTCCCAATGCTTTGGATAGCAAAACGCTAGCTCATTTCATCCCACTTCTTGCCTGTGTGATGGTGTGGCATAGCCTGTCCAGTGACCAGCTTCTTCCCACGTGGAAAGAATCTGGTTGGAATGTAGAAGCTCAGGTGTTCCTGTGCACATTTGTTATTCACATATGAGCATATCATTATGATTACTGATCTGCTGGTTTGGGTCTGCAGCACGTCTGACCGGCCAGAAGAGCTTACTGTTTGTAAGAGATGAGGCTGTCCCCTGTCCTGCTCTTTCACACACTTTCTAGAAATATAACACTGATTTTTCCCACAGCAAATTGAGTGATTGGTCCAGGTAGTCTCCAAGGCAGTAGCAGGAACTGTCAAAGGAAGGATACAGAAAGCCCCAAAACACATTTAGTTGTGTAGTGCTCTTTCTGTAGGGTGAAAATTTACTTCCTGACCCTTTGGTGGTTATCTTACAGGACTGTAGCACAGAATGTGATTACATTTATCACTTTAACTTGCATAATAATTACAAATACTATTGTCATGAAAAGATCTACATATTTGCAACCACAGCTAAAAAAAGGGCCATAGTATGTTAAGTGTAAAATGATACTAGAAAACGTACAGAAGCTGAGATCTTAGTATTTGCTGAGTTTGGAGGAAAGCGGGGAGTGGGGAAAGTGGCTTTCATGACAAATGTCTTTTGTTACAGATCTGAAAGAAGAGTCAGAAGGCTGGGATGGCTCAGAGGGAGAAGAGGAGAAGTCCTCTACTCAGCCAGATGGGGTAGAAGGGCGGGAGCTATCCAAGTGCTCCACTGACATGTCTTTGATGTCAGATTGCAGCAACTGGAACACTCCTAGAAGGCTGTCAGTCTTCCGATCCCTCAGGCACATGAGACAGGTAGGAAAAGAGAACCAGAGCCTTTAGCAAGGTGCTCACTGACATAAGAATTCATAGAATCAGAGAAAAGTAGGCCTGGAAGGGACTTAAGGTGGTCATCTCATCTTGCTCATGGCATGGTCATTCCTATCTAAATCGTCCCAGACAAGTAATTATCTAACCTATTTTTTAAAAAACTTTGCAACCTACTTGTACAACTGCCAGACACAATGTCCAAAGAAACGAAAAGCACCCTAACTTGCCATAGGTAGAGTAGGGGAATAAAGACGCTGCTAGTGAGCTGCCACTGCGAGAACAGGGAGTAGTCATTAAAATATACTCGAGGAATTCAAGGAAGAAGAGACTGCAGAGGAAAGCAAAAAGACCTACGGTCCATTCAGTATGACCATAAGGTAAAATTCCTTCTTGATCCCAAACACAGTGATCAGTCTGACCCTGACTAAAAGAGCAAAACTCTCTACCGAGGAACCTCTGAATTTTTTTAGTTTTAGAAGCAAGCCAAGGATTCAGTGAATAAATCTTGAAACTGACCTAATCTCTCTTGTGTTAAAATTTGAATTGGGTCATAGCAGACTGGCAAGGAAGCATTTACTGCTGCTTGTGTTGTCCTTGTTTGGGGAACGTTCTTTCATCTGGCATCTCATCAGCACTAAAAACTTAAACTGGTGATGACGGACACAGTTTAAAGAGTAGAAAAGCTAGTGGATTTTTATTATTTGATTGGCAGCATGACAATCAATATGCCTTGAATGGGCTAAAATTGTGAAATAAAGTAGTCAAATATCCAAATAAGGTTTGGTTTGATTTGTTTCAGGTCCTCGGGGCATCTGCATTCCGCATGCTGGCTTGGCATGTTCTTATGGGGAACCAGGTCATCTGGAAAGCACGAGATGCCGATCTCGTCCAGTCTGCCTTTGACGTGCTGCGGGTATGAACTTGTTTCTTTATCTGCCTGCTGTGACTTCCTGCATATTTCTTTAATAGTTCAGACCCTTGAAGCAGCCTAGCTTTGGAATACAATCTAGGGAGGAATGTGCTCCGACTTCTTTTGCATTGTTTAAAACACGCGATTCTGTTTTGCTGTAGTACTATTACATTAACAAACAAATGAGTCTAACTTATGTGGGGACTAAAATAATCGGTGTTTTGCTACATCATAACAAACCATCAGGAAGAGGGCAGAGCTTTTTCAAATAATCAGGCTTTTTTGGAATAGTGGAGCAAGTATCACCAGGTAGAACTAGTGAAAGGGGAGGATGGTTTCAGACACCAGTTCTGTCAAGCCAGGAGTTTCCAGGATCACTTTCACTCAGGGCTTTGCATTGCAGCAAGCTTGGCCACAACCAAGAAGGGTTGGAGATTTGTTCCCTCTTCTATAGTCTAGTGTGCACTGACCACAGGCAGCCTAGCTGAGCTATTTCTGTCCCCCAGAATTGGCTGATTCTTGATTGATAGTACTCCCAGCCCAGCAAGCATGGGAAATATGGGAAAAACTTGGACCTGAAATTATATCCACAACTGCTTAGCTCTTCTGCATCTCTCAGTGTGTTTTCTTCCTTCTGCAGACCATGTTGCCTGTGGGCTGCATTCGGATTATCCTGTACAGTGACCAGTATGAGGAGGCGTATCGGTGTAACTTCCTGGGGCTTGGCCCACATGTGCAAATCCCACCACACATACTCTCATCTGGTAAGAACTGGTTCTGCTCACCACTGTCCATATTATAGGGAACAAATCAGTCCAGCAACACTTGCTCAGCCAAAACTAGTGCCCCTTTCTGCTGGTTTCCCATAAGTCTTTTCTAGCCTGTTGCTGAAGGACATGGCATGTTCTCTTAGGTCTTTTAAAAATTTTATTCCTAATCATTGCCTTCAGTTCACTATTGAGCCAGGATGGGCATTTAACTAAATTCGCCCTCCTTCTGTTTAGGGAATCACGGGCCTTGGGGAAAGGAAGGGTCGATTTATCAACTTCTCTTAGACTTTCTCATTTTCAGTCACCTTAGTTTGTTCTAATACTTCCTCTAGAAACAAGTTCATTGAAATCTCCCTCAGCTTTGGAAAAGTTGCCCCATGGAAGCAAAGCACACACATGTGGTGTATGGCTTATTGCCTATTTTCATCCCTCTAGAATTTGCTGTCCTTGTGGAAGTTCGCACTGCCACCCGGTCCAGCCTCTACCCTGTTCTGTTTGACGATGAGCAGTCCCTCAGCAAGTATGAGTTTGTGGTCACCAGTGGGAGTCCTGTTGCAGCAGATCGAGGTGGGTGCTTTGGAAACAGGGTTATGGCGCCATTTGCCACTGGGATCAAAGTAAAGTCTCAGTCTTCAGCTGTTATCACATTTTCCCTTAGAGTCTGGCAGTAAGGGTTTACTCCTGATTTCTGGCTTTTTAGGAAATTTATAGAGAAGGTAAGGTCAGTTTGGCACTGTTCTTAAATACAAAGCTTGGTATTTATTAGTTATGAGTCATTTCACCGACCTGCTTTCAGTTGTAGAGGATTTGCTCTGCTAGATCAGCAGATCTTGATACTCTTCAGACAAGAGGTAAATCTCTGTTAACAAATCTGACTAGTCATGAAGGAGCCTGTGTAAGGAGACACTTCCCTGACCCTGTGGTGAACACTGTGCCATGAAATATGTCATTCTCCTTATCTTGCGCAAATTGAGTCTAGTCTAACCAGACAGATAACGATCATAAAATGATCCAGCCCCATATGTAACACTGACCTGCAGCTATGAACAGCATGGGGTAAGTTTAAGTTCTACCTGGTAAATTTTTTACCCTCTTATACTCCCATAACTCTTGAGAGCAAGCTTTATATAGATGAACTGTGTTCACTGACTCTTAAGAGGGAACAGATGGCTGACCTTCATCTCCACTCACCATGTCTTGATGTAGGCAGGGATAAGAGACTAGCCAGAATGTTAACAGTACTGCACAAGAGGGTCTTTGTGTAGTTCAGAAGCTACCACTGCTCATCAAGTATGGTTGTAGGATCCTGCAGCCAAGCACGTCTTACAAGAACATCCCTCAACATCGTTTTCCTTCAGTGAAAGTTAAGGGGCCAGCCAAGGGCTTCACTAGCCGTCTGAAAACTCTACTGTTGCTGTTACTGTTCAGTGCAGACGGAGACTACAGCTACTGCCGTGCACGAGATTAGAGTAATGGTGAAAAGCGAGTACAAATGACTACCTTTGAATTAGGATTAATGGGAAAAGAAATGTGATCTGTGCACAATAGTCTGTACCCATGTGTCTTGCCTATTGAACTTCTAAACAAATACAGACACCGCCTCTTTACTGCTGATGAATGCACTGAAGGTGGCTATGGGTAGCTCTAGTGTCCTTTTTCTCTTCTCTGTTCCTACAGTTGGCCCCACCATTTTGAACAAGATTGAAGCAGCTCTGACCAACCAGAACCTCTCTGTCGATGTTGTAGACCAGTGCCTCGTCTGCCTGAAAGAGGAGTGGATGAAGTAAGAGGCAGATTTTTGCTTTCAGCGAAAAGGCTTCAGGCATTTCAAAAGTCTTGAAGGAACTGGCCTGAAACAGTCTTGACCTCCAGTCTTGGGCTAACCAAGCTGGATATTCTTCCCTTCACAGATAATGGATTTAACCAGTTGAATTTTGGCTTTAGGTTTTTCCTCCAGGGAGCAGCATGCACATGTGCTCCAGAGAGCACAAGGAGGCCAAACACTAACCCCTTTGTAGAATTGGGCAAGTCTTAACCTTTGCACCTCCATTTTTCCATTGACAGTCTTTATCTGTCTCACAAATAAGGAGGATTAGGTGTATTTGTATTTTCAGAGCAATTTGCCAGTGTACATTGGGTTATTAAGGCACAATGTATTCTACCTCAGGTAAGCGGGCCAAACATCCTAGTGCCATCTTGAGCTACTATATCACAAAATAATAAGTGGTTAGCCCTAGTAAGTGAATTCACTCACAGACTGTTGCTGTTTTAGCATTATTATCTGACGGCTAGAATGGAGACGAACATGCATGACATAGGAACATGAAGGAAGACTAACATGGAAAATTTAGAACAATGAACTATTTATAGAATCATAGAAAAAGTAGGGCTGGGGTGGACCTCAGGAGGTCATCAAGCCGTAACCCTCGTGTTCAAGGCAGGATCTAAACCAGGGGCAGGCAGTTACTTCGGGTGGAGGGCTGCTTACTGAGTTTTGGCAAACTCTTGCCGCATTTCCCTTTCTGGCGCAGGGAAGCAGGAACAGCCCCATGGTCCCAGGCTAGAAGCCTCTGCTAGGCAGGGATTTCTGGTTGGGGGGGAAAGGCTGGGCAGACCTTGCTGCTGGGTCCTGCCACTAGCTTCCTTTGGGTCCTACTGCCCCAGGCTCCTGTCATCTTTGATAGGCAGCTAGGAGCAAATAAATATTAATTTTCTAATTTTTTAGGGGCCCTGCGTGCCAGATCCAGCCCCCAGGCCATATTTTGCCCACCCCTGAAACCATCTGAGTCTAGTGTTTATCTAACCTGTTCTTAAACCTGTACAAACAACCCTTTGGTACAGTGCTCCAAACCAACTGTCTCTACAGTCCAGGGCAGCTTGACCATAGGGTAAAACTCCTTCTTGACCCCAGATGTGGTGATTTGGTTCAATCCTGTGTGGAAAAGCAAGACCCTATAGCCACAGGTTTGTTTATCCCTAGCAGGAGCCTCGGCATACTCCAGTCAAAGTTCACAGCCCTGGCTGCTGCCAATATGCAATACTCCTGCTTGGGAGGAACCCAGCCCTGACATATGTAGCAAAAGGAGGGAAAGAATGCCTTCTGGAGCCTATCATCAGTGCTGGCCATACCTAGTACTAAGATCTGGCTGGGGTTAGGAGAAAAATAGACATAAAGCACAAGAGCAAATTATTTAGAGTGTGTCCTTTATTAGTATTTTGTTGCACACAACAGGGAATTGGGCACCCCAGGGGAACCTGCAGTGCTGCCTGTTCCTGTATCTCAAATCGTGCTTGCACTAAGTTGTCACTGTTGCAACTCAACTGACAGGTTTCTTGTTTCTGTAGTAAAGTGAAGGTCCTCTTCAAGTTCACCAAAGTGGACAGCCGGCCCAAGGAGGACACCCAAAAACTGCTGAGCATTCTGGGAGCTGCTGAGGAGGACAACGTCAAGCTTCTGAAATTCTGGATGACTGGCCTGAGCAAGACGTACAAGTCGCACTTGATGTCAACAGTCCGCAGCCCAACTTCTTCAGAATCTCGGAACTAAACTAGGATCACCCAGACTCAATGGCTGCTTTCAAATCCTTGGAGGTAGTCCATGGAACTGAGTCTCCACCATGTGCAGCCAGTGGATTGTAAAACGTTACCAAATTTCTTATTGCCTCAGACTAACACAGACAGTTTATCCTCTGCATGTCTGCAAGACTGGACTTGAGTGCATGCAACTGGGACTGCTTGCAAGTAATGTAATCAAGATGTTTTACTAGGACTATTTATAAGAGATACTGGTTTTGTAGGACTTCGTGTAAGCCCCATTTCTCACTTCATCACAAACCACAGCATTTCATGATGCAAAGTCACGTTCCAGATCAGGAGCGAGCAGCTCCAGAACAGTCTGCTATGAATAAGCAGCTTTAACTCTGCATGGGAGTTAAACAGTAGATTCCATTCTCAAACTCCACTGTCAGCCTAGCTTTATCAGGAGACCTAAGTCCAGGAGTTAGCAAAGAACAGAATAAGCTGGTCAGTCCCCCCAGTACCAACATCAGATTCCATGGGATGACAGGACTCCTGAAACTGGATTTTATTAGAAGTAGCCCTGGGTGTTGCCATAAAAAAGCAGCTTGATAGCTAGAACTCCATATACAGAGTATTTTATCTGACCTCTCTCAAACCAGCATAACATCTTTAGATTAAGGTGTGAGGAAGCAAAAAACAAACCTAGACAGGCATTTGACTTTGAACACTACATCTTAGGCAGAGGTAGTAAGTGCAGCTGTATTACTTTCTGAAGGGATTTGGCATACTTGATTTGACACATGCTACAGCAGACAGTATTTAGAGTGTTCTGTTTGATTGCAGATGTTCCAACTTACTTTATATCCTAACTTCAGAACGACGCTTCAGATTTGCTTCCAGAGATCTTCACTTGGGATCAGAACCGCAAACAATAAGAAACAGTAACAGTTCTCCAACCAGCACAAAGAAGAGTATTACTCATACATTTTGAGATACTAACCTTGGATCTTAGTACGGTCCTTGTTATAAGGCAGCGTTTCCCAACCGGTGTGCCGTGGCGCACTGGTGTGCTGTCAGATGCATCCAGGTGTGCCGCAGAATCATGGGGGGCAAGGCTACAGCCAGTGCTGCTAATGCCGCCACTGCGCCCCAGCCGATTACCCTCCCTGCCCCCCCATTTGGCCGGTGCGCTGTGGAACCGAAAAAGCCAGGTAAGTGCTGTGGGACAGAAAAGGTTGGGAAACACTGTTATAAGGAATGACCGTTTCTAAATGGGGAAATCATTTTATTTTGTATTGCTATGACTAGAAATTTTTAAGATGGCATGGGAGGACTTGACTGCACTGACCTGCTGTGTTTGTATTTTTAACAAGATGAGCACAAAGGGAATGGTAAAACTTAAATGAAAAGAAGCTGCAGATAAGATACACAGGGAGCTTTTTGCTCCTAACTTCTGTAAAAAAGACAAAGCATTAAACCTTGATACGAGCTATTTTTGTAAAATGGAGAAAGTCTGGTTTGTCTCACTTTTAGCACTGCCTGGACAGAACAATTGAACTGTTCAGACCCCTGCTGTGCTGTTGGCCAGGGTTTCAGCTACCGAGTCCAAAAGGACTTCTTTATGTTACTTTCTTCTCATGGTTTCACATAAGCAAGCAGCGGGTTATTTTCAGGTGGTTTTAGTCACAAACTAAGGAAGTACTGGTTGGTTGAACAGACTGTAAGGTAGATAGAAAAGTAGCTGGATCATTGGGCTCAGAAAGTAGTAATCAATGGTTCTGTGCCTAGTTGGCAGCTGGTATTAAGTGGCATGCCCCTGGGTTTGGTCCTGGGGCTGGTTTTGTTCAATGTCTTAATCAATGACCTTGAAGATGGGATTGCGTGCACCCTCAGCAAGTTTGCAGATGACACCAAGATGGCGGTGGAGGGTAGTAGATATGCTGGAATGTAAGGCTAGGATTCAGAAAGACCTAGACCAGGGCTCAAAAACACCCGGGACCTCAACTTGTAAAATGTTGGTGTGCCAGGCACAGATGGTAGGGGATCCACAAGGGGCCCAATACTTGTTGCAGTGCATCTCCAGCCCAAGGCACGCATACCGAGTAAAATGCCTTTGAGTGCTATACTCTGGCACCCATGCCAAAGGTTGCCTATCCCTGACCTAGACCAGTTGGGAGGACTGACCAAAAGAAATCTCATGAGGTTCAATGAGGACAAGTGCAAAGTCCTTCATTTAGGATGGAACAATCCCAGGCACCGGTTGGGGGCTGTCTCGCTAAGCAGCAGCTCTGCAGAAAAGGACCTGGGGTTACAATAAGCTGAGTATGAGTCAGTGTACCCTTGCTGCCAAGAAGGCTAATGGCATATTGGGCTGCATTAGTAGGAGCGTTGCCAGCAGGGCGAGGGAAGTGATTCGTCCCCTCTATTTGGCACTGGTGAGGCCACTTCTGGAGTCCTGTGTCTAGTTCTGGCCCTGCCACTGCAGACAGGATGTGGACAAATAGAGACCAGCAGAAGGCAACAAAAATAGGGGGCTGGGGCACACGACTTGTGAGGAAAGGGTGAGGGAACTGGGTTTATTTAGTCTGCAGCAGAGAAGATAGAGGGGACTGAACAGCAGGCTCCAACTCCCTGCAGGGGGTTACAAAGAGGCTGGAGCTGGGCTGGTCTCAGTGGGGGCAGATGACAGAACAAGGAACAACAGTCTCCAGTTGCAGCAAGGGAAATTTAGGCTGGATATTGGGAAAACTCTCTCATGAGGGTAGTAAAGCACTGGAATAGGCGCCCCAGAAAGATTGTGGACTCTCCATCCCTGGAGATTTTTAAGGCCAGGGTAGACAAAGCCTTGGCTGGGATGAGACAATGGGGGCTGGACTAGACGTGACCTGTGGAGGTCCCTTCCAACCCTCATTTTCTATGATTCTAACTACAGACACTTCACAGCCATCACAAACCCCATACCAGGGAGCTTAGTAACAAACTAAGGCTTTATGCTGTTTCACAAACTAACCAGCTTGTTTAGTTTCAAGTCTCTCAATCAAGCAGAAACTATAAATGTTTTTTGACTGCATGGAAGCCTGACATATGCTATCCTGATGGAAGGGGAAATAACCCGCATGTAGCATAAACACCCCACTTCCCAGCCAATGGTAAGTAATTTGGAAAGACCTTGGGAATAGGGCTCTAACAGTGGAGGGCAGGTCAAAAAGTGATGAGTAATTAGGAGAGAGAAAAACCTAGAGCAATGAAACCATTTCCAGTATCTTCTAGGTGCTCTCAGAATTAGGGTGATTGACTCATTCTCTATGAAAATAAGACTTATTTACAAACTTTTCCAGCCTGTCAAGCCCAGAGAAGTGTTCCTGTGACTACAGAAGCTGTTGTGCCCAGAGGACTGAAATTCTAGGATGTCCTTTAATGTTTTCCCCTCTGTAATCATACTTCTTAGTCAGGAAAACATAGCTCTGAATTAAACCACTATGTAACAGCAAACTGCTCTTTATACACTTAAAAGGATGCTGCTCTTCAGGGCCAAAATACTGGCTTAAGGAGAGAGGGGATTTATTTTAACTCTAACATTTTTGAGTGCTCTTCAAAAGATCAAACCTGTAAGTACCCCTACAGTTACGATCTAGTGCATCTAACCTGCCACTCATGGCCATTCCTACACATTGAAACTATACAACAGGAACAAAATTATCTTCCAGGAAACATTTCAGGATCTCAAGGAGCAATTACAAATGAAAGCACAAATCGGAGTGTTTGTAACCCAGTGTACTTTGTTCCTGGAAGTTTCTTGGGTGCACACAGCGCTGTTTGGTATAAAGAGATGCAAGATCTACAAGCAGCATTTTCCTGACTGGCTGATCTCGCTCTTCCCTTGCCCCTGAGACTAAAATTGAACTACTGGCCCAGTTGCTTATCAAAAGGCACAACATTGTTGGAGATGGCATCTTAAAAAGACAAGAACTTCATTTGTGAAGAAAATTCTGTAAGCTCCAATGGAAAGGTGGTGAAACCACTCATTGACCAGTCTTGTACAGACACCCTTTCATCATCAGGCGTTTCATTATTGAATGCATTCAGATGAGCAAACATCAAGCAGCACACAGCCGGGGCTCATTTATAATTAGAGCACAGCTTTAACACACCAGGAGTAAAGAGGGAGGAGAAGCCAATATCCATGCATGAAGCAGCTGTGAAAACAAGTGGGTGTATTCCTCTGTCAAGAGGGATGCATTTAAAGAAAGAGATCCCTGAATTAGTCAGGTGGACAGAGCCCTGCAGCTCTAGGAGCACAGCCACGAGTACAGATCTCACCATCAGCTGCCTCTGGAACATGCACACGATTCTTAGCTTGCACTGACTCACTGACAGGGAAGGTCTGCAGCATCAGCAGATGTTTTTTGCCATTCCTTCCCCCTCTAGCCATGTTCTCTAGCAGGGCCAAGATTTTGAAGTAGGACAGCTTTCTTCAGCCCAACCTGATTTCCTTTTGCATGGCTGAACGATGACACGCACAAAGAGTACGTGCAGGGCAAATGTTTCTACCGAGGCAGCGAAAGGCACCGGTAGTCCCCCTCCCAATATGTTGCCTGTGCTGCATTCACAACAACAGCGCTTTATTTCCATGCTTGCTCTAGAAACCCGGGCCCCAACAGAGCGCAGTGTAACTGGTTAACTGAGGCAGAGCAGATTTCCACCTTTTCTTTGGGTGGAGCGGTCGGGTTACCATCTGTTTGAATCTATTCCAGGAGATTTCCAGAATGCCAACGGGCTCACGCGCTTGCATATATCAGTTATGGATTACCGAGCATCGACTTCACATCAGGAAGGCAACTGCGCGTTACTATTATATTTTAAAAACCCACTGGATGACTGTACAAATTGGATTCAACATTTGATACTCATTTTAATGAATGTCCTATCCTTTATCTCCTGGGTGACCCTCAGCAGTCTCCTGTAGATTTATATCCGAGTCCTGAAGGCCCCAGGGCAATCCTGGAGGGTTGGTAACCCTGTGGAGCAAACATCTTGGCAGGATCCACCCAGCACTGCACGGAGCCAGGGAGTTTCTTTGCACGGGACGCTGGACGCTTGCACAGGCTGATACAGGAGCTTGCTTTCCTGCAGCAAGCACAGACCCGAGTCAAGTCCGGCCCGAGGCTGCTGCAACCACTGGGGCCACCTAGAGACCCTCCCGCAGTAATACCGCACCACGGCTAACCCGCACTCTAACAGCGCGCTTACCTAACACCGCCTTTTATAGGCCCCGAGGCGCGCCTCGCGCATGCGCACAAACCGCGAGGCTACCCCGTGGGGTGGAGCTGATACCTGCGCAGAAACCCGTGAACCACGTGCGGTGGAGCGGGGAGCACATGCGCAGAAGACCATGAACCAAAGGGGAGAAGGCTCGCACATGCGCAAGGGAGGTGAGGAAGACCGAGAGGGAGGGGGGTTGGCACACATGCGCAGAAGCGCGCGGCGTCGAGCACTTGGGCACCCAGCGCGTGCGCAGAAGCGAGGCGCGCGGCGTCGAGACCGTTGACAGCGAGCGCGTGCGGCCTGGCCCCGCCCCTCGCGCCTGCGCAGAAGCACGCGGCGTCGAGACGGTTGGCGGCGGGCGAGGCGGCGCCATGCGGCCGGGTCCCGCGGCCTGGTGTCGCTGGGCGGGCGGCGCGGCGCTGGGGCTGGCGCTGGCGCTGGCCCTGGAGGCGCTGGCGCGGGCGGCCGGCGGGCGGTGGCGGCGGCGGCCCGTGCGCGAGGTGCTGTTCTTCCCGTCGCGGGTGACGTGCACCGAGGCGCTGCTGGCGGAGCCCGGCCCCGGGCCGTGCCCCTGCGCCTGCGCCCTGCCGCACGGCGACAGCGCCCTGAGCCGCCTGCTCCGCCGCCTGCTGGCCGCGCGCCGCTCCCTCGAGCTCTGCGTCTTCGCCTTCTCCAGCCCGCAGCTCGCCCGCGCCGTGCACCTGCTGCACCGCCGCGGCGTCCGCGTGCGCGTCGTCACCGACGCCGACTACATGGCGGTCAACGGCTCCCAGATCGGCCGCCTGCGCCTGGCCGGTGCGCGGGGGGGGGGTCCTGTGGGATGGCTGGGAGCAAGGGCGTTGGGAGGGATCCTGGAGGTGGAGGCGGCAGGGTCTGGAAGGGAGGCGAAGGCAGCCAGGACGAGGGTAGTGCTCTGACGCTGGTCTGCGGAAGAGCCACGTTTTTGCGTGTTACTCGGGACGGGCTCTTTCCCGAACAAGCTGGGTCGTGGCTCCAGCCCGATAACAGAGAAGCCAGCTATTGGGGCGATGTAGCAGGCCTCGGGGACTCGTGGCGCAGGTGGCATTTTCCGTTCTGTGTGGCGGTCGGGGGAGGAAGGACATCAAATGCTAACGGGTCCTTGAAGTGAATGAGTACTCGGGCGCGCAGCCGCTCGTTCACAAGTTAGGAAAACACCATGGGTTTTGGTTGTGCCCTTGAGGAAGCCTCAAAACATTTCTTCCGGGTTTGCAGGGATTCAGGTGCGCCACGACCAGGAGAGTGGCTACATGCATCACAAATTTGCTATTGTGGACCAGAAGATGCTCATCACCGGCTCCCTCAACTGGACCACTCAAGCCATTCAGAGCAACCGGGAGAATGTGCTGATCGTGGAGGACGCAGAATATGTGAAGCCTTTCCTGGCAGAGTTCGAAAGGATCTGGGAAGAGTACAATCCAGCCAATTACACGTTTTTCCCCAAAGGAAAGAAATAGAAATAATCAAGCTGTTCCTTGGAGCTGGAGGAAGCCTTGGCAAGTGGGATCTTTGCAGCAAGCTCATCTGTATTTAGTTTATAGCTACAAAGACCAGCCCATTATGAGCTTCCAGACATTCGCATCCATTGGGCTGCAATATAGTTCAACTTCTCTGCAAGAGTGAAGGATTCAGAGTCAAGTTCGTTGTGAGCTAAATGAAAGTGTATGACCCAACATCCTGGATACACTATTTTGCGAGTGTTAACAACAGCAAGGGTCTGTTGCAACTCTGGTGGTGGAGTTCAAGGTAGTGGCTCATTCACTGACATGTACTGGAGCGGGACAGGAAAAGCAAGGTACGTCTGGACTGTTTAAACAATCCTGAGTGTTTCAGCAGTGCAACAGCAGTTTATCTCCTTGTGGCACTGCAGGTACCATTCCTTGTACAGGCCATTGCTGTGGGGGCAGGCATAGGGAGTCTCAAACTGGCAGCATAAAAACACGTCTTCTTTCTGAGTCCTACCGGGAGAATATAGAGGGTTGTGGGCAAAGCTATAGTTCATGTAGAGCAGGGTTCAGCTGGTGGCCTGTGGGCCATGTGCAGCCCCCCAGAGGTTGGCATGTGGCCTTCAGGGTTTGCCCCACCCCTTGCCAGGTGCAACTGGGTTCTTTGGGCTCCCCCTTCCTCCTCTGGCTTCTGCTTCCTGGCACAGCAGTATAGGGGGAAGGAGCAGGGAGCCCAAGCTACATGGGGGTGAGGAGTGAGGGGCTGCCTGTACTGCATGTGCAGCACAGGAGGGGACTGGACTGCTTGTGTTGTGTGCAACAAAGGGCAGGCTAGGGCTTCACACACTGCAGGTGAGCAGCATGTGGCCAGGAGGGGAACGGGATGCTGCGCCTGCAGCTGGGAGGAGCCTGGCTGCCTGGGCTGAGCAGGATGGAGGGCATACTGGGTTGCCTGCATGGGGCAGGGGATGCGGCCCTTGGGTGTACAGCCTGCGCTTCATGTTACCCCCAGCTGCCCAGAAATTGGACAGCCGTGATGTGGAGAGAATGACTGTAGTACATTGTTAGTGGTAAATGCTCTAGACATTTAATGTTTAAAATGGGCCAGAGAAAGCTTAGGGAAAACGCATTCTTTATAAGTATTTTTGCCTGTGATATGACTGCTGTCAAGATTTGCTTTTTCATTAGTTTAGGAGTAGCAGTCTCAGGCAGTTCCCTGGAGAGCAGGAGAGGGTACTTGCCAGTCTGCATAAAAAACAACTAGTGCAGGGTAGCCTCCAAAGTGATACAGGATCCCCCAGATCAGCAGGGCTCCTTAAAAGCATGATCTTGAGAACAAGGCTGACTGTGGCTGGATCCCTGCCTCTTGGAGAGCTGAGCTATAGAAGGAAATCCCAGTGTGCATAGGGGACAGGATGCATATGCAGAGAGACAAGTGTAGCCTTTCCAGATCAACAGCCTGACTGGTTTCTGGATGCAGGGCTACTGCCTTTCCCACTTTAAATTCCAGGAGGGATTGCCAGCCTCTCCGTGAACCTACCCTTCTCCCCCAGATTCATGTTAGGTGCTAGGAGCAATGGGTCTTTTTTTTTTTTGGCTGGGACTGAGCATTTAAGTTAATTTACCCCCTTGTGAGGTCATCACCTGAATGGAATGCAGGTGTTACCTGTCACAATAGCTTCTGGATTTTTTGAAAATGAAAATTCCATGTTGCACAGTTCTAGACTTGTTGCAAACCAACTGTATTTCTCATTAGACAAACCTAAGAAATATCTGTAATGGCCACGTCCAGGCAAGTGTGGAAATGTGCTACTGCTAGTTGTCCCTGGGAAATGCACGTGCCACGCACGCTCTGGCGTGTGGCTGGTCACCCTGGGTGGGGTAGAGGAGGCTGGGGCCAGCACTGGGCTGACCCCAGCAGCCTGACGTTGAGGCCTGGGGGCCTCCTGCAGCTGAAGCAGCAGCTGCAGCATAGCTCAGGTTTTGAGTGGCACACGCTGCCCCTACATGTGCTATTCCACTTTTTTTTAATGCAGGTTTTTTTGATCCCTGGATATCCAGGGGTCCACCCCCACTGTGCTGCTCCCTTGAATAATGATCTATTACTCATTTCTGGCCTGAACTCTTGTGGTGTGAAAACAAATAAGTAATATAGGAGCTCACGCAGTGTATTTGCATCTACCTGTACAGTTGAAATAGTAACCTGAAAGTAAAGGCTTCCCCATCTGCCACAACACTATTGTACAGAGTTGATTGTAAAAGTGAAAGGTAACATTTATAAAGCAGTGAATCTAAATGCCCTGGTACCTGCCTGTGTCTGAGATGACAGGGGGATTTGATTTGATTTGATTTGATGCTGGTTGTAAAAGTAAAGGGTTTTTGTTGTGTTAACTGCTCTTCCGACTTGCTTTTCTGTTCTGTTTTATAGCAAAGCTGAACTTAAGGGTGCTTCTCTTTATTTATAACAGTTAAGTGTTTCACCATAGTTTGCTCAAAAGCTTTCACTGTTATGTCAGTACCTACCAGAAAGCAGAGTTTTTGGAACAGAGCTTAATCAATATAAGGCAGGGTAGATATCTTAGTTAACTATTTTATAAAAGATGCATTTGTATATGTAGAGCACAAGCTTTTGCAAACCCAAGTTCACTTCATCTGCTGCTGTGATACAGCACGGTCAGCAGAGGGAGCATGATGTGAAATGCAGTTGTCTGTTCTGGACACACTGCATTGTGGGAGAGGAAAGGTGAGGGTTAAAGAGCTTTAAACCAGGATCTAAACTGTGAATGATTTACCTATGTAGGCATCTTGGCTGCTTAAACCTCAGAAAATACATGCTTTCTATTCAGCATGAAGTGCTAGAAGGATCTACATCTACAGAAAGACTGAGAAAGCCCTAATTGTGCATCAGTATGAAACACACATTTCAGTGAAGGAACCAAATAGTCTCCAACTCCTTGCTCTTGGGGGATGGCAGAGCTGAAAGATTTCACATGCCCTAGTTAATTCTTTGAGGGGTCATGCAGAAAGAAGGCTGGTGGGTTTACTGGAGTGCAGATCACACCATTTCTATATGCTACTTATGCTTCATTGAGGAACAGAGACTCCTGTGGGAAAGGCAAAAAGATTAAAACACCCACTGAGGTAAACCTGCAAGGGTAAAGTAGCAGTGGTTGGGCTGGAGTTGTCCACAGCTTGTGTGCGTCAAGTAAAGAGGAAGCTCATTTTCCAGCAGCCCACCATCCAGGAGCATTCGAGTCAGTGTATTGTTAACAGATAATACAGTGCTCATTGTTTTAAGAAATGTGACGGGTGTATTAAGGATGGAAAACCCATTACGCAGCAAGATTGATGTTGCATTTGGCTAACTCAGAAGCTCAAATCCTCCTGTCTGTGCTTTCCCTTCCATAGAGACATCCTTGTTCAAACAAACACCTCGCTACGCAGCATGCAAAGGGTGGTGCAAAAATAGTTTATTACGATATAGTTTATGTAAAGTTAGGTAATTATATTTACAAAATAAAAATGATCAGCTACATCCATGGGAACCTAGCATGTCACACAGGATTTGTAAGGAATAAATATTGTGATAAAAGTGACACTTCTATTACAGTGAACAGTTGATTGGGAACAGTGGCTTTAAAAAAGCACTGAAATAAAACCAGAGGGGGGGAGGAAAGGGAGAAGTTCCTGCTCATACTCAGTAAAACAGAAGCCTCAAACAAACACACATTCCCCTTTGCAAGAGGACATGGATCAAGTCTAACACGTGACTCCTCAGACAGGTGCAGTCCCCAGCCCTCCCCCCGCCCCCTCACCCTACCTTGCACCATTCAGATCTGCAGCACCGGTGGTTGGGTTTTTAGAATGCGTGGCCACTTCCCTCCTCACCACACCAGATCTACTCCGATTTGTACGCCACCCTCAAAAGCATTCACCAGCAACATGCTCCTCAGGGCTTTATCTGCTGTCATTACTGCCACTCAGCCAAGGAGCAGATCAGGTGGCGGCTGCCTTCGTCTTGTCCCACTGCAGAAACGTAGTCACCTTGTAGTGGACTCCGGGGTATCACCATAAGGCACAGCTCCTTGGGATTTCTTTCCATCTGCCCCAGGGCTGAAGCTCTTGCAAGTCAGTTGGTCATGGAGGGTGCACTTTTCAGGCTCTTCCAGTTGTGGCTGGGCAGCTGACCAAAGGTGTGCGCAAGAGCCAAAGCAGAGCTTCAGTCCCAACTGCGTTGGCAGTGTGAGGGTGAGGAAGATCAAACATCGTCTGGACTTGTGTCTATTGTGACCGCTACGCAGGTATCACCCAAAACCACATTTCCCTCTCCCACTCCCTGTTATCCCCAAAAACCCCTATCAGTTCAGAAAAATTAGTTCTCGTAATCTCAAGTCACCCCAGAACTCCAGGTCCCAAGAGGGTGAATGTGGGTCAGAGCCTAAGAATCCTTATCTATTTCCTACATACCAAAGTCTTTAGTATTTTACAACACATTTTGCTCTCTATAGATAGAACAAAAAGTCAGTGTTCCTGTCCCATCGAACACACAATTATGGCGTGAGGAAGATGGGAGAAGTGAGGAAATAATTGCTTGTGATTGCAGTAAACTATTACTGGTCAGTGGCCAGCTGGGTTAGTTCTGACAGTACCAACTCAATTCACTAGTCAGGCTTCGGCTAGTGGACACCCACACCCTCAGTCTCCTCTAGTAGTCTAATAAAGTGCAGGCTGAGACGGGATAAAGCACTAGGGCGAGCTGACAAAGGTTGGTTGGTTTCAGCCCATGTTACTATCGAGTGTCCTTCCCCAGTCTTTCAACTATTTTTGCATCCGTTCCTAGAAAAGGCTTCGTAATACAGTGATAGGGGATCGCATCGTAAGTGCAACTCAGTAGTAACTACATTGTACTGAAAGTTATATTTTAAGACAGTTCCTTACATATCGGAAGTTACAGTAAATTCCATGCTGTTGTACAATACGTAACTGCACAGCTAGGAGACAGATCGGTCTGTAGTTCCCTTAATTCCATACGGCCTTACAGAGTAGCTTCACTGCTGCTGCACGAGTTACACAATCACAGACTGAGCCCTAAGCTCCTTCATTCACTCGCTGCAACAGTCCTATGTTACCGTGCAAGGATCCTTGCGTATGCTCTAGGCACAAAGTAGTTACTACTTCTATAGCTAGCAGTTTTGCACGCTCACAGGATGTTAATGCCACTGTTGAACACAAGATTACTGAATTCTCTGAATGGAAAAAACAATTTATAGTGCTGTAAGGTTACAGTTCTCAAAACACTGTACACGTTCTTTGGACAGGTGTCTTCAAAACTGAAAGTGTAGGTCAGCAGAGACGTTTTAAAAGATATTTATAACAGTCATCAAAAACCAAACATTCTATCGGGGGCACAGGGGGGGTCAACATATTACACGCGGATCTCCTCTTGCAACCTCAAACTGGACATCTGGATTAGAACAAGATTTAAAAAACAAAAACACAACTTAGTCACAGAAAAAGAACCCTCCACTAACTTCTGAGTAATAAATATTTACATTGCGTGCTTTGAATACTATACAGGTTTTAAATTATTTTAAAGAGAGGAATAACAAAGCTTTTTTTTAAAAAATGGAAAAATTACAAAGGAAAGGCAAGCTACACTGAGCGTGCATGTGCTTAAGTATTCACAATGAAGAAAGTACTGCATACGAACCACAAAAATGCAAAGGTCTAGTGGAATCCCAATCAAGTATACAGCTGCTACAAAAGTGATGTGTTTCACAACGCTCAGGACTGTGGTGTGTTCCAGTCAACTTCTATTGTGGAAAAATAACTTTGTTTTGTTTGTTTTTGCTCTGCGCATCGGCACAAAGTTCTGTTTCTGAAGCAAGTCTGTCAAATTTCTCTTTCCTTTCTTATGTGGACAGAGGGGAAGAAGTCACAGTTAAAAAGGACGTGAATCTAATTATTTCCAAAAAGGAAAGTGGCAGGAAAAACTCTCCACAAAAGACAAAACTTTGGAAGCAGTCAGAAAGAGCCTATGTTTCTACAGTTTACTTTGAACTTGATTTTTACTAGACCTCACATTTCAGTACTTTTCATAGTGGAGGATTGTGTAAAATGCAGCGGCTTGCAATATATATAGATATATATTCACACAATGTATATACTGTGCCCTTTAAGAGCAATTCAAGCAATATAGCTACGAGACTGACTCACCCCATTGCCTAGGGAGGATGCCTTGGCCACAGCCAGAGAAGTCACTTGTAAGATGCTCTTCTGGAAAAATGCAAGTAGAATTTGGAAATCTTGGGGCAAATCGGGGATTTTGCTTGCTGTTCTTCCTGCCCTCTCCCCAGTCGGTCTTAGAGGAGCCCTGCTTGCTCTCATTCTGGAGAAAGGCTGAAGCCTGAAGCAGCAGGAAGAACTGGGCTTTACCGCAGAGCCTTGCACACAGCCAAGACTTCTGCAAGGTTGTTTTTCCCTTTAAACCATGTTTTTGACCTGTACCTCTACGGGACGGTTTTAGGACCTGTGTTTACTGCACCTGGAGGCCCTTTGGGAGCGCAGGAAAAGACGCTGTCTAACGCTTGAGAAAGGGTCAAGTAGCTGTCACATCAAAACCAAAGACAGGGAGGAAAGCAAGGTTTGTGACAGCGTTTCGGAGGGAGGGAGGAAGGATACGTGTTCGAGCCCCACCACATCGTCCTCCTTGAACTAACCATAGGAACAGTGGTTTTTGCCGTGCAGATTCTGTCAGCTCCTAGCCAGGAGCGCTGCAGCCGCAGCCGGGTGGGATGGTGCAGCTCCCCGTGCCACCCGACAGCAGAGGGCTTGGCCCACGCAGAGCATAAAGACATTTTTAAAAGGGCCAAATCCCCTTCTGGAGATGGCCGAGCTTCAACACGCACTGCTCTTAAAAGGGACAGTATATAAGAACACCACAACTGCACTTTAAGAGACCTCTGTTCAGGTGTTAAATACTTTAACACAGCAAAGTTCAGCAAGAAAAGCATCTATTTGGCTTGTTAGACATTCCTAGAAGTTTAAGAATATTCCTCAGAGGGTGATCCCACCCACTCCTCCATGTGTTGCCTGGTGGATTTCCCTCTAAATTAGCTTTCTCTTGTTTGCAACACACTTTTTTTCTGTCTCCAGCCGGTGTCTCCTGTCTGTGGTTTCCTCTCTCTGGGACAGCACATCTAGCTAGGTTTACAAGGCAGAATAAAGTCCAGAAAAGTGAGCCAATATGTATTAGTTAAAGATTCCCAGTAATAAAACCTTTGCTGACAGATCCAACAAGTTCAGATTCTGCTGATCTGGTAGTCTTGGCAGACCTTGGAGCAAATCCTTTTACAGCTGACCCAATAAGACAAGGTTACAGGATGATTGAAGGTTGCCATAAAGTAGGAAGTAAGACACTGGGAGGTTAAGGGGCAAATGCCAGCTAGTTTAAGCCAGAGTTACTGCTGGGGCTTTACCCATCGTCTGCAGGGTCCTGGGTTTACAAAGAACCGCACGTTCCCTCAAGCAACCTATTCAAAACTTCCATGCACATGGCCTTTTGCTTGGAGTGCATTCACGTGGGAAAGACTAATGGGCTAAGGAAACCATCAAATCAAATACCCTCTTCCCTTAAGCAGTTTTGGGACCCTGCATCTAAACAAGCCCAACGACCCCCGACCCCCCCCCCCCCCCAACCCAGCTGCATGCCACAGGGTTATTATGGGACAGCATGAGCAGAAAGCTTTCTGAGCTTGCCCTGGACCCGCCGTTGCTCCAGTACCTTTCCTCTTGCTACCCGGCTTGCTCGTTGCTGCTTCCGCTTCTCTCCCTGCCTGCCTCGCACTGAGCATCCACCACCTGAGTGCTTCCACTAGCCTGCATTGCCTTTCTCCCTGTCCTCGCCCACTTTTACACCTGCTGGGTCCAAAGATGGGAAGCGTCCCCATATCAACTTCAGTTTTCCCTTGTTGCCTCCGCTGGAGCACCTGACCCAGTCTGCATGGTCCAGAAGCCCATCCCACCGCCAGTCAGCACACTGCAAACTCTTCCTCCAAGCCAGCTCGCCACCTCGTCGTGCCAGGCAACATCATCCACGACAGGCTGCACGGCTCTGCAGCTCTGCTAGTTACCAAGCTCCTCTAGCATTATAAAAGCAGGATCTAACAGAAACCCAAGTGAAGCAAACAGATGCCAGTGACTCATTAATCAGAATACCTGGGCAAAGCTGAGGGCCTGAGCCTCAGGAAGAGTCCCTGGGATGAAGCGTACAGCAGAGGAAGGGTGACTTCAGTTTCCCTCACCTCCAAAAATCATCCCTGTTAGGATCCACCTGAGGCTCAGTGAAAGTGTACCACACAGCAGCAAGCCCTGCCTGTTTATAGCCGCCACCTCCTCACCCTCACCCTGTGGCCTCCAGCTATTGGCAGTGCAGCTGTAAAAGGGGGACATAACGCACCTTTATTTTGCACTCAAGAGTTAGCAGATTCTGAACAAATTCACTGAGCAAAGCAGTCACTGCAACAGCCCAGGGCAGAGAAGAGCCCGTAACGGGAGGAGTGGTTGACATGTGGTTTCTCCACTACAGCCAACTCAGCTGGCATAAAAGCAAGCAATGCTTCCCGCCACCCTTCAGGGTGAGTGCACTGCTCGGAGGTATCGAGTTCATCCATTCGAGTGCACCCTTGTGGGGAAGAAGTTACAACACTGAAGGACCCCAGCCTGGATCCCACAGGCTCAATCCTCTGAGGAGAATTCAGGGCTGGAAAGCTAACGGAGCAGAGCAGACATCCGCCAAACCCCGACTGGTAGGGACGGAGCCTAGGAACAAAAGGACTTCCTCTTCTGGTGGCTGCTCAAATAGAAAGGTCAGGGAAAGAGCAAGCTGGCTATTGTACACGTCAGCTGAACGGCTGTGCTGCATGCGCAAGGGCTTATACAGTAAATGGACACAGCAGGTGAACCACCCAGCTCCCTGGCAGTAGCTAGCCTCAGCTCCGGCCTGTCACAGCACGGACGGCACCACCGGCCCCGCCAGGTGCACCCTCGCCACAGCATGGTGGGCACACAGGGTGGGAACATCCAAAGGGACCAGCCCATCCTGAGGTCCCTCTTCCCCAAACACTGGCAAGAAGTGGTAAGGAAAGCTCCTAGTCTGTTCTAGGGCCAGCAAGTACTAAAGAACGGGTACACCTCAGCGTGGGCATGCATGGCTCAGCGCCAGAGCTGAAGAGCTCTGGGTCCCTGCTGAACCCAATACAGGCAGCAAGTTGTGCTTCTCCACTGCAGGAGAGGAGTACAGACAAGGGGCAAGGCTGCATGCCACTGGGGCTGGTCCATGCAGGGTCGTGAGCACGTAAGGAGCAGCTCTTAGACTCTTGGCTATTAGTCCGGGAAGGTGGTTGGGCAGCTGGCCTGACCCCAGAGTCTCTGGGAGCAGAAAGGGCTGGGTCAGGTCCTACGGCTGTGTGGAGAACACACAAAAGTCTGTTACAGGACAGGGGGGTAAGAAGGGGGAAGGGTCATGAGAGTCCAGTGTGGCATGGTCTCCCCACTTCTTATCCCTTCGCTGCAGCATCTCGCCACATCCCTCTGCCTCCAACATGCCTAGGCACAGCATGGCACCCCAGGAGTGGGGGGCAGGGAGAGATGGGGATTTCAGCCCTCCCTTGCCTATCCTACATAGATGCACAGACAAGCACAGCAGCCCAGTCTGGGTCCAAGGCAGGGAGGGAGACAACAGAACCCATTTCCCACCATGGAGCAGAGATGCAAGGCTGGCTAGTGGCTTCAAAAGGGGGGGGTGGAGGGAAACACCAATCGTGGCCTAGCAGCACAAAAGCAACTCCCCTCCCTGGGAAAGCAGAGCTTTAACCAGCTCTAGCACCAGCCTTAGGCCAGAAATCAGCACAGCCCGTGAAAACAGAGTTCCAGCCAAATGCTGCAGTTTCAAAGCTAGGCAGCAGCTTCAGTCCCTAGAGGAGGGTGCAGATTCTTAGACGCACAGTACGATGCAACTGAAACTGCGAGATGGCCAAATCGGGGTTGAAACCCAGTGCTGCACCAGCATTTAAATGCGGTTCCTGGCCTGCACTGGACAGGTCCTTATGCCGAGTCAAATCAGGCCTGAAACCAAGGAGCTGGGGGGGCAGCACGTGGAATGTCATTGGCAGTGCAGTGACTGAGCTAGTGTCTGTCCTGGGCAGGCGGAGCAAGGGGGTCTTGGCAAAACAGCTGCTTTGCTGCCGAGCCCCACAGGTCAGGGCTGCACCTGTGCTACTGGGTTCCCTCCATCTCCTCAGCTGTTTCCAATCTCCTGCCCTCCCACCTGCTTTGTTGCTTAACAGGCTTGCATTTGTTTTAAGCCAGCCTCCATCAGGAGTAGGCAGGAGCCACGATACTGCTGCGGTTGGGAGCATGCAGGATTTTGTGACTCATTCCAAAATGTGGCCCCAAAGTGGCATCACAACTACAGCCGTTTGTAGGCAGGAGGAGCAGGATTCTGGGGCCAAGTGAAAGAAGGCAGCATTTGGACTGAACAGAGCATTTCCACAGCCGGAGCTGGTTCTGCTTTGTGGTCAGCATCCATCCATCCATCCTCCAGAGACTGGAGGAAGGGCCCTAGTACTTTTGAGGGGTGATGGGAAGAAGGGGCAGTAGGTAGAGGCTAGACAGCTACTGCTAGGCTGGTTTTGGACTGCTGAATCCTGTAGCACATTGCTCAGACAGCACCGGGGATGAGAGGGAGGATCATGGAGGGCGGCAGGCCTTTGGGCCACGTTGCGTTGAAGCCTGTGTTTCAGATGAATGTTGGGCGTTCTGTCTGTAACTGTCTGAACCTGGGCACAAAGCCCGACCAACACCCCTCCCTCTGCTCTGCTGGGCTAGTGGCCATCAGTGCTGTGACCCAGGCCCAAACCCGATCGCAAGGGCTGCTTACAACTCAAACCGACCTGCTCTTCCTGCTGCTTTTGCCGTGGGCTTTTCCCCAGAAGTGCAAGAGGCAAGTTCCACGGTCAGGATCCTGGCATGCACAGAGCCCAGGATCAAGCAACAGCAGTGCAGCGAGTTCAGGGCTGCGCCGCCCAGGCCCTGCGCCTATCCCACCGCAGTCGGTACGACAGTTAGCTTATCGACAGGCGCCCAGCCTTAATACTGACACTTAGTGTAATAATGGTTGTTCAACGAAGGAAGGATTCTCCTGCAAAGAGCAGCAGGGGACCAAGGTCCATCCCCTCCTCCCTCGTAGTCTCTGAAGCATCTCATGAAGCAGGAGGAGGAGGCACAGAGCCCTTGGGGGCAGAGAAGACCCACGCCCAGTCGGATCAGGAGTGTCTAGACCAACAGCAGCGACGATGGTCAAAAGGAACAAGAAACAAAACAGTGCTCGTGCTGCATGGCCGTGAGCTGCCAGGTGCGGGTGTTCGGGCTGAACAGGGAAGGGGAGGGAGGGGAAAAAAAAAGAGCTAGTCTTTCTTCAAGTCCCTGGATTCAAAAAGCTTCAGGCGTTCTTGCACCGTCAAGCCTTCCTTCAGACTCTGGGGAGACAAGAGAGGGACAGCGTCAAAGACCCGGCAGTAAGGCCAAGCAATATGGTGTCTGGCAAACACAGGGATGGTGCGGATGCTGAGGCAAAGGAAACAGGAGGAAGGGACGGCCTCCTCCATGGAGAGATTAGTGGAGCATGCCAGAGAGAACACGCTATGATGGGATGTTATTATTGGTGAATCAAACCTAGAGAGAGTGAGATTGGAAGTTCCCCGGGTGACAATCGCCGCAAATGAATGAGGCACGCAGGACGGCGAGCTCGGGGAGCCTGGCTCGTAAAGCAATCCCTGCAGCTTGCAGAGTGTGGGCCCAGCTTCAACAAAGCCCCTGGCTTGTACAAGGAGTCCAAGCAGTCCTGCTGGGCTCTGCCGAGAGAAACAGCTCTGGAGCGGAGACACATGCTGGCCTCCCCTGACTGCTGGGGAATCCACACTAAGTGGCTAAAGCCCCATCTCCACTGTATGCTTTGCCCAAGCAGCCCTGAAACAGCAGCTGACCGCTGCGTTGCAGTCCCCACCCTGCGCTGTGACCCCAACCTACGCCTTCCGCAGCTGGTGGGAATCTCATGAACTGTGCTCCACGTTCTAGCGGGACCAAACTTATGACCCACTTCAGACTTGAAACCCGTATCTCTAGAGGCAAAAGACTCAACTGGTGAGATGGCAACTTCTACCCTTCAAGCCCCCAGTACTGGTGTTTGGGAGCTTGGCACTGAAAGCCTTCCCAAGCATGGCGGAACAGGACAGAAGCGACTGCAAAAGTATTGCTGTCTTAGGTGGTCAACTGCCATGACCAATTTACTCAGCCATTTTGGGATCTGAATGCTCAGTTACAATCAACACGCAGCAGCTCTGAGAGACGGGGCTTTCTGCACTGTCCCGATCATGCAGCTCCTGGCAATGTTCCCATTTCCCTGCAGCTCCCCACTGGGCAGCACCAGAAAATTAACAGGAGCAATCGCAGCAGCATAGGCCTAAAGCTAAGATCTGTTTAACGACTGGTTGCTGGGGCAGGCAGGTTCCGAGCTCCCCACAAAAAGGATCGTTGGGACTGCAATGGTCATGGTTTTTCTGAAGCTCCCCCGATGTGGTCAGGAACACAGAACAATTTTTGGCAAGTGGATGAAAAGCAGGACCCAAAAACTAACCCGTCTGGGTTCACTGCTTGAGCTGTGAGAATCAGCAGCCCATTGTAAATGGGAAGAGAAAGGCGACTACTGTTCCACTCCAGTTCTCTTTCTTTCCAGTAGACAGAAAAGAAACTTGGAGTTCAGGAGCGAGCGTCTCTCTGGCACAAGCATCTAAGTAGGCCAGAGGCAGGGCCTGTTCAGCCAGCCTGCACCTCTGAATTCTCAAAGTGCACGGTGCACGAGACTCCGCTGCCAACAGCAACAAGCAAACCCCTCACTTGGGAAGGGGCTGCTGAAATAAGGCAACAGTCTCTTATCCCAAGAGCCTGGAGTGAAATGATGGCAAGGAAATAAAGACCCCTCCAGTCCAATTAACACCAAGCTGGCAAATCCCCTCAGTCTCTCAGACCGTCTCTCCTTTTATCACTACCTCCTCCCCTGCCAGCTGCGTCCCAATCTCAGCATCTTTGCCACACGATGGCAAATGCGTCACTGGAACCATCTCCTTTGTCATGAGCTGCTTTCTTCTGCTGAATGAGCTTGGAGTCCTCAAAACAACATCTAGGATGCAATGTGGGGGGAGAGGGCATCATTTCACCCATGCCACGACCCGACCATGACAAACCTAGGGCTCCCTTCTTCCTGCAAGCCTGCAGGCTGCTGTGAGTTTAGTCAGAGGCATGCATAGTCATTCAGCATGCACACTCAGAGTCCCACGCCCCCGACACACCTAGCCAGGGAGAATGCCCGAGAGCTGTCCAAATCCTCCTTTCTGCCAGACAGCCGTGTCGGTGAGGGTGGGAGAGAGAGAGTGGGAGGGCGAGACAGCCACAGATCCCCTCAGGGAAGAGCCAAACGGGGCGATTTGTATTTTACAGCAATCCAGGCTCCCCCGCCCTCCCGGGAGAATCAAATCTCAGAATCAAGAGGAGGAGGGGGTCTCGCTGGCTATGGGAGGCGTGAGCGGGGCATGCACGTGTGGGCGGCCCCCGCAGGGAGCGGCGCTGCGTGGTGGGGACGGGTTGGTTTACCTACGTGACAGGGAACCTGGACTCTGGTTCCTTTCAGTTTTCCCATGAGACCTGCTCAATAACGGACTGTGGGAGGAGAGAGCAAAACAGAAAACAAGCAGCATGTCAGTCCCAGCGGCGTTTGCGTTCCGAGCCTGGCCTCGGCCCCTCCCAGCCCTCCCTGCCTCTGCCCATCCGCACAGGCCATGGCGTCTTCAGGTCGGAGTCTCCTTTGCCCAGATACGTGCTCCAGACAAACAGACACAGACACGGAGGGGATGACAAAAGCAGCAAATCAAGGGGCAGTGGAGAAGGGAAACCAACAGACCAATGCTGTGCACCAGCACATCTACTGCACCGTTAAGAGATGCCCAGGGGCTCCCTGCATGCCCACAAGAAGGGGCTGCCCCCCGAGCTGCAGACATCGAATGCACGTGGTGGGGACACCCATGTATTTGATTGGTGCAGCCTAGGCACAGCAGTTGGCTGCGTCAGCTTTGTACAGCTTGGACGATGAGCGTCAGGTCCTGCAGCGTCGGGACAGGACAGAGCGAGAAGCCCACGACTGGCTTCCTGCTGTGTCTGGCACTGTCCCGACCACTTACACCATCAGAACGAGATGCCAAACATTGAAGTTCCTGTGTCCTTCCCACTCAAATGCGGTGCCTGCAGCCCCATGGAGATGATGGAAATGCTCAGCAAGGTGAAATTCTGACAGAGTAGAGGCCACACATGGGGGCCGGGGGCTGCATTACCAGGATTTGGGACAAAACTTGAGGCCCAGAATGGCCAGGCTGAAGCACTGAAAGCCATTGGGCTGGCAGCCCCAACCTGCCCAGGTAAATCAAAAAGTTTCCTTAGGACCAGGACACCTGGGTCCTAACAGACTGAAGGTGCTGCAGGAGTTGACACCACGTTGCTGTCTATCGGGACAAGCACTTTCTGGTATGTACATGGACTCACACCAGTTACACCCCCCACCTTGGCATTACGATGGGGAGCAAGTCCCACAGGCCAGAAAAACACGGCACACCCCTGGCTCTTCAAATTGCAGCTGTAGGAGCTGCCAAGGCAGGTTTGTAGCTAGACTCAGCAGGCTGCAGGCTCAGCCAGAGGCAATGGACCCAGCCCTGCAGGATCTCACAAGGAGCATGGGAAACAGCCTGCCACCGCACCAACTGCCTACCTGCACATGGAGCAGCGTGGCCATTATGATGGCAAGGGCTTGCTCAGCAGGCACTGGACTTGTTCCCATGAATGCTGTGGGCTGATGCAAATGCACAGCAGCACTGAGCTCCCACCCTGTCCCTTACTGGGACTGGAGTTCTGACCTACACCCTCCTCCTCGCCCCCTACCAGTCATTCTTGGTTTTTTTAATTTCTTTTTTTTTTATTTCTTGGAGCAGGCTTCCACACACCCGTGCTAGAGAGCAATGTGGGGCACAGGCATCACAGGGGAGACGCACACTCACCTTTGACCTGATATTCCTTAATTGCCGGCTAACACTGGATCTGTCTTTCTTCAGGAAATCGGGGTTACTTTTGGATTTCATGATGTCTGCAGGGAGCAGAAGGAGCAGAGTCAAGTGCTGCCAAGTCTGGAGCCCATCACAGGGAGGCTGGGGACAGAGCTGCTGGCAGAGAGGCAAACCAACCCAGTAGAAGTGCTTACTCCTGCTGGGCATGACACTGCTGCCCTGCAGAGCCACCCTGGCACAGGGGTGCAGGGGGCCAGCATGGCCACTCCCTCCAACTGCTGCACAAGGAAACAGCCTCCCTAATGCAAAGGAACATGCCAAGCATGACTCAGAAAACGGTTCCAAAGATACAAGGGGCAGCCTCCTCTGCCCAGGCTGGAAGGAAGAGCTGCCGCTACTAGGAGCAAAAGCCCCTGGGCCTGACGCGGGGAGACTAGGGAGCAACGCATCACAGCGCAGAGGCCCGTCACAGGCACTTCTCAATCACGACCAGCCTATGCTGCAGTCTAGGCAACTGGAGACGGCTGGCTGTTCCTGCTCCCATCACCAACCTCCTGAGCCCTCCCTTCTGCACACACCAAGCCATAGTCACCCGTGCTGCCGTGCCAGCAACTCAAATGGATCTTGGGTGGACGCCAAACCTGTAGCTTGGCCCTCCCAGCCCCCTCATCCCCACACACAGTCTGTCAGGACAGGGCAACAGAAGAGAGGACTGACCGTAGCCCGACACGGATGTGTTCTCGGGGGATTTCTCGCCCAGCGCTTCCGTGGCCGCCTTTAGCTGCTCTTTCAACCGGCTGATGTCGCAGTCTGCCTTGGCCTTCACGATGCTCAGCTCTGTGTAGATATCCTTGTGTTTGTCACTGGCGTATTTCTTTTCCTGGCAAAGGAAACCCAGCAGGGTCACTGCAGAGCAAGGCAGACAAATGGAGCCAGCCAGCTGACATGCTGACTAAAGGACAAGGGAAAGCAGCAAGCTGGAACAAAGCCCTGGACATTTGGCCTTTCTTGATTCTCACTAGGCTGCACCCCAAACCACAAGGAGCTGCTGGTGAGAGCTGGGGGAGAACTCAGACCACTGATCTGAAATCACAGCTACCGCCACATGCGGTCAAGGGGGCTCTCCTTTGGCTACCAGCTATCTAGGACACAGAGTTGAACAGTTCCAGTTCCATCCAGGAGAAAGCAGCGCATACAAACAGGCCTGCTGCAGATACTATTGTTTGCAGGTTTTGGTTTTAACCTGAAAATGGCACGGATCTACTACAGCTATGAGAACCAGCCTTGGCCAGTGCACCATAACCAGCCCGGCCCAGTTACATGTTTAGAATGAGGTGGTTTTGCTCAGTTTAAGATCTACTGTTACAGGGTCCAAGACAAATCCCTGAGATCTGATGCTGCCAGGAGGCATCTTTACGGCATTAAAATGACCATCTCCACCCCTCTCCCCTTCCCCCCAAAGCATTTGATTCAATTAAGGGAGGAAAATATTTAAATGATGACATGACTCCTAAATAAGTAAGCCACAACTGCTGAAAGCCATCCACCGCTGTAGAGGGCTGGCAGAACATGGACAGCGACAGTGACAGCTCCAGCCCCCAGCATTACCCGCAGAGCTGTCTGCAACTCATCCTTAAGGGAGCTGATCTCCTGCTTCAGGTACTGGATTTCTGATTCCTTGACTCGCAACAGGACCTGCAGGGAAAGAAAAGGAACAGGCATTTCCACCCAGGAACAGAAGGGCTCCCACCACCAGCCAAAACATCACACAGGGTGCGCTGAGCACACCTGGGTATCAACTGAGCGGGGACCACAGGGCTCAGTTCAGAACGTGCTTCATGCCAATACTCTCAGACGGGCCCCATCCCTGGGCAATCTGTGGATAGCAGCCGGGTCTGGGAAAAAGGTCCCCTGGGGAACCTGAGGCTGGTGAGGATAACGCGGTGCACCCACTGGTGGTTGGATCAACCCGTGTGCTGTACTTCCACCAGGATCTCGCAGCCCCACTGTGCCCTGAGCACAATTCCCATATTATGCATCAGAAATAGAGGAGAACGAAGCAGTCAAAAGACTTGGCTAAGACCAGAACAGGAACTGCAGAACTGAGGAGGGTCCTGGCTCTGCCTCGCTCTTGGGCCACCATGTGTACGGCCCGACTGTGCTCCCGGCCACCCCAACCTCTTCCCGTCCCACCGACGGCTGTTTCAAAGTGAGGACCAGCTGGAGGGCAGGGCCTACAGGGTGATCCCTGCACCAGTGACCATCAGTGACCTCTTTGGCCACCCAAGCCCCAGCCCGCTCTCTGCAACTGCCGCCTCAGCTGCACCAAGCAGCTGCTACTTGGGACAGAGCATTTACCTCCAACTCATAGGCATCCTTGCCCTGCGTGAGAGGTGAGCCAGCAGCCTCTCCCCCGCCCTCCCCAGTCAGCAGCGTCCGTAACTGCGTGATCTCAGCAGCCAGGCGGTTATTCAGCTCCTGGGAAAACAAGAGAACCACCATGTGAGCAGTGGGGAACAGGCAAACCCTTCAAAGGTTGAGATCTCTCAGCCACATTTTCAGAGGCTCCCTAAGCATGCCAATAGGTCCATTCATTAGCCCAGTTTGCCTTGCACAGCACCATCCCATTGGGCACTCGGCCTCCCACGCCCAGCAGCGCTGATTCTCCAAGCTAACTGACCAGGCGTGAGGAGCTCTCAAGCAGGGCGGGGGGTTGATGCCTCACCTGATTGTGCGCATTGAGCTCCTGGTTCTCTCGCTGGCACTGGCGGAGGGCCTGCCTCTCAGCCTCCAGGGCCTGGGCCAGGTGTGCATTCTCCAAGCACTTCTGGGAGTACTGCTCTGAAAGGACCTCCAGTTCCCGCTGGACTGACTGCAGCTCCTCCCTGCAGAGGGACAAAGTCCAGAGACGCATCAGCTGGGCCTGCTCTCCAAAGCTGATCCAGGTGGCCCCCCTACCCCCGCAGACCCAGGCTGCAAAACTCCAGCCTCACAGAAGAGGGAAATGCTCTCGGGTTTTGGAAAATCTTAAGTTCAGGTGACCAAGGAACCGCCCTCTCTCCCGAAATTCAGAGAGGATTTCCAACTGCCTCACAGCTGACACCTCCACTGGAGAAACACTGCCGGGTGCTTCACTGATCACTTAAAATGACTTGTGGGGCTGAAATCTATTGCACCTGTTCTGCACATGCAGGGAAAGGGTTTATTTGCCTGTTTGTGCATTATACACAGGCACCGTAGTTGGTTGGGCTGCTTGCTCACTAACTCCTATCAGCCATGCGAGAGTGGGTTTGGGCCCTACTAAAGGAGAGTGCTTTTCTCTTGTCTGAATACATCTGGCTTAACAATAAAGCCAGAGCTGTGCACAAACCAGCACCAGATAACTGTATTTTGCTTCTCGTATTAGTAATAGCTGCTGGATGCTCTACAGACAAGCGTCTGGAGTCTGGGGCTGATGCTCAGATTTAAGGAGAGAAGCTTCCATGTCACCCTCCTCTGGCCTGGGACTGTGCAACCAACAGGACTGAAAATACACCAGCTCTCATAGCTCAGGGAAGGAGAGGGAGAAACCTACAGGTACTGCCTCCGCAGGGCCTCGATATCCGCATTGACACTGCTGATCTGGGAGCGCTGGGACTTCTCCAGCTCCCGCTCCAGCTCCTCCCGGTGGGCATTCTTCATGGCTTCGATGGCTGTGCAGGATGGAAAGAGGATTAGCGCCCCGTGAGGAGGTGACACGTTCAGGGCTCCATCCAAACGCAGCTCACCTCAGTGAGTAATCTCACTGCCTCACAATCATTTCATTATCTGGCATCAGCTGTCAAGCAGAAAAGGGCTTCTGCAAATCCTGCTTTTTTAATGAAGTCCAACAAGTGTCTGCTTCGCATGTGATTTCCTGATTATGAGGCTCCACACACACAGACCCTGGGCTCGGGCGTTTTAACATCCCAGTGGCACCAACAACTGAAGTCATTGTGGAACTAGCAATAAATCACCCACAGGAATGACTAATGCCTGGCTTCAGCAGGGCAGAAACCCAATCACTGCAGCCAAGCAGAGGCACATCAGACCTGGGGAGGAGATGGGAGACAGCTCCCCCCACTCTGACACAAATAGCCTAGGCCCCTCGCCCCTTTCCCCTCTCACCCAGGCCTAGCCAGGGGATCCTCCCCTTCGAGAGCATGCCCCTCCACCCTCACGTCATCCTCCACTCTCCCACTGGCTCCTTGCAACTGATACAGATGAGGCTACCACCTGCCTGTCCTGCCACTGCTCCCTGGAGCAGCTACTCCCCCCTCCACCCTCTCCACAAGGCAGGGAGGACTGTCATTTCCATGACTCGGGGTCCCCTGAGCGACAAACCTGCCGGCCCCTTACCCGAGATGGTGGCAGCCGTTTCTTCTGCCAGCAGGCGGTCCTTCTCCTCCCGCAGTTTCTCCAGCTCCCGCTGATGCTGCCTCTGCAGATCCTCGATCTTCTTCTGATGCGTTTCCTCCATGGCTGCAAACCCTCGCTCACATGTTGCCTGCAGCAGGAAGGGAAGGAGCACATGTTTGCCTTTGGGGCTGCAGCTGCAGATTGAGGGCAGATGCATGCTCAGCACTTGGAAGGATGTTGCGATGGAGATCAGCCAACGGGCAGACAGACAGTCAGATAGACCATGGATGGAAGGGACTGGTCCTGCCCTCACCTGACTGCAGTGACTGCCTGATCCAGCAGGTCCTTTCCCTCTCTCATTTCAGACTAAGAGTGACCAAACAGCCCTGCACCCTCTCCCCCAGCCTGATCTAGGACTCTCAGTCCCTGCAAATCCCCATCATCTGTTCCCTGCGTTGAAGGGGTGGGAGGGAAGAGCACCACCCACTGGCTCACCAGTATTACCACTGGTGCATTCAAACGGGGCACCGCTCGGTCCTTGGGATGGACAGCAGCGTCACTGCTACCACTGCAGATCCTGTCTGTGCTTGGCCATCAAAGGCCTCAGGCTGGCGTCCCCCAGGCCCCTCTCCTGCATTTGGCTGGGGGGCTTGGGCAGAAGTCAGCAGCGTTCCTGCTACCGACAGAGCTTACAAGCTCCCCCTGGCACAGCTGAGTCAGGCACTGCACTGGCACCTGCTTGGCTTTGTCTTTTGGGGTGTCATGCTCAGTCACGTTCCCTGTGACCTGCCAGAAGCAGGATCCAGCTTGTAACTCAGCACTCCTGTTTCCATCCTCAGGGCACTTTTGGGGATCTACGCTGGCTCAAAGACTTCCCTTTCATCATGGGAGCCAATGAGCAGTGCCAACCTGCTCCCTCCTGGATCCCTACTTGGAAAGCAAACTTCAGAAACGAGGCAGGTGAGCAAAGCCACTATAAATTGCGACTTCAGTTCTCCAAAGAGAAAGCCTGGTTTGGTGGGCCCAGGCACTAGGAAACAGGACAGGAGGCCATGTGATCTAGATGCATGAAAGCACTTCAGGGAGCACGGTGAAGAGCATGTAAGAACTGGGGCACAATGAACCCTGGGTACCTTGAGAGAGCCACATCTGACACCTGCCTGTACTTGGGGCTCTTATACACTAATGCACAGGCTTGCATTGGCCAAACGATCCTGATTTCACAACCTTTCTGGCAACTCCAAACCAAGCTGCTGGGTCAGATCCACTCACACTTATCCTCGTGTAATTCAGTTCCCTTGACTAGGAAGGCTTTAATCTTGCCCTCTTTAAAGGGGTCGAGAATCCAAGCGTAATGCCTCCAGTAACAGTACCATACACCAGAGGTTCCCAACCCCCAGGCCGCAAAGGGTTGGCTGCCAGACCAGAAGTGGCATACTGCGGACCAGCAGTCAACCCTTTTTTATACTGAGTTTAAAAAAGGGTTGGCTGCCAGTCTGCCGGTCACTTCCAGTCTGCAGTATGCTGGTCTGCAGTTTGCCTGTCCGCAGTCTAAAAAGGTTGGCAATCACTGGCATACACTACCAGTCTTTGCTTGAAATATCAGCCCTTGGGTACAAGCCAACAACCCAGTGCGGGACTTGAACCCATGACTGAATAAAGCAGGCTTCCTAGGCTAGGTCTCTGCAGGTATCGTGTCAAGGAGGAAATTGGTAAAGGCTCTCTACTCGTTTTAGTTGGGAGGTACAGTATTGAACGTATTATAAATGCATTGCTGTAAATCTGAGAAGCCAGAGTGCAGCCACACCTATACCTGTTATTAGCAAGGCAGTAAAGTTCTCCATAGCACAGAAGGGAAACTAGTATTTTAGTACGCATACCGGAGAGTTTGAGGAAAGCGCCTGGTAAGCTTCCTACTTAACGACAATTAAATATGGATTTTAGTTCCTGTCCCCTCAATTCCTATGCTCTTCCAGAGCATGATACACCCAATCTGCAATACCGCATCAGCCCAGGGCTGCTGGAGGGGGTGCAGGGGGAGGGGGCTTCTACTCTTTTCTTTATCTGACAGACTGAAGGTTTTCCAGCAGTTTGAAACAGCCAAGGGCAGAACAGTCTTGTGGGTGTTAGTGTCTGGAAACAACCAAAAGGCCATTGTGAGTTACCGAAGAAAGGGAATTGCTTATGAAGCAAGACCACACCTCTGCACAAAGGACTCTCAGACCCTGCTTGGAGCCTGGCCCGTAGCCCTGGACACGGACAGCAAAGCCTTTTTTGCTGGTGAGACAAGAGTATTATTTACTGTTGGCATGACTGACAACTATGGGGGAGACCTGGGTAAGAGCTCAGCGAGGGCTTTTCCCTGCCCAGGTCCCTGTGGCTCGGAGCATTCTCCGTTTACTGCCGACACGGCAGCATCCAGGAATCGAAGGACAGGAAGGCCATTTCCTCACCTCTCTGTCCAGCACCCAGGTGCTGAATGCCGGGTTTGCTTCTCGAGGGGGACAAGGAACTTGAGGGAGGTGCCCATCTTTCTAGGCTGTTTAGCTAGTACTGGAACACCACCTACTCTTTCCTTACCTTCACACAGCCCAAACTGTATACTATCCTGCTGCTGGAGCAGGCTTGCCCAGCACTGCCCAACTCTAAGGTACTATTGCTCCTTACAGAGCCATCAACCAGACTTGCTTCTGCGTAAATCCCAGGTCCTTGTGTGAAGCCTGAGTCAGCTGACCTGGCACATCCTCCTCTCACTGAACCCAGCCATCTGCTCAAGGGCTGCTAGCAATGCTGTATTGCCCTGCTGCAGCACCAGATCCAGTTGGAAGTGGTCTGGAGTTTTAAAAATAAACTAATGTTTTCAAAGACGTAATTTGAAAAGGGTGCGATGTCTCTTGTCAGCCTTGAACAACGAAGCGTTGTGCAGAAATGCCTTTTGTTGCCATTGTTCCTCTTACAGACTTTTTGGTTAGTTGTAACAACTGTGCACTGTTTGTCATGCAAAATAAAATTGCTGGAAGACACAGCAACACTGGATTCCCCTGTTAGCAGCTTCAGAGCAGAGATTGGTACTCCCCGCCCCCCATAAAACTTGGACATCTTTTTGGCAGCAAGATTTCTGTGCCCCCCCCCCAGCCTTTCCTCCATAACGATGGGTTCTGAGGACATTTATTTGCATTTCCTGTTAGAACTCGGAAGACAGCAGAGATCGACTGAAGGTTTGATCAGACTGGGAAAGACAGCTCTGGAAGGAAACTTTGTACGGAGAGTCACACACAAAATCTACATCTCAGGCAGGAGGAGGAGAAACAGTACAATGTTCACGACTGTGGAGGCTGGAGGACAGCACAACAATATTATTAAAGCAGGTTGAAATTCCCCCTCCCGCTAAGGACCCAGCGCCCACCACAGAAACCATTCCCAATCATGAATTTTTCCCATACTGAGACAAAGCCTTTTAAAACCCCAGTTGCAAGGGGCTGGAAGACCTGAGCAATGCATTTAGAATACCCCACAGCACAGAAGCAGGAAGAAACCTAGGTCATTTTAACTGGTTTCTCCCTCTTGACTGCCTTAGTTCTCATGGGGGATGTGCTCTTTCAGCTTGTACAAGTATGACCCTCCCAAGACACCGGAATAAGGTACTGGCAGGAAAGAAAAGCATAAAATTAAACATATGCAAAACCTTCAGGTTCTCAAAGTCTTTCTGATACTTCTCCCTCAGCGTGGCCGTGCTCCCCTCTAGGTGCTTGTTCTCCAGCTCGTCTCGCATGGCATCCATCTGGGCCTCCAGCTCCTGGATGCGCTCCCTCAGCCCATGCATGGAGTTTAGCTCGCTTTCGGAGAGCTGCATGCCTCCACTAGGCTGCTCTGCTGTCCGCGCAGTCCCAGGCCCCTGGGAGGGCACGGCCTCCGGGTGCTGGCGCTGGTAGTCATCGAGCGTTCCTTGCAAGCGCTGCAAGTTCTGGCTGTAATGCTCCTGCAGGGTCTGCAGCTCCTCGCTGTGGATGACTTGCAGTTCCTTCACCTTGGCCTGGAACCTGTCCTCCAGTGTCTGCATTTGCTCAAGGTGGTACCTCTCCATGTCCTGCTTGTCCCGGACAACGGCATCGAGTTGGTTCAGGCCCTCCGCCCTCTCTGCCTTTAGAGTGTCCTCAGTCCTGTTCAACTGCTCTATCACATTTCGTATCTCCTCCTCATACCTGCTTTTTAACTCGCTGATGCTTTTGCTGCGTTTGTGTTCTTCTTCCTCCAACAACCTCCGCTGGTTCTCCAGCTGAGACACTTTTGCCTGAAGGTCTGCGTTCTCCCTTTCAAGGATGGTTATCATCTCGCCATATTCGCTCCGCTGTTTTCGAAGCAAGTCTTCATATTCCTCCCGAAGGACAGCAACAGCCTGTCCACGCTCCTGACACAGAGTGTCCATGTTTTGCAAGGACTCTTTGTAAAACTTCAGCTGCCTTTCATACTCCAGTCTAACTCTGCAAGCCCCATAACACACCTGAGCCTGGATAACTGCGTCCTGAACTAACAAAGATGAGTATCGTTCAAGATCTCCCATGCTCTGAGAAACCTTCAGGAGCTTCTGACAGTCCTGTATGGCTTCCTCAGGGGACAGGGATAGTAAGGCAACAGATATTTCCTTAAGAATATTTGCTTTATCTTTCAGCTGTAGGGCAAGATCTTCTTGAATAGCAACAAGAGTTTCACTACTCTGCTCTGTCAAACTCTGGCCCTCCTCCATCTTGACTGGGTCCTGATGCAGCACCACTTCTGGATGACTCCCACCCCAACAGACCTGGGTCTGGTCTGAAACGTCTTTTTGGATCTCGAGCGCTTCAGAAATTTGATGCATAACCCTGTCAAATTCAGGGGTCCTGTATGCTTTGATGATTTCTTCCAACATGCATTTATGCTGCTGGAGAGCGGTTTTGGTATTATGGAGGTCTTCTTCAATTGTTTTTAGCCTCTGATGAAAAGACTCTCTCACTTTCTGCGCAACAAAACCAAGTTCTGCCCTGATCAATGAGGCGTCTGCTATCGTGTGGACAAGGCATTGTGGAAAACTAAAACTAACCGTTTCCATTTTGCCTTCTACCTCCTTGTCTTTGGTGCCTAAGTGCTTTCTCAGTTCTTCTACCTGGCTCCAGAATTCACCTTCCAGTAACAGCTTCTTTGATAAGAGGTTGGCCAATGCAATAGCTGTGTGAGAAACATTTGCTGGCTCTAATAACGCCACCTCAGCTGTCCCGTGAATCTCCTGGAGAATCTGGGAAATCTCAGAGCTTGCATTTTTCAGAGAGTCTGCTATTTGGTTGATCAGGGAGGCTTCGAATGCTACTCTCTCAGAAAGCAACCTCAAGTGGTCTCTATCAAACATCTCAGCTTGACGCTGCTGGGAAACTTGTTTCTCTTCATCGAACAAACTTCCTTCTACTTGTGCCGTTTCAGCTAGACGGCTGTCCCTCGGCTGATGATCAGGTGAGACGGGCGCTCCCTGCAAGACTTGGACTGCATTTGCTAAGGTGGTTTCCATGCTGGACAGAGTCATAAGAAACAAATTGCTTTCTTTTTCCTTGTCAGAATTAGGCAAAGCTCTTAGCTGCTCTCGGCATTTCTCCAAGCAGGTCAGTGCTTGGCCGTTTTTCATTTGGAAATCCCCCAGCTCACTAACATGATTTTCTACCATCTTGAACTTTTCCTGCCTCTCAGTTTCCAACTGCGAAACCAGAGCACTGACTTGGGACAGGCTCGTTTGGAGCTGCTCCCTCAGCTGAGACTCTGTGCTGGCCCACTGATGGTGAAGGGCTATCAGGGTCTCTTGGTTGTGACCTTGCTGACTTTCCAGTTTCAAGGTCACATCTTTGAGCTTTTCTTCCGTAATGTAAAGTTTTGTTTCCAAGGAATGGATGATTGAAAGATAAGTCTCCGAGTCACTGGCTCCTGAGGACGGGTAACCAAGAGGCAGTTCTGATGACATGCTTTCTTCAGACAATGACCGGTCCTGGCTCGTGTCTGAAGATGTGCTACTAGTCCAGTTCTTCTCTGACCCATCTGCGTGGATATATTTTTGGCACTGGATGTTCGAGAAACGGATTCTTTGCCTTTTGGCACCTACAAATCCTGTCTCAGGCTTTGCTAAGATTTTCTGAACGATATCTCTGTCTTGAAGCTCTAGAGACTTGGATGGAGACACCGGTTCTTCCATACTTGACACGGTGAGTTCAGCAGCCTGCCTTTGGCTGGTCTCAGTACCTTCATCATCATCTTTTGGGGTGTAATGCAAACCTGGAAGTTCATCGCGAGTTTGGAGATGCTGTCCCAGTTCTGGATTAGGATTTTCATCAGCCTCAAGATTAGTGCAGAAGTCTTCTGCATCTTCAGCACACGGTCCTGAGCCTGCATTAGCTAACTTCTGTAAAGCGTCTTCTTTGGCCTGTAGCTTCACTTCAGTTTCCTCCAAACTGCTACCCAAAGCAGCCATTTTCACCAGAGCCTCATTGAGGTCTTGGTCTTTCTTCTCAACAATTCTCAAGTGCATTTCCTTCACATGTCTCAGCTCTTCCTCCTTTTCTTTTAACACTTCTTGCATGCTCTGGAATTGATCTGATACTTCCTCATACGAGTGCTCCAGGTTCTGATAGTTGGTCTCTTCCATTTTCAACTTTGCCTGCAGCTTGGCAACCTCATTATCAGACTCAGCAACTTGATTCATGAGCTCTTGGAACCTACATTTTATCTGATCTCTCTCCCTTTCCAGCTCCTCAATATGCTCAGCCAGTTTCTGGATGCTGGCCTCCTTCATCTCCAGCTGCTCCTCAAGCTGGTGCACGATCTCGCTGCCTTCACATTTTGCATTCAGCTTCTCTTTCTGAAGAATCTCCATTTGCTGCTCATTGTTTTGCAGCTGATTCTCATACTCGTTGGCCTTGTCCTCCACCTCCTTCAAACTCTGTATTAAAACCTGCTTTTCCTTCTCGCAGCTTTCCAGCAAAGCCTCATAATTCTTCTGCAGCTTCTCCTCCATTAGGATGCGGGCCCGTTCACTAGCGCTCAGCTGCATGCTCAGGTCTGCAATCCTATCTTGGAGCCTCTGCACTTCTTTCTGGTGGTCCCTTTGCAGTGCCTGCTGCACTTCGAGGTCCCTCAGTTCCTGCGTCTTTTCTAGCAGCAGCGCCTCTGCCGCCTTTAACTTTTGCTCGCTGACTTTTAACTGGGAGCTCAGAGTGGTCTCACTGTGCTGCCACTCCTCCAGCTGCTCTTTGGCTTTCTCCTTCTCCATCTTCAAGTCACTTTTCAGCTTGGCCAGAGTTTGCTCTTTGATGGACAACTCCGCTGCGGCATTGCCGAGTCTGGCCTGCAGGCTCTGAATCTCAGCTTCATGGTGCCGAATCACATCCTTTGCTTCGCCATAGCTACGTTTCAAGGACTGAATCTGCTGATTGATTAGCTCTTGACGCTGGCACTGGGCTTCCAGCTCGCTTTGGAGATCTTGATTGACTTTATGGAGCCTCTGCCAGGCACCCGATGGCGAGGCGGCCACCTCGGTCTTAAAAAAATTGATTAAATACTAGGTTAGTAACACTCTTGGCTCCCAGTTCTGAGTGTCACACCTCTGGCCAGTCAGGCCATGGAAATGCTCCTTGGGTTGTTTTGGCTGTTACCCACATGCTCCAATTTTAGATGGTTTTTGTTCTTGGTATGTAATTTTTTTTTTTTTTTTTTTTAAATAAACCAACTTTTTGAAATGGGGCGACAGCTGCTTCTGATTAACAGAAAACATGGACAGTAGCATCAAATCAGCTCTAATATAACAAACTCTACAAGAAAAATTGAACAAAACCAAAGCAATGGAAAAGAAACAAGTAAAACGGGGACAGAAGAACAAGAGCGATCAGAAAGAGTGAGGACAAAAGGAGGGAGGGAAGGGATGGGAACGGGCGGACAGAAGAGCTGCTCAATTTGGTGCGTTTGTTTGTTTTGTGGTGAAACAAAAAGTGCACAGTTCCAGATAACAAGGTTTTATAGAACAAGAGCAACAACAGGAAGTGAGGTTGAAAGTGAATGACATCACTTCCTGCCAGGCCACAGGAAGATGAGATGGCTGCCGTAGTGATGTCATTTCTGCAATGGCTAAACAGACTTCTTTAGCGGCTCATCTTTTGAAAAAGATAGGATGGCTAAAGCTTAAAAGTGGGAAGGATCTAAAATCGCTACCTGTAAAAAATAAAACAAGAGGCAAGTGAAGGGGAAAAAAGGCATGATGAGAATGTAAAATAAAACAAACAAACCTTTGTGAGAGTCAAACCAAAGCAGTGTCACATGCAGAGAGAGAGCTCACAGAGAGTCATGCAAAAGGCAACAGAAATTAAATACCTTGAAAAAAATACACAAACAGGAAGAGGCAAGAGGAGCACAGCGTTAAGCCTAGGTGTTTGGCCTGCCTTGCTGTACTCTGTCTGCTGGTAGGGAAAGCCCACAGATGTGACACTCAGTTACGGTAAGATCGATCCCATGCTTAACATGCAAGAGTATCCCCCCGGACAGGTTAGTACAGTGCCCGCTCCCACCCTCCACCACCAGAGCGAGAAGACACTACAGGGGTCCTGGAAAGAGAAAGCGTGAGGTCTAGCACTTCGCCACCTGTTAGCAGACAAAAGGTTTGAGATGTACCGCTCGTGATTAAACTGGACAGCAAGAGACGGAGGAGAGTTTGTAAGAGACCAGAAAGGGCTTCAGTGCAAGGTGCATGCGTCAGTCCCGGTTACTGTTCATCCTTTTCAGCATTTTTAAGAAATGCGCAGAATCTTTGGGGCTGTCGCAAATCAGAGCTTTAATGCCCAACATCAACATGCATCTACAGAAGGAAAGGGGCTGCGGCAGGGGCCAGGGCTGGGCAAGACCTCAGAAGATGCAGAGATTCATTCAGATCAAATGCTCTAAAGTTGATGCAGACTTATGAAAACAGGACCGTTTCCAATTTCAGGCATTACCTGCTTGCCAGGGGTTAGGAATACTCAAGGCTCATGGGGAATTCTGACTCCTCTGCTTCCCACTGACACTGGGAAATGCAAAGCTGCTATTGCGGGTGTCTAAGGGGAGGGAGCAGAACATTTCTGAACCCTCCAAAACAAAATCCAACTTGATTTTTGGATGACAGTTTGAGCAAATGTTAACTATACGAACGCACAAGCTACTTAGGGATTTTGCTTTCAGTCCTAACACCAAAGGCATTAGGGCTGACTTGGACATCCGAAGTCTGCTTGAAGCAGGTCTGGGTAGCTGATTTTGTGCTAGCCGACTATCTTCCAGGCTCCAAGCCAAGGGAGGTAGGATGTCTTTGCTCCAGGGAAACAGTAGCTGGCCTCTTGGTGCGGAAATGTGGGATTCTGCCTGGGGCCTACGGCCAACATGAGCTGCCACCACAACAGAAGATCAAATGCATGATTTAGGAACAGGAAGCTACAGCTGCACATCATGAAGTCACCAATCCAAGCGGCACTAGGGAGATTGTTAACAGACAACAGGCCTGGGCAGGTTTTTGCCCCTTCCCACGGGTGGTCCCTCACCAACCTTGGACGTTCTCTTGGTCTTGCTGTTCTTTCAGTTTAACAGGGTTAAATCGACTCCTGAGTTGGCTATTGGGAAATCAGTGGGGGAAGGTGGCAGGGACTTCCCTGCAGCACAGCGGGCTTGTTCACTAGATACATGTAGGTTTCCTCCTGGAAGGATCTCTACTCTCCTTTTGGTAGCTTCTCTCTCCCCTGATGTCCAAGAGTGTGAAGGTCATGGCTTCAGAGCACTGTGCCTACCACCTGGGGTCTCTGGGCCCTACTGCAATGCAAGTCTCCCCCTTCTCCCAAGGGTAATAGCAAGGAAACACATAGTGCTTCCCTGGGCTAGGTATACCTCCGCCCCAGCTCAGCCAGGCCAAGGGGAGAACACAGGCTGGGGTGTCAAATCCAGAGCTCCCCAACATGGTAGTGCCAAGTACAGCTACATGGCTGCCTTGACCCAGAGTTGATGCAACCAAGGAAGAGTGAGCTCTACGCCATGCACAAAGCATTTTTGCCGGGCCAGCCTGAAGCAGCCCCACAGACTTTCCTCCTCTGAGGATGCTGTTGTTGGCTGTATCTGGGCACCTGGGGGAAGGGAACAGCTTTTCAGTAGCTGCTCCCCTTTCGTCTTTAACCAATCCAAAACAGGATTCCAAACAGAGCAACTCAGAGGTCCATCATGTGGCCAAAGAACAGCGCTCTGGAAGAAAGGCCACGTAGCCAAACCACTGGTCCCGGCTCTGGCTGTACAGAACAGATGAGAGATGTGCATGCATGTGTAAGATTGCACATGTGCTGGGACAAACATTACTGACAGCTCTGCCAAGGCCATGTCTGCTACGGCTCCTTTCTCCTCAGCAGAATATGGCTGGTGAATTTATCCCAAGACTCAACATAGATATGAGCGCTAAAGGGAAAAGGGTCCCTCCACTCGATCTCAGACCATTGGGACCATAAAAGAACAGCTGAAGACCTGACCTCATGGATGCAGAGGAGAACAGTGACATGTAAGAAAGACCCAAGTCTTGGCATGTGGTCAGTTTTGCACATTTCCACTCTGGCCCAGATGTGTTCATGAGTGCCCTGGACTGAAGCCCAACAGGTTTATTTTCAGGTGCAGCGAAAGATGAAGGAGATGTCTCTCTCCTTCCCCGCCCTCCTACCTGCAACACGTAGCCTTCTCTGGCACTCTGCTCCCGGCCCAGAGCTACCTTCAGCTGGTCCTGCAGGAGCCGGTTCTGCTCGAGCAGGTCCAGTGCCTCCTTCTGGCTCTGTTCCAGCTGTTGGGAAAGAACAAAGAACCAAAAAGCATTGACTAGGGAAGATGTACACAGCTGCTGTGTGTGGAGTAGGCTGAGCTCTCTCATGGCTGCCTCTCCTCCCTCTATAATTTGTGCCTTAGCTGTTTTGCCAAAACCCCTCCTAGCAACAAAAACATTGTCAATTGGGTTCATTTTTAAGGCTTGCTGAAGTGGAGGATGAACTCCCCTTGCTGGAACCTGGCATGGCCCAGCCAATGCTGTGCAGATTTCTGCCCTCAATGGATCTCTGATTTGCAACTCACCTGGCTACTCTAAACCCAGGCCCATGGCTGCTCTGCAGCCCACAACCCCTGCTGTTCCTGACCGGGGTCTATTCCAAGCAAATTGTGCTTCCCATCCGCCTCTCCTAAGGGCTTAAGAAGAAGCTAATTTGTGGCATTCCTGAAACATAAGACTGTTCAATGTTGGCCCCGCAAGGAGGGTCTAGATCAGTGATCCTCCACCAGGCTGCCTGGGGTGCCTGGAGATCTTTTCAAGGGTGCTCTGGGGTGCCACAAAATAGTAGCAGTTGGGTTTGCAAACACGATTCACAAGATAAACCCAGAGATTTCAACTAGGAATCCACAGTTGTGGACTCTCTAAAGTTCTCTGCAACAGAAAAAACCTACTGTTGTTTTTCTGTAGGCAAACAAAAGTGAGAAATAAGAGCCGGTATTTTCCGAGAGGTGTGCTGAGTCTATCCAGGAGTGTCTCAAGTCTAAAAAGGTGAACCACTGGTCTAGATAAATGCACCCATCTTTGTATGCTCCAGAGGCGTTTAGGTTAGCTGAGGCATTGTGTGTTCATATTCGCCCATGCAGAATCACATTCAAGGATGGGGCTGGAATGCAAAGCTGAATGGCAGAGTAGTCACATCCTTACTTTTTCCCTCTGGAGAGCAGGGTTCAAATGCTGCCCAGTTCTCCCCACGGGAGACTTGTTACTGAACAGCAAAATCCACAGCCCCTATCACTACAGGATGGATTGGTTGGAAAAGGAGGACAAAGCGTCCCCATTCCTGCCCCAGGCCCTGAATTCTGGGGGGCCCTATGGAGCTGGGCTGACTTTGCATCCAGCCACTCGCCACCCTCCCCCATCCCTGCTGCTGCATTCAGGCCCTGCACAGGCTGATTTGCCCTGGGCCCTGCACCCAGCTACAGTTGTCTCTGCCCACCATAATAACCATCCAGATGGGAGTGGTGACAGCTGCGATCGCAACCAAAATGAGAGGGAAAGGGGAATGCCAGGGACATGGATCTGGGTTCTGCATCTCTTCACTCAGGCCCTACAGCATCCACTTACCACCTCTGCTCCTGACATAGGACTGAAATGCAGCCTCCGGCCTGAGCTATCCCACTGCTCATTTCCCAGTTGCAAACCTCTTGCAGCACAGGCTAAGGCAGGTCACGGCTCAGGCTCCCCCATTACCTCCTTCTCTAGCAGCGTGGTTAGGTGGTGATTGGAGAGCCTGTCCTCCCTATCCTCCGAGTGCGTCAGGTGCAGGGGCATGATGGGGATCTGCTTCTCCTCGCGCAGGGGGGTCGTCTCCACCTGGTGCCACCGCTGCTCGATCTCCACGTGAACGTTCTGCGGCTTGACGTCGGTAGTGACGGGCAAGCCCGGGACCCTGTCCACCTCCATCCGCAGCGCATCCTCCGAACCCGTCCCATCAACAGCATCAGTCATCTCGAAACGCTTGCGCCTCTCCTCCCGCCGCCGCGCGCGCTCCCTCTCCAGCTCCCCAGCGTCCGTGTCCAACACGCTGGGTTCCCTGGGGAAGGTGGGGGTGCCGCCCTTGGCAGACTCCGCCGTGCTGGCTCTCTCCTGCGCCAGGGCTTGCTGGATGGGGCGGAACTCGGCCCAGTCAAAGGTCTTGGAGCGCCCCTCCCGCCTGCGCTCCCGAGCCCGGCTCCGCTTTTGCTCAGGGTCCATCTCTGCTTGGTCCAAGTCCTGCTTCTCGCTTGGTTTCGGGCAGGTCTCAAAGGAAGAGCTGGTTTTGCTTTTCTCTTCTGGCAAGGAGCTACGAGGAAAGACAAAGGAGGGAAGACGTCACCACTCAGAGCTGTGCTGTGGCATGAACCACTGCCCACTCACGCCTCAAACAGCCACTGCGGCAGGCAAGCAAATGGGAGACTAAGCCTGCCTGAACACCACGTGCGGTCATGTGCATCCCTCCCATTGCCACGGAAGCCTCTCGTGACCCGTATCTGGAATTCTCTCCTCCCTTCTCCCAGCAGCTCCACATGTGAAGTCAGCGCTGGCAAAAGGAGCCAGGCTGACGCCGGCAGGGAGTGAAGCCTTATAATTGATGCATAGAGCAGGCACAGCACAGCCAGCAGTGAAGTTTCCCAGGGTGCTCCCAGGCCACTGTGCCACAGCTGTGGCTCAGTGGGCTCACCATTCCCAACCCAAGCAGACCTGCAACAAAGGAGCTCTAGGGGTTCCTCTCTGCCTTGCTCACTTGGGGGCCTTGGGCTCCTATGCAGATACCAGCCACAAGGAAGGCAGCAGCAGTGCCAGCTGGTTGGATGTGGGCACCTGTCCATCCAGAACTGGGCTAAGGCCAAGTATCAGGCACCAGCTATCGTCACTGACAGGCTGGATTTGAAGGCCACATTCCCACCATGCCAACCAGTACCTTCTGTCCCTCCAAGGCCCAGACTTTCTGACCAACCTGCTCCTTCCTCCTAGCTCACTCAATGAAGCCATGGTCGCACATTTTTCTTGCTGCTGCTATTGGTCACTCCCAAGGTGACCATGGTTTCACAGGTGCCCGGGTACAGCTCCCAAAGGAAGAGGAGCAGGCTGCCATTTAGCAGTGGTGGGAGGAGACACAGGGAAGCATGCAATGGCCCTGAGAGGTGTTGGCTAATAAGCTAAGCGCTGTTCTCCGAGCTTGGCAAAGGTTTGCTTCTCTGTACAGCAGGGCTCTGCGACTTGTTAGCCTCCGCAAGGGAGGCCGCACTCTCCGATGTGCCGCTGCAGATGCTGCGAGGAGCAACAGTTCTTGTGCACATGGCCACAAGTGACACCAAGGATATCAGGTGCTTGGGCAGCCTAAAGGAAGCCATGACCCTCTGGTGCTGAGCCTGGGGTCAAAGTGAGGGAAGGTGCGTCCTTGCCAAGCAGGAAAGGGTAAGTGTTAGTAGGGAAAGGAGATGCATCTGCAAACCTCTATGGATTATCTAGAATCACGTATTAAATTAAACAACTGTGGACATGCTGGCCTGGGCGCATGCAGGTTGGATTTAAACAAAAAGAAAAATAAGAACTAACTAATGAAAGTGCCCTGAGCCAGCTCCATGGAATTAGCTTCCCACAGAAGACTCCTGTCCTGAAGCGAGCAGCAGGCATTTGCTCAGGCCTGGCTGTTACCAGAATCCCAAGAACCGCAGCTCTGCAATAATTGTCCCCTTCCTGCCTCTGCCCTAGAGCTGCCCTGTAGAAGGCAAGCGCACCCCCCGCCCCCCAGTTGTGCTACCAGCACAGCACTGAGCGTCAGGCTCCCTGGCTTTCCATGGAGACAGAACGAACGGAGCCACAAAGCCGTTCTATCTGGTTTGCAGTGCAGCCAAATCGGGGCTAACACGGTACCTAACAATGGAGCTCCATGCACGAAGACCACCACCACTGGGAGAGGGCCAAACAGGAGTGGGGTCCCCCAGAGCATTTACAATAGAAGTGAATCTCCCCAACCCCTTGTCAGCCCCCAAAACATAGTCACGTGTGCATCTTGAAAAGAAAAGAACAACGCGAGGGAATGGTACTGCATGGTTCCAACCCTAGTATCTTCCGATGCACTTCCTTCCACAGTCAGTCATCCAGCTCAGCTAGGCTGAGCTTTCAAACACGAGCCATGGCAAGTTTGTCTCTGCAGCCAGCCCGGAGAGGATTCGCTCTTCAGCTCTGCCATGTGCAGCCTCAAAACAAACCCCATCCAATATGACAAAGCTGCCCAGCTCCAGTTCAGAGTTGGTTTCACCCCCTTGGGCCTTAACCCTAAGGAGATCCAGGATGATACAAAAGTGCTCTTGACAACCAGGCACTCCAGCTACAGCTTGTTACTGGATAAAGTCACGTTTTAAGTGAGAGGGGCCTTACAACGGAAAAGAGAATTAGGAGAGAAGAGTCTGGGGTGCTGCCCCCAAATCCAGCCCAGAGAGGATCAATGCCACCATGCTCCGGCACAGCAGAATGACCCAAAATGTACTGCAGTCATGTCTGCCAGCAGTTTCCCAAGGGACCGGGTTATGGGTAAAGTGGGACAAGTGGAATTTCAAATCAAACCAAGTGGATCAGACTGCATTGGCTTGTAAAGGGGGGAAGAGCCATGTGAGGCCAAGAGGTTGCCATTAATTTTTCTTGAGTAATCCCCACTTTCTAGAACCCATTTGAGAGCCTGTGCATGGTAGCAACGTACAGCAAGGTACATATGATACACTGAGCCCCTTGCTACATGCCACATATGCACCAGGGCAAAAGGCATCACTGCATCCAGCGCACAGGGCCCAGCATTCCTATCTGATGGTTTCAATTTACAGTTGAGTGGAAGGGGTTCACGTTCAGCCCCGTGGTAAAATACTTCTTACTCGCAAAGCTAATCAGATCCTCATGAAGCTGAAAACATTCTGCCATGCACTGAGAATTCTTTTGGCCAACTTAATAAAAGAGAAATTTATGTAACTCGTTAAGGATTTGACTGCCTGTCTGATACGCTTGGGCCTAATTGCCGCTATCTATTCGCATCGGAAGATACCAATCTGGGGAAATCAAGTGTCAAGACCAGGTTGCTTCTTCCCTTCTTTCTTGCTTTTTCAGTTTTAAAAGAGGAAATGAAAACTGCGGGACTTTCCATTTGAAGTGCAGAAAAGGGGGGCATGCAGTGAATCACAAGATATACAAACCACAAAACGTTAATACAGGAGAGAACACAGTTTTCCAACCTGGGCTTCAGCACCGATAGTTTCAAAGAGAAGTTTTTCCTGGGAATGCATGGAAATCAAACATACGCAGGAGTGAGGAGAGAGGACGATTCCCTGAGACCCGTGAGAGATCCACCACACAGCTCCGTCCGAGGGCTAGTGTGTTTGAGCGGCGCAGGTAGGGGAGAGATAGATGATGTGAACACCTCCGGTTAGACAGCACTGGGGGGGGACAGAACCCTTCTAGCGGTGCCATGAGAATGAGGCAGAGCCTTTATTTGCTGCCATTGGAGCATGGACAGAAGAGGGCATTAATCGTGTGGGTGAGTCCAACTCGCTGCACAACAGATGGTCAGGAACTGGGCATCAGGATGTGCACGGCTTGCTGCAGCGGTGATGTGTGATGGCATTTGGCTGTAAGAAGGTCAAGGGCTTTGCTCAGAGCTGCAGGCTCTCAACAGGTACAGTGAGATTTCTGGGTGCCTTCTCTTGGCAAGCGAGGCTGGAGAAGGCTCCGCAACCTAAGGTGTGAAGGGAAGACGCAATCGCTGCTGTCTGGCAGGTCAGAGGCCTAGGGCTTCTCACTGGGCATGGTCTACAATATGAATTAAAGCAGCTTCCAATTTAAATGCAGGTATTTGCCTCCTGGAGGCAACAGGCTGGTTGTGCTGAACTGCCCCTAGAGTGAAGCCCAGGCCCAGAAGCCAAAGGAGCGTTATCATAGGAACATGCAACATTTCCACATGGGAAAGTGATAGGCCATGTTTTAAGCCACCCACTTGGATTTTCCACACGCAGCCAAGAGTAACCATTGATACAAGCTCGTTCCCCACACAGTGTGTCCAACCGGAGCCCAGAGAGAGAGGGAAGCAGGAGAGGGTGAGAAGAACCAACAAGGAGCAGTCAGGAAGAGGTGTGGGCAGGGTTATTTCTGTACAGCAAGCCAGAAAGCTACAGGGGTGGTTATGAGAGGTGAGCGGGAAATCCCTCCCTGGGTGCAGCTGTTCCTAGTCCTTTACCTGGTTACATCGGGAGCAGTGGTGGGGCGAACGTGCTTCATGATTGTCTGGATCCAGTTCCGTCGAATCCCAGATGTCATTGCGGAGAGGGTGAACTCCCCCTCTTTAGTCTACGGGAAGAGGAGGGGGCAGGTCAACATAGCAAGCAGCCACTCTCCCTCCTTCCACCCAGGCTGCAACAGCCCATTTCCACACACTGTGCCTACAGGGCTTAGCTGCCCAGGGCCCCCTTTAGGAGGCTCAGGATGGAAACCACGGTTGAGACCCAAAATAGAACTGCTTGACGTATATCAGTGTCTGTCATCGAGACGATCTTTGGTGGGCTCAGAGAATGAGCTCTCAGACATCCCTTTCACTTCCTCCCAGATCTTACCACCAGCTGCTGATGAAGCATTAGCTGGTCCCCACCTAGAGAGGGGTGGTCGCTGTGGGCAAGCCTCCACCATGAGATATACAAGAGTGGTTCCACCTTCTTATCATCCATCCAGCACTGGGAGCTGCTGGAGATGGGCTCCCTAGTTTGTTCTGATCAGAAAGTACCTGCCACACCCGCTCCACCCCCTGCTTCCACCAGTTCCCCTCTTTGAATTGTCCTTACGTGGATCTGGAAGCCATAGTTGCGTTGAACTGGGTATTCAGTGACATCATAGCACGTAGACAAGTCTATTTCTCCATCCAAATCAGCTGCCTGGGGAAACAGGAGAGGGAAAGGTTGAAGGATTATTGCAAACCAAAACCATGGCACATGCATGTGGCAGGGCACTGGGCTCTCTTCCTAAAGCAGCGTCTTAACAAGAAGCTGTTGAGTTTTCCTCTTGAGGTCTGCCTGAACCTCAGTATTGCTTTGGTGAGACAAAGCTGAAGACCCCAGAGAGGCACAAACCTAAAGAGACATCGGATGCGCTCTCAGCCCCATCTGTATCTCCCCAAATCTTTGAGGGCTCAGAGGTTAAGGATGGGCCTGGCCAGAGCTTCTCCCACTGCTGGAAGCAAGGCGCACCATCAATCTGGGTGTGCTCCCAGACATTCTAGCTCTCTTGCAAGGCAGCCAGCGAGGATCCTGGACACTGGGATGCACGCATGCTCGTGCAGAGGAATGCTGGGTGAAGGGCCCACACAAAACACCTGTGACTCCTCGGACCCCGAACGAACAGGGTTAGACTCCGAGGAGAGAGACACCTACCTCTTCTGCCTTTGAGTCCCTGTAGTACCTCAGGCTCTGATCCGTCAGCACAAACCAGTGTTTCTTCCACTAGGAAACAAACAAGGCAGGCTCTTTACCATGCTGCTCTCTACCCCTGCCTGGGGCAACAGGTATCACTGGGTAAGGACCAAACGGAGGGCAGTTCCCTCCCCCTGCATGACACAGCTCAGAAGGTGGCAAAGCCAAGGCCAACACTGGGCAGTAGCTGAGAGCCCATCGCTGGCAGGAGCAAGAGAGAAGGGGAAGTCAGGATGGGCCCAGTACAGGGCTTCATCTGTGGGAGCCCAGCCCACCTCTGGGTGGCAACATCTGTTTAGCCAACTGAACGCTGGCCCATAACAGCTCCAGAGACACCCAGTGTGAGCATGTGGGTGCAATCGCAGCGCACTGTCAGGGCAAGGGGATGACTTTAATGGCTGCATTCTTAGCCCTGGAAGGACTCGCTCTTCATTGCTTCTGGCCTTTGACAGGCATCATTCACCGGCCCCCACAGCTACCAAGCAAACACAAGCTGCTGATTGGCTCTAAAACCATCTTTTAGTTCTGCTGCTTGGGGCAACTGCCCAGAACGTCCATTAGAAGGGCCAGCCCTGCAGCGCAGACATACCCTGTGTTTCTGCACCCATTTAGTGCTGGTGTGTGCATGCAGCTAGGCCTGGCATGCTCTATGCAGCTAACATAACCCAGGTACATGGACCCTGCCCCGTAAGTGGTTCTATTATACTGGATGAGAAGCCTAAATTCTCATTATTTCCAGTTATTTCCCTTCGCTTTGTTCAGCTGGAAGTATCACACCGTTACTATCTGCATCACCACAGAGTCTCACAGCCCTGGTCGCAGGCCAGAAGCACACTGCGCTAGGTGATGTCTGAGCACAGAACTAAAACGTGCCTCTGCCCAAAGAGCTTGTGATCTAAGCACATGGCAGGAGATGACAGAGGGACACAGACTGGTGAAATGCCTTGTCACGAACCCCCAGGTGGGCCTGTCCTTCAGGACCTTGCAGCTAAAAATCAGCGTTTCACAAACATCGATTCCTGGACTAACTGCCAGGGAGATCTGACAGACCATAGTGTGGTCTCCCCCTCCGCCCCGTGAGAGCCAAATTAACAAGGGAATTGTTCAATTTTGTCTCTCATTTGGATGATTTTTTTTTCTGTGTTTGGATGCAAGGAGAGAGAGAGAGAGAGAGATTACAAGAGATATCTTCTAATTAAAACTGAATCCTGCCAAACTTGCAACCTGGGCCTCAAATCTGTAGGTCACTGAAAACCCAGCTTCATTACGATCCCAGATGTTAGTACTGGGGGGTTTCTGGAGCGACAAAAGAGCAAAGCTCAGAGAGGAGACAGTGAGATCGCAGATCAGATGCACAGAACAAACAGACAACAGGCAAGATACTGTTTTCAGTCGTCCTCCTGCTGGCTGTCGTGCTCTGAAGGGAGGGTTGACGAACACCCCCCTGATGCTCCAGGTGCCAGATCCTGTGCCCCCACGCTGCTGAGTCAGCCCTCTCCCTCCTCTGCACAGGCTGGGGCGGGGGGGCTGCGAGGCAGGAAAATCTAGGAGGGCACCACTATAAATAGCACCAGAAGCTCATTCCCAGTTCCCAGGTCAGCTGCAACTGCCAGCCTTGAGGGTTCCCATGACAGAGCACTTCCCTGCATCCCCTCATGGAGTGGCTGGAGCAAATAGGTAGCTGGTGCTCCCATTAGTGCCTGATGAGAACATTTTTATTCCATTTCTTTCTCTGCCCAGTTGCTTCCCTGAGGCCTGGAGAGGCTCCTCTGCACTTGGATGCTGAGGCTGAACAGGCAGTGGCCGTAAGGGAGAGGAGACTAACAGAGAATGAGAAACCCAGTGCTTACAGTCCAAGCTAAACCCCAGAGGCAGGCCCCTGACCTTGCCTCCCCCACCCCAGAGCACAGCACCAGCCAGTCCTGCCCCAGGGCAGATCTGACTTGTACATAGCTCATACAGCTGGGGTTACCAAGCCTGTGCTCAGCTCTTGCACACTGCTTCTCCTTGCATGCTGCTCTGCCAGGACATCTCTGTGCAGAACAGGGCTAATGCCAACCTGCTGTGCTGGAAGGCAGAAGTGCTGAGCACGCCATGCAGAGCAGAAGAGACCTAAAACCATCACTCTCTCACCACCCCCCCCCGCAGCTGCCCTCAGGAAAGGCTTACAAAGAAAGCCCTGCAGGCTGAGGTTGCTATGCTGTGCACCCCCAGTTAGGCAGGTGGAGGAAGCCTCTCCTGTTAATGTTTAACAAGTAACCTCTCCTGCCAGCCCATGACCCTAGGCCTTGTACTTGAGTTTTGGGTGTTGTCACAACATGTGGGCAGGTGAATGCTTCCAGTCATGATGGGGAGGCCAAATCCTCCTGCCAACCCGTACAGATGTGGAGGTGGGACGGTGGTCAGTTGGTCAACAGGGCAACCAAAGAAGCCAGTGCCTGCTGGACTTACCTGCCCGTCCTCATACTGCTTCGTCAGCCATCCCTTCTTGAAGTTCAGCAGGTCAGGCTGCAAGGAGAGGGAAAAGACAGAAGCTTTAAGACTCTCCAAGGGTTGAGATGACATGCCAGCTTCTAGCTCCCCCAAGGAGAAATACCACAGCAATGATCTCATGAAATATAACCCAGCCATAGGGAAAGCCAAAACAAGGGGATTCGGGGCCACCAGAGCAGAAGGCAGAGGCTAAACTTCAGCTCTTGGAAAAGAAAAGAGACCCCACAGCATGCTTTGCTCAGGCTGTGTCTGCACCAGCATTCGCCTTTCCGTGTCTCAACATGGTGCCAGGACCAACATAGTTCCCTTGGAGGGAGCAGCCGCAGCACCCAGTATTAGCAGGATGGCCAGCCTTTACATCCCTGACATCTAATGAAGAAGACAGCTCCTCCAGACAAAGCCATCATGGCCCAGGCCATACCTGACCTAGGAGGCAGGCTGCACGGTCTGCCCTGCTATCACTCCTTGCATGGTCCCCTTCAGAAAGGACTGAACTTCCCATGGTTGCTGGTGGGAGGAGATATTCTGTATCCCCAGCTCTCTGGGAATACAGCAACGCAGAGCTGTGGCCTTGCCTGGGGTGTGAACAGGACAGGTCTGCAAGCCCCATTTGCTTTCTTGGAGGCACCCAACACAAAACAAATAAAAAGAGCAGCTGGGAAAGTGCAGGGGGCGCACAACTGGGAGCAGAGATACACCAAGAAAACTGGCCCAGATCAGCAAGATGGAAATCCGTCCTCTCTGGAAAGCAGACAGGAGATGTGCTGCCTCTTGGTGGAGGCTAGTGTTGCAAGGCTCCAGATCCTTTCTGACACTGACCAGCTCTTGGGGGTCCAGCCAGGTTTTGGCTAATGGGCCCAAGCTACCCAATCCCATGCAAGTTTCTTAAGCAGCCAAAACTCTTCTGGTTTTAGTCTGGCTGGTCCAAGATCGAGGGCAACGGGACAAGGCTATGCTGGAATCCAGCACAGTAGAGTTTGCTCAACAGCAGGAACCTTCTCAAGAAACTTCCACCCCCACCCTTTCCCATGGCACTGGCTTCAGGCTGGCCAGACACCACACACTGCATCCCTGCTCTTGGAGGGGGCAGTGGGAGAAGGGGAGCAGTGACAATGTGAGGTCTGCTCTATTCCTCCAGAATATCTTGCCAGGTTTCTCTGCTGTTTCCTGCCAAGCTGCTGCCAGCTGCTGCCCAGGCCATGCCTCACAGGGGCAGGGCCTTGGCACATCTGATGGGACACCATGTAACTGCTCGATTCCAGGAGCTGCACACCAGCTTTTGCCTCATCCGGACAGAATCCAGGCAAAACTCTCTAAAATGTTCAACCCTTCACTGGTGTCAGGGGAGGGGGGTTTCTCTTCAAAAGCCAGACACCCCCCCTCACCCAACAGCTCCTAAGCACCGAACCCTGAGGCCTGCCATCGCAAACAGCGGGAAGGAAGTCCAGGCCTACCTTCTCCTTGTGGCCCTTCATGAGTCTGCCATCCACACACCCTCCTAGCACTTGCTCCCTGCTTCTCTGGCTCTATTTATAAACTCGCCCGGGCATGGCTGGCAGCTGGCAGTCACGTGGTGCCACAGGACTCAAAATAAGGCTGGGCTCTGATTTACAAGGCCTGGAAATACCCCAAGGGCTCGAGTAGAGGGAATCCCAGTATCTCACCACCCCATATGGAGCCCTGGTCAGATTTCCTCAGAGAAGAGTTTCATGGCAGATCATAGCAACAAGTGTTTCACTGTAAGAAAAGAGGACTTCTCCATAGAGCGATAAGCCAGATCCCTTGTCCCCCTGTTCAGTGCACTGGCATGCAGCGAGTTACAGTCCTGGGTTTAGGACACTGCAACTTGTTGCTATGAAAGTGATGGGTGCCAAGAGTTTGGGCTTGGAAAACTCCCAGCAGGAACAGGTCAGAGGAGCAGCTAGGAGTGGAGGAGGAAGAGGGGAAGAGAGAAGCCAGGTTTCCACAACCCAGCCCAGATCTAGTGGCAACTGCAAAGTGGAGAGCAGAGGAAAGGAAGCCTGCCTACACAAATCCATTAAGTCCAGCTGGTTCCCAGCACCAGTGCTCCTGTTAGGCAATGACCCCACCTCAGCTCAGTACGGCCACTATCAAACACATTGCAGGATCCTAGGAGGACCCGAGAAAGATTCAGCAATACCTGCACGCCCCCCAGCCTGCATGCAGGACAGCTGCGTGGGAGACACCCACCCTGATCTTATCAGACGGTCCTTGTTGAAGAGGCAGCCTGGAAAGCTACCACAGAGAAAAGACGCTGGCAGTAGAACCACAGGAGTTGACTAAAACACTGAAGAACTGGTGTGGGATGAGCAAAGCCAGCAGAGCTGTTCAACTACTGTGAACAGTTCACTTGGGATGCTGACAGTACACCCAGCATCCCCGCATGCCGCGTGTGCAGCTGAGCACAGTGTGCATGTGGCTCTGGCAAAGCACCAGAGCTGCAACTCAAGGGGAACCGACACTGGAGCTACAGACACTGTGACCCACAACCAGCATTAGCGGAGGGCTGCAGACAGAAGGGACAGGTGGACACAGGCCTGAGAGGCCTGTGCAATTCAAACCCACACACAGCCGTCAGACGGAACGAGCTGCACACACCAGGAAAGCCTGAGGACAGAGGCAAAGGGGATGAGCTCGCACCTCCCCCTGAGTCTGAGAAGACAGACTTGCCTGATAAATGTTCCAGTCTGAGAGAGCTAACCCAGTCCTCAGGAAACTCTTGGGATCACAAGGTTACAGAGATGGGGAGAAACAAACCAGTGAGTGCAATAAAGACTGAATTTCAGTCACTTTGACAGAAGGAGCTGCAAACTAAGGGGGAAGGGAGACACGCGGGGGGAAAAGTCTGAGGCAGCCTCTGACAGCCTGCGAGTGGCAAACTGAGTGGGCTGTCAGGGGCAGCACCGATCTGGAGTACAGCAGGGGGAATGGGACATGCATGGAAATGAACCTCTCCATGACACCACAACAGCCAACCACAGCTCTCAGGAGGTGGCTTTTATGCAGGGGGGAAATCACATGCCAAATAGGGACCTCAGGCACTGGTTTCCCAAGAGGCTGCTGCATCTGGTCAGTGCTTTAAGGAAGACAAATCCCTCCTCAGGCTTCAGCAGTGGCGTGGATGAGATAAAACTTTATGTCTTTATGACACTCAAGGCCAAGTTCAGATCAGGTTCAAGTCACTGGAATCGCAGCTTTTTACATCAGATCTGAATGTGGCTTTGCATCCTCCTTGATGATGGCAAGGGACCGGGGGGTGTCTCACAAGCCTAATGCTGAGACTAAAAGCTTTGTTTCCATTCACACCTAAAGCAGCACTTCTGTCACCACATCCAGGTACGACGCTAAGAAACCCGCCAGGCTTACCGTCATGGAGGACTCCGTGGACCTTCTATCCAGTGATTTTGCTCTACGATGTGGAGACAAAGGGGAAGCAGAGACCTCTGGGATGGAGCCTACTGCTGCTGTTTCGGAGTCCTGCAAAGAGAAGGAGTTCAGATCATCATGACAGTCCAGAGGAACAAGTCTAGTCTCCTAGCACTGCAAGAATTGTGCAGCCATGATGCATTTTTTAGCCTCAAAAATTAAAGCTGGTGAGGTGGCACCTTGGGTTGCCTTTGAGCTTCTACAAGTACACGGCTCTCTTGGATCGTGTCAGAGCACTAGATTGGCTCCAACACATCTACTGACACTTCGTGCTACAGGGTTTTCAACACTGCCCGTTTCTTTTAGTTGAATGCGCCTCGGCTCCCCTGCTAGACCTGATGCCTCCCTCTCTTTTCTGGGAGGCAGAGACAAAAACGTGATTTATCTTCTGCTCTGATTCCACAGTGGGCAGGAGACTGGGAAGCAGGCAGCAAACCTGCCTGGATTCCTGATGAGATTTCCCGCCCTCAAGCTTATGGCCTGCTTTAGCCACGCATCCCTTTCCCATGCCCTCCAGACCGTGCTCCTTGCACACAGGTCCCAAGTAGGAACATCAACCAGGCCAATCTTAGCCTGCTAGATCCAAGCCACTGGCCCACCTCCTGAGCGCACCCTTACGCCTGAGAGAAGCTGAGAGCCTTACCCGCTTCCTGGGGAAAACCCTCTTCTCACTCCTGCCTTGGCGCGTCTCACTGGAGAGGGCAGAGCCTGGCAACACATTAGTTTCCATGTGCTCGGAATTCTCTATATCTAATGCCTCGAATTTCTCAATGACCTGGGATCGCCTGGAAGACAGAGAGAGAAAGGAAACCAGAGCACGTTTAAATGCAAGGGCAGCAACCGCGCGGAGTCACTTCAGAACCGCATGATTCCCTGCAGCGAGGGCTCTCTCCCAGCTCTGCACCTGGCCACACACCCTGCCCCTTCGTACAAGCTCCCCGAGCATCCCATGTGGTGCAGAAGACTCAGGGCAATGAACCAACTTCCACCTGCCACGCAGGACTTTACTTGTAGGCTCTGAAGCTGTAGCAGGCAACTCCCGAGTGCTCAGCTTTGAGCCAGGAGATGGAAACACCTGCAAACTTTGCTAGGTCCATGTTACAAGAAAGCCAGCCCCTCCCTTGCACACACTTAGCCCCAAGGAGCCAGGTGGACATCGGAGGTGTCAACACTGACAGTAGCTTCAGAGCTGCAAGAATGTTCTCCCTCCCAGAAAGGGCTAATTTAAATATTGGTCATAGGCTCATTTCGCCCTTCCTCTTCACCCCTCCCTATGCCCACACGGGCCAATCCAGCAGGTCCCCATGACCACCTCCCCCTGGTCATGAAGGCTAAGTGTGTATACAGGTCTCAACAGGGGAAAGACCTTGATCACCAGGTGTTCCTGTTCATATCTATAAGCAACAGGAGTGGCTACTGCAGTAGCACACTTGCTGTTCCAATACAGGGCTTTCCTCTTCATTTAAACTATCCTGCATGCCCAGTTTAGAAAGAGGTTATTCTACTGCAGTAGAACCAGCCCCTGCCTGCAAGGCTAAGCAGTAAGTCCACTGACAACCTGCACACCAAAGCTCATTTTGCAAAAACACCAGGGCATCAAGAAAGGCTGGTGAGCCTGTACCAAAGCCAGGAAGTGTGACATTTCAGAGACTGATTCTTTGCACCAGAGAGGCCCTTGGGCTTTTATCAGAGCCTATGAACCCATAAAAATCCACTCATCACAAAGCGGATGAGCTGCAAAATCTAGAATCTGATTTTGAACTTCACTTAAACCCAAACCTACTGGAAGCACAGGGCTTCATCAAAAAGCCTGACCCAGCCCAAATCACAATGCTTAGGAGCACAGGAATCTGTGCATTATGGCTCAGGTTCATCACTAACACATGCATAATAAAAAAATCGTCATCCATCAGAAGCCACTTCAGGAGAAACAAATCATTCAATTATCAACAGTTATTTTCAACTCATCTCTCAAAGGGACACTGTCAGGTAGACGAGGCCTCAAACATAGCTTAAAACAGAGTTTTCACCACATTTCATAAAAGCTGAGGGATGTTCTGAGAGTAAATGTTCCCCTGCTCTGTTTGCAATGCAAACACCACAGCTCAGAGCTAGGCCCTAAAAACGAGAAATTAAAATCAAACAGGACCAGGAGTTCACTAGCTCAGTGTTTGCTGACAAAGAGACTATCAGACAGAAGCAGTGGGGAAAGTTTAATTTTTAGAATCAACTTTTTACAGCATCTTCCACTTTAACCATCTAAGGCCTCAAACCTGTGAGCTGCAGTATGTGGATGGATATCTGTGCTCAGGCACAGCTGGAATATGCACAGGTCCAGGGCAGCATGTCCATATACTGCAGCTCACAGGCTCTGAGCCAAAAAGCACAGTAATACCAGTAAGAAGAATTAATCTGGATGCTCAATTTAACCCAACAGTGCCCCTTGTCATTGGTCCCATCTTGGTTTAAGCAAGGAAACAGAGGCCCATGAATTAACATTGTCTCTGCCCTATCAGATGAAGGGCTGAAGAAAATTAAAAACAAAAACTAAAATCAAAAAAATTGAAAGCAGGTTGATTTCTCATGAAAGGGGCCGTGCCATCGAGGTGTTCTACGGCTCGAGACTGAGATGAGATGGTAGCGAAGCAGGCGAGGTAAAGGTGGACACGTCACACAGCGACACAGCAGGAGAAGGTGGAGAGCAACAAGACCTGGAAGAAAACAAGGCTGGAAAATGAACGAACAGAAAAGGAAATTCGATATAATCTATCTACATACGAAATAAATGAAATCAAAAGTCATTCCAAGGATTCATCATCGAACAGGAAAATAAAAATCACTGTAACCAAATCACAGCCCCAGGGGTTAATATCATCATTTGAATTATAGGTGAGAATGGTGTCCTGCCAGCTAAACACTATAGGAGAGGTGCTGCTACTGGGGGCACAGACCCTGTTTGGGGGCTTCTTTCTCCTTCCATCCCATGCCCACATGAGCAGCTCCCAACAGCCCTGGTGGCAACTGCCCATGGGTTCCCAGGAGTGAACGGGCCCCTATAAACATTGGCTGCATGTAGACAAAATTACACTACAAAGTAGAAAGCGGGGAGCATTTCAAAAGCTGCGGGGCCATCTTAGTGCTTGCCTGGCTACAAAGCTAGCGCTAAGGAAATCATCTTCCATGCAAGCTGTTAGTCTTTTCCAGGCCGCTAAACACAAGCCACAGAATTCAGTTATTAAGGTAAAGAGGCGTGATGCGGGGGTGCTACACAGACTGACAACAAGAGCTATCATTAGAACAAATTTCCTTTGATTGGAAGAGCGGGGTTTTCGGTTAACATTTAGCAGCAAGAAGAACTGAAAGAGGATCAAGAAATAGGGAAGGAAAAAGTTACCTCAGGGATACACAGAATTAACAGAACAGGACAGATCCAAAGGAAAAAAAAAATGAAAGGAAGGAAGGAGCAGGCACCCTTTCTGCCAAGGGAAGGCAGTAGACAGGGGATCCACGTCTGAGACTCCAAGTCAGAGGCAGCCAGCAGCTTCAGGTACCACTGTGGCTTACTGAAGCTGGGAGAAGCATTTCAGTACCCCTCTCTCCTTGTGCTTCTGGAGCAGAGCCCGAGTCCTTACAGAGGAGGTTGGATTCCAGGACTCAGCAAGAGGCAGCTCTTTTAAAAGGCGCCCGTCTTGGAAGCGAGAAGAAACCGTCGTGTGTCCACAGAGCAAACCGCCTGGGAATGCCCCGGAGGGCTGTGGGCTGCACATCCCAGGTGAGCAACAGAGCAGGTGCATGGCCACGCACTGAGAGGACACAACGCCGTGTGAAACCTGTAGCTCCCAGAACAGCCATGGCACCGGCTTCACAGGACAGTGGGGTAAGGATCAAAGTCTGGGTTTGTGCTTACTTCAGAGTCCAGCTACCTCCACCCCACAGCCTCTCTCACTAGGTGGCATTTACATTTTTTTTTCCTACATCTGGTACCGCTGGCCTAATTCCTGCATATTCAGCCAGGCCCCATTCAGGGGGAAGGCAGCCGGCTACTACCATCCGGAACCAGCTGTAATCCCTTGGCGGTTTCACTGCCCCTTGCCAGCATGAGCAAGGAGGAGAGGAAACTGGAAGGGAAGGGGCTGAAATAAATAAGGAAATGGGAGAAGGAGGTTCTGTGGCCATGAGTCCTTCCCTCTCTCCAGCTGGCTTCACAGGGCCTGAGGGGCTCTGGAAAGGGTGTCAATGAGGAGGCCACAAGTGGAGGGTTGAGGCCTGCACACAGCACTTGTGGAGGGGCCTCCACTCTCAGGAAATGGTGCAAGGGCTTTGGGGGAGCTGCTGGGCAGCAGGAAGCTGGGGCCTGGAGATGCAGAAACCCCTTAGGCAGCGGTTCTCAATCTAGGGGGTTACAAACCCCGAGCAGGGGCATGGGTGAGCTCCACGGATGTTCAGACCCAGCGTGGGCTGGAAGGGAGGTCATACATGGTCACAAGCTGGGCGCCTTATGGTGGGTCTTAAAAAGGAGTGAGAGCTGCCACTGCCAGGCCTGCAGGCTCTGCAGCCACCAGCCTACTGTCCTGTGGCAGAACAGGGATGTTGCTGGATGGGTCCGTGGGGCATACAGCATTGTGTGGTGGTCAGAGGCTGCTCAGCTCAAAGGGAAGCTACTGAAGGAAGGGTTGATCTCGTGGCGAGCCCAGCTCCCTTCTCCCAGCTGAGCAGAGCTGGGCACAGTGCTGGGCTGAGGAGGAGCATCCTAGCAGAAGCCGTCATACCAGCTCTGTACCCAGAGGATGGTGTGAGCTCTCCCAGGAAGCAACACATGAAGAGCTGGCCAGCACCATATTGCAGGGCATCTCCCTCAATTCCAACCAGTCACTCCCAGGGAAGATCTTCTGGGACAGCCAGGTCTGTCCTAGAGCCCATGACACCCAGCTGTTTAACCGTTTCCAATGGGCTCCATCCCGTGAGCTGGAGAACTCCGCTGCAATATGGAGATGTGAGCGATTCCACCTCCAGGCGGAAGTGCTGCCGTATGCCTCCAACCTCAGCGGGGGGAAAAGAGAGCCAACCCCACCATACACCCAACTCAGACCCAGGCTGGCACCTGGGAGGACAAATGAGGCTTGCAGACCTCATCCTAATGCCATGATGTTCTCTAGCATCAAAGGAACAAGCTTGAAGGCCTTATATCAACTTCCTCGTCCCTTTGTTCCCCAGCACCGTACGCGGGACTTCCCGCCGAGGCAGACCCAGCACTAGTTACCCAGCTCCTGGCCACAGACCAGCAGGGGGGGCTCCAACACGGATGATGGGAGATAGCAGATCATCATTTCCTTCTATTATTTCTCTCCCAGAAACAGTGGGCTCGCTTAAATCTTTGCCCTCTATCTTTTATAGATCTATCCATCTATCTGGAGGATATAGGTATTTTTAGAAGGTGTCACTGGCTAATATTTGGGCCTAACTAATGAATGATAGCCTCTTAGAACACAAATCCTGATCATTAACTAGAACTACCCATAAGATCTTTTTTTTTTTTTTTTTAAAGGGGAAAAGAGGCCTGAAAAATGGGGATTACGAGGAAGGGAGACAATAGATGCAGTTAGCTCAGCTACAGCTACTGTAAGTCAGTACATAGTTCTCTTTAGACAGGAAGACCCATGCTCATGCCGTGGTTGAGCAGGGACTGCTAGAAAGAGGAGCGGAGAGGCCAATAGTACTGACCAGTCTGGAGCAGGTGACTGCAAAGGCTGCAAAGACTGACAAAGAGATGCATCTTAGTACAGCTTCGCTGGGTTAGAAGGGTATACGTGTGGGTCCAAAGACTTCATATGAGCTCCCCATGGATAAAACAGAAGCAGGTTCGTTAGTGGATTACCGGGAAGATCATTAAAAAAAAGGAATGGTCTGAAGCCCAGAGGAGAGGCTGGCACCTGTGACCTGGAGGAAAAGCATGGGTCTGCTCAACCCCCAGCAGGGATTCAACCAGAAGGAGGAGTGGGGAAAGAGAGATCACATGTAAAACTAAGTTACTCAAATTAAAGGGAGAAGCTAAGCCGAGCCAAGCCAAGCCAAGAGGTGGGAAATGTTAATTCTCTGGCACTGTGCTGCACCGGCCCTCTTGCAATCCCAAATCCACCTGAGTGTTCAGAACATGGAGGTCCCCCTGGCAAGCACTTCTCTGACCGCACCGCCCACCTCCTCCCCACCTGGCCCAGTTCACAGGTCCAGGGGTAAAGGAGTGAATCCCAACCACTGCAGCCCACACGCCTTGGCTGATAACCCACTGTACTGTCCGACAAAGAGGGCCAAGCTCAACTCCTCTTCCCTGTACCTGACCCCTTCAGACCCAGGCCCTCCCATCCCCACCGCTTTCCACGCTCTTGCTCCCCACACGCCCTCCCACAGCCAGAAGGGACCTTCCTCCAGATGACCAAGTGGCTCTTCCCTCCCCACAGCCTGCAAAAGCACCCCAGAGGGTCACTAGCCCTGGAGTTTTGCTGGGGGGAAAGGACTGCCTCCAGTTCTCCCGCAGTGCTGGGGCATCATCACAGATGGACAGTGGTCCACATTAAGTGGTGCTACCCTCCTGCTGAGTCACTAGTTTGGAGGATCCTTTTTAAAGATCTGGTCCCTGCCCCTGAGCACCAATGCTCTTTGTTTAGACTGAACATGTTTTGCACATGCCCAGTTTCACGCATGCTGGTGGAAAAGAGCACTCAACACGCCACGGCCTTCATCTACCCCAACCCTCGGTGAACGTGCCACCTACTCTCCTGGCAAAGCACAGGAGGGCCTGTGAAACTGTTTAGAGCCAACAGGTTTGGGGCTCAGCTGTCTGGGGGGAGCATCCATTTAAAATCTCAGGCCAAGCGGAGATGGGGGGGCATTGTTTCCAGCACTTATACCAGTCGGCTCTGACTGTTCCCTTCCTACCCCTTTTGCAGCCCTGACTGCAGGAAGGAAAGGGAAATGGAGCTGTACAGAGGCTGGAGGGGTGGGCAGTCAGAGACCCTGGTGAGCGAGGGACAACGCTCACTGCCTGTGCTCATGGCAAAGCAACGACAGGTAGCAGCCCCTGTGGTACAGGGAGCAACACTGCAAAGGGCTCATTTCCATTCAAGCCTCTTTGCTGCAACCTCAGAAATCAACCCAAAAGCCCCCCTCCGTGCTCACACTATGCTGATGGGATCCCAGGGAGTTTATTAAAGGATACATATATATATTTTTAAGAGACCATTAGCAGCCAAGCACAGAAAGCATTCATCTGCCCCCACTCCCTAGGCAGAGCCAAATCATTGTAGATAAAGGCAATAAGCTGGCTAGACATAACAGAGGGGAGTTTTCACCGAGGCAGATTCAATAAAATCCCATCTCCTGTGGCGGTCTGATAGCTTCGGGAGCCTGGGAAACAAAGGGGCCAGGGGAAATGGGAAAGCACCTGCCATGTGGGAATGGGGGGTGGGGAATTAAAAGGACAATGTCTGGCAGTAGCTCAGAAATCCTCCATCATCCTGGCACCAGTGATCTGCATGCAGCCTCACTCACCAGGAGTCACTTTCTAGCCAGCTCTTCCTTCCCCTGCTCCGTTCATCTCCCCCCACGCCGACCCGTGCACCCCGGCATGAGCACCCAGAGCACCAAGGAGCCTGTTCAGAAGCAAACTTCCTCCCCCCCACCAATATGCGGGGTCTGGAAGCTAGTCTTCGGCTGTGTAATCACAACCTGGGGCTGGCACTCCAGTGGTTCAGCTCTAGAAGAAAACATGAGCCTCTACCTCGGGAGAGATTGGCTGCCAGGACACCTTTGAGCCTCAGCAGGCCAGCTTCTAGCCAAGAGGTTACAGGCGCAGTTTATGAAGCAGGAATTACAACCCTTTCTCCAGCCAAAGTGTTAGGAAAGGGGCGGCCGGAGACGAACATGGCATTCTTCTCACCCGACAAAGGGAAGGGCTGCAAGCTCGGGGCAGAGGAGAGGGCCAAGGAACTGCTGCACAAGTCTATCCTCCCTCCGCTCCCTTGCCCCAAACTACTACGCTGCCCTCCAGAGCACAGGTTAGAGGCGTACACGGTTCCTGCAGAGCTAAGCCAAGCAGAATAAGCACTAGTGCGAGGCCGAGTCACTCATGAAATAGCTGCAGCTGGGCTTTGCAAGCCGTGCTTGTGTTGTGGGAGGCAGGAGAGCTGGCTGGAAGAGTCCTCCCAGGGTGAAGGAAAGCAACCTGTGAGCACTGGCTGACATGGTGCTGGAGCCCCCACACCCATGGGCATGTAAGGGGGTGCTAAATGGACTTAGCCCAATGCCTGGGTTTCTGGGGTTACTTTATGGTCCTCAGCACACAAACAGAGCTCTTCCAGGGCTGGCTACAGCTATCCTCCTGCCCCCAGGAAAAGATGGGAGCATGCTATTAGCGCTCTCTCTCACACCCCCAAGGCAAGCCTCCCCCGCCGCGCTGTTCTGTGTGTCGCTCCTGGCTGCCTCTACAGCGTGCTCCTCTCTCCACGATTAATGACGTGACATTTTGAAACCTCTCAGCTCATTAAACTGTTGTGTAACACATGCAACCCCCAACACCATTTAGCAAAATAGCCTAATTAATGCTGCCAGCTGCCACCGCACACTGGTCCAGGGCGGAGGCAGGAGGCGGCACTGGCAATACGACTATACAACATCCTGTGGCAGCTTGTTTATCCCCTTGGTCTGCAGCAGTCGCCACCCCCAGGACAGACTGCCCAGACCTGGGGTCTGCCAGGTGTGAACACTTCTGTGTTGGCACCAATGGGGAATCCATTAACTGACTGGCATAGACCAGTGTCCCAGCAACCCCCCCCCCCCCCCCCTCCCCCCGCACCAGCCCACCTCCAAGCTGCAGTAGGAGCAACCTCCCCTGCAGGAAAGCACAGAGCGAAGGGAAACTGGAAAGTGGCAGGCCCAGAAAGACGACTTGGCTACAAATTTAAGAGGCGCCTCTGCCCTGGCCCCACAACCCTGAGTCCCTGCTTCAAGCAGCTGGGAGTGCCCTCAATAAAGCCTCCGACTGAGGTTGGGTGACCCAGGAGAGCCGTGAGGCCCGGGCGACCTTGCCCTGCTACCCAGGGTGGCAGGGCTCTTCTCTGAATTCCCATTCACTCGCAGGCTGCCTGCAGCGATGGACCAGGGCTCCAGGCCACACCTATGCAGGTTTTGGCCTTGTTGCCCACGGGGGAACAACACTGACATCAGTTCCAGCAGTCACTCACGGACTGGATCCTGGTCAAGCAAAAGTTAAAAGTAGGTCAGCGCCTGGTGCCTTACCTCCGCTCATTGCCAAAGAGCCGGGCCACCTCCTCCCTGCCGGGGCTGCGGGCCCGAGTCCTCCGTTCCAGCCGTTTTCTCTCCACCTGGAAGGCCTCACGGTTACTGATCCGAACGGCCTTGGGGACGTCGGCCAGGGTGGCGTACTGCCGGCTGGCTTTAAAAGAAAGGGAGCGCCCCGACTTGTCTGCTCCCTGTCCCCCGTCTCGGCTGCTGACGTCCTTGTGCATGAGGCAAGTGCTCTTCGAGTCCAGGGAGTTCAGGGAGTAGCTGTTAACCATTCGGCTGCCTGATCGGGTACCTGGGGAAGGAAAGGGGCGGGCGTGCTCCTGGGAAGGCGATTTGGGATAACTGTACCTGTTGTTTGGGGTGCTGGGGCTGGGAGGGGATGGCGGAGGCAGCAGCTGCTGTTCTTCCAACTTTGAGTCTTGCTTAGTCTTCTCCAAGGAGAAGTAACCGCTCTCCACACGCGCCTTCCGGCCACAGTCCAGTCGGTCGCCGTTCATGGAGCTCTCGTCTGAGAAGGCAGAGAAGGGGATGGAGAGGAGGTCACTCCATGTGGTCCAAACCCCATTTCTGCTCCTCTTTATTTGTGTAAAAGGCAGTTATAACATAGAACCTGCCTTGTTTGCACAGAGTGGGACAGGACAGGGACTAACAGCAGCACAGCAAACCAGGCACGATACTGGCTAGAGACCCCACCTGACTGGAGGGAAGCTGGGAGCTGGGTTTCTGTGAGCCTCGGCTCTTGTCCCAGCCCATGCCAGAGGTTTTTCTATGAAGGCGAGATCTGATAGGAGGTGGCCCGAGATCCACCACACTCCAGCACATCACTGCTCAGGCCTTGAAGAGCCTTGCCGCTCGGGATGCCACGAAACTGCAACAGACATCAAGACTCAAGTAGGGAGGGACAGCCTGAGAAACTTCCCCAACGGGCAGGAAAACAGTTAGCAGGATGCTACCACAGCCCAACGAGCACCCAGGATCTGCTCAGGAGCAGCCAGGCTGCAAAAGGACCCAGAGAGTCTTCTCTTGTTCCCTGGTGTCCACAGCACCATGCTCCAGCCTGTGCAGAAAAGACACAGCAACAGAAGATGGGAGGGGGTTTCCTGAAGACATGCAAGAGTCAGGCTGGGCCTGAGGATGTTAGAAGGAAGACCCGATGCCCAGCCAGCTCACACCAGTGCATGCACTAATCTCAAGTGCAATCCATTTTCACAGGGTCTTATTCCAGCAAAGTGAGGGGGGTCAGGAGATTGGAAGATGCATTAATAGCTACAGGAAGCTTAGACCCACTACTAGCTCCCCCTCAGGAACACTGGAAGGTTGGGGAGGGGATCATGGCCCTGCTGTAATTCCAGCGCAGGTCCCTTCCCCTTAAGTGAGGTGGACAACTTGTGTCTGCATGATTTTACTGGAGCCTGACAGTGACCTCCAACCAACATGCCAGCACAGCCAAGGGGGCTAGGGACAGGGAACCCTTCAGACTGACATTTCCCTGCCGCTTCGGCCAACCAAGTCACATGGAGCGATGCCCATTTTGTATTTGCACTGGCACCATGCCCTGCACACGTGGGAGTGATTTCAGGGAGGCAGGGACTCTAGCTTCCTGAATCCCTGAACATGACCTTGGTCTAGCTCCCCAAATGAGTGACCTGTAAGAGATTCTCCATGTGGAAGTTTAGGACACAGAAAAACTGGGTTTTATTCCGGGCAGACCTGCCATGGGGACGATGGGGAGGGGGATGGTGAAATGCAGGTGGACAATGCAAGTGCTCTCCACCCAGCCGTGACCTTCCCATCCAGATCTGAAGTTCATCAGCTGGATGCTTCATTGTTTTATCTTCTTCAATCTCAAACACCAGCAAGCACAACTCAGTGTGTCGTGTGTGCACGTGTGCATGCAGGTGCAGAGTGGGAGCAGTGTTTAAGACACATTTTTCATTCCCATACTACTATTATTATTACATACATACATACATACATACATACATTTGCTTCATGGAAAAAAAATTGAGGCGGCTGAGAGCAAGGAAACCCAACACAATGCGCCATCAGGCAAGCTGCCTCACAAACGCACGCAGACGCCTACACCCACTTCAATCCTGTGGCCACGTCCTAAAACACCCAAGCCAAAACCCAATCGATTCATCCGAAACAAAGCTCCTGCTAATTCAGAGCGAGGGCGCAAAGGGAGCAGTCCTATTCCATTAGCTAATCCCAAGGGAGAGAGGAGGAAAGCAATCCTTTTAGATCACCACTTAGATCATGGAGACAAAGGAAACAGACCCGGCTTTTCAGCCCTCCCCTGTGACTTGTCCAAGGGGAACACAGAAACGTGGAGCAGGAAGAAAGCCCCAGCCCCTATTGTTTCATTTCAAACAATGCAGCAGATGCGGGCGCCTTCCACGCGCTAGTCGGAGGAGACAAAATGTAAACAGCTGCCCTGTTATAGGGACAGGATAAGGAAGCGGAGCTCCAGGGCTTGGCAATATGAAGGACACAGCCCAGGGCAGGCCTGTGCCTAGCGGTACCCTCCAGGGGCCAGCTGGGAGGGGGCTGGCAATGCTTTGAATTACAAAGAGGAAAAAATTCTCCTTCTCTCCCTGATCCAATTCTGAAGGAAGAAAAAAGCCTAGTGAGGTCATCCTGTCCATCTCCCTGCCAGGGCAAGGCTCTTGCCTACAACAGTTTCCAGTCCCTTACCCAGGGTTTTCCCTTCTCATCATTTCATCCTGTTGTTTCCAGGCCTACCCTCTCCATGCCAGCTGGGAGAAGAATATTGCCTCTCCCACATCACTGTCAGTTGGCATGAGGCTGTGCCATTCGCACCACAGAGGATAAAAAATGTCCCCAGAGAAGGGAACCTGTGCCCATTTCACAACTGTGGACAAAGAGGTCTTATGTGCTTCACTCAGGTCCCTTCTTGCAGCCCTGAGCGCTCATCTACACCTGGGCCTCTCTCAACACCACCAAGGCAGATACTTTCCTGCTTCTCCATTTCAGTCCCAGGTTCTCAGGTGTGAGCAGGTAGTCAGGTATCCAACCCAGCAGGGGGATGGCTCATTTAAAAAAAAAAAAAAAAAATCATTAAAAAAAAATTTAAAACCCCAAGAAACCATTGCTACTTGCATGCATTGCTTTGGAGAAGGTGAAAATTCAAGCCAAGCAATGGAGCAAGGTCCAATTCAGCCACCCCTCTGGCCAGGTAAGGTAATTAATAAATTGATAATAGAAGAGAACAGGTGTAAAGAAACCTTCCAGTGACAGAAATACCGTACTTATAGCATGCAAGCACCTTGTTTCAGGAAGGCAGGATAAAGGGGAAAAATACACTTTCCCTTTTAACCAAATAGGGTTAAACTTTCCTCATGCAAGATGTGCCCCAGTTTTCACTTGCTGATTTTTGAAGAAAAAAGCAAATGCGGTATGTGAATAAATAAGGTCCTTGGGGTGGCTGTGCTATTAATAACAATCGTACCGAAAGCACCTTCCCTCAGAGGACAGCTAAGCTGTTTGCAAATGCTGAGCTTCACAGCAGCCCAGCAAGGGATCCATCTCCGGGAAGGGTAAGGTGAGGCACAGGAACCTTTGAGCAGACCAATGCAAGCACTGGAGACCGCTCAGGGAGCAGAACTGGGGCTCAAGAGACCTAAATACTGCTAAAATCGCAGTATTTCTGAACATGAGTGAAGAGAAGGGAAGGGAGCCATTTTTCTAGGCCCCGTTCTAGTCACGAGACAACACAGCTTCAGGGTGAAGTGGAAAGCACCCCCAAAGCCAGGCAGAAACATGGCCAGAACAGCACTGGCACCTGTCCCTCTTAGCCTCACCTTCTTTGCTTTCTAGCACAGGTTCCTTCAGGGAGCTGGCAGGTGCGGCCTGGTTCTGCACAGGGCTCTGGACCGGGCTGAGGCTACTGCTCCCATCTGCTTGGTCTTTGCCCCTCATCTCCTCCTGCCACAGTGTGGACTTGGTGGCAGGGACCTTCTCAGCACTGGGGATGTTGCTGCTGGTCACGGCCATCTTGGCAGGACCCGGCTCCTAAAAAGAACCAAAAAACACTGAGGATTAGGGCACATGCCGTGTCCCAACAAGAGCCACGCACCCACCAACACTGCTTGCCTGTAGGCAGGTCCTTGCGTGGCGGCACACGAAGCAGGTTTGCCCTCCCTGACGTCCATCCCCCACACAGCTCCGAGGCCCAGCGGTGTTTCAGGGCACTTGGAATGGATCAGTATGTTCCTCCCCTGAACTAACTTATTTATAGGCTTTGAATAGTGGCAGGTACCAGCTCAGCTGCCAGGGACACAGGCTAATTCAGGGCTTCCTTAGGGCAGGGATTAGGGCCATTCTTGCAACAGGAAAGGAACTGCCTGGTAGCCTTCTCCCACGAGGGAGGGATGTGAAGACAGAGCACGCACGTCCCCATTCGCCCAGCTGGAGGGACGATCAGCGCAGAGGCAAGCTCAGCTCGCAAACGAAGGAAACCTCAGAGCCCTGAGAAGATTGAGGCACAGACGGACGGAGCCACGACTTGGGGCTGGGTTTTTTTCAATTCGGAACAGCCCCTCCCAGCTCCGCAGACAGGAGGCTGCACAACGGAAACGCTTCGCTGCTTTTTTTGTCCATTTGCAGCCTGTGCTCGCAGTCGTTCTGGGGGAGCTTCCCCCTCTGCCCGGCTGCTGCACCCCGTCCTGACCCACACCGCAGGCTGCCGGCCCTGCCCCCACCCCCGGACAGGGGTTTCTAAGTCTGTGGTGTGTGACGTGCTCCGAAATCACAGCAATGAGTGTAGTGGGGTGGTTACACAGAGACGGTGTCAAAAGGGCATTTAGGGAGACTGGTTTCCTCAAAAAGTGACTGAGACCCAGTAGATTCCTTTAAACGTTGACCTACATCAGAACTCATGGAAAGATCAGTGTTATCGGGACTGTCCCGATGAAGCATCCCGGCCTCTCCCCTACAGACCAACAGGAGACTTATAACTACAAACATAAGAGGACCACCCCGCTCCCCAGGGCTTCTCCTTCCTCTTCTTCCCAGGGGATCCCAGCTAACACAATGAACCCTAGAAATGCAAGCAAGATCCTGGGGGTGGAAGGTAGAAGGGAAAAGGTGGTCAACTAGAGCATGCACCCCCAAATCCCCTTTGTGAATCTCTCATCACAGGTATTTCCTAGCATGTGGGCCCCGTACTTTGACTCCCTTCCCTCAACATTTACTGGGAGGCATCCTCATTTCCAAGAAGGCTGCACATCAATCCCTATCCCCTTCCGTGGAACGCCCTCTCTCATCCTCCTAACGCTAGAAGGATCAGCTGAGACGACAATCACCAAGATCCACCAGGATCACTGAGGCGGCCTGAATTTGGCCGTCGCATAAGGCTGCACGTTCTTCTGTCCTGACCAAGACTCTTCAAAGCAGAGTTTCACAAGACTGTGTCACCACCTGAGAGAAATGGCAGCCCCGGCCACAGCAGGCAGGCTCTGACGCCCCACCAGGCCCTGGAGCTTGAGACGCGTGGTGAAGGGTGGGAGCTCTCATGTGTCAGAGGGGCGCCTGTTGAGCTGGGCAGCCCTCACCCGCCCAGTCAACAGGGGACACGGAGGCTGCCCGTGAGCCAAGACACTGTATAGGACAACGTCTTGCTAAAATGAAACTTCTCCGAGAAAGCACTCTGGGTCTCCTGGAACATGAAGGGTTGTATTTCAGCAAGGTTTGCCTTGTGGGGTGACCCATTCGCCCAGGTAGAAACAAGCCTAGCTCACCCCCACTGGCTCCTGCTACAAGGCTCCCCAACTTGGACAAAGAGAGTTGTTATAACAAGACGAAAAGACGAAGCTGGCAGCACTTGGGGAAAGGCTGAACTGGGCACCCACCCTTCCCACTGCCCCACGCAAGCACCATTGCTACGGGTGAGGTTAGCTGCTGACTTCAGCACACACGGGCTGTCAACAGTTCAATCAGCAGATGTCTCAGCTGCAGACGAGCAGGTATCTGCAGGACATCCTAGACCTGCACGGTCTCCCTCCATTTGCAGGAGGGATCCAAAAATTCTCTTTCTTTTTTGCCTTTGAAGATTTCTGCTCCTCTTTCTCTCATCTCCCGCAATCCTTTCCTCAGCTTCCCATCTCTGGCCAGCATTGGACAGTGCAGATCTAACACTGCCATAACAGGAGTCTGCTCTCGCCCTCACACCCCTCAGGTTTGAAGCCAACGTTGCTACCTCTCCAACGCGCTCCTGGCAGGGGATACACCATGAACCTAATATACCAATCTTCCCCATCCACGTGCACGCTCTCATTGCAGGACTGCCACCTCCGACAGCCTGTCTTTCACATTGCTGCTGTCTTTAACAACCCTGCATGGCCTCAGGCCTCTCTCTTTTGCTTTCACCTGCCAGCAGATAAACACAGTCTCTTCACTCTGAACATTTGGAGGATAAGCTGAAAAAATAAAGCTAGAAAACACTGCATGAGAGAGAAAATTCATTCCCCTGTATTTCAACAGGAGCATCAGTTCTTTGATTGAACTGCTTTCCAAGCCCTATAGAAACAACAACAACAATGCACCATAGAGCCTTACTACGCGAGAGGACCTTGATTTTCAAAGACAGATTTACTGAGCTATAAATATTTTAAAGAAAAAACAGTTATTTTGAATGCATCTTTAATTGACTGCTGTTGCAAGGCAGCCAGAACTGCTATTTTGCAGGTGAACCTTGCTACAGGAAGCTGAGCCTGTTGATTTCATTTGGGACAAAGGAAGTACAGGTTAGCCGATTCGCATGTGCAAAGGGACTGAGACTGTCACAACTGGTAAAAAGCTGTGGTCTATTAACTACAAATTTTTCTTCTCGTGTCGTGTTTCTGCATTAACAGAATTTCCCTGAAAGCCACCGAGTACAAAGAACAACCAAGCAATGAATGACAAAGCCGACATGAAATATTCTCTGCAAATTGTGAACCCCTCCCAGCCTCTCCACTGTTCAACACGCTGCAGAGAAAGCAAGGCAGATTTAAATGACTATGGCAATCATCATGTAAACATGCCTCCCACCGGGCACACACTCACTGCTGGGACCGAACCCACTGGAGTTCATGGGACACTTCAGGGTTTTAAGAACTAGCCCCAGAAGGATGTGGAGGATCAAGCCCTTAGATACTCTAACAGTCTCAAAGTCAGAGCATCTGGTGACTTCCGCTTCCCCCCTTTACACACACACACACACACACACACACACACACACACCCCTTAAACTCTCAAGAGCTGACCAGCAACGCCCTCCCAATTTGGACATCTACCATGAAACACTTTGAAGAAGAACATCACTGGGAAAGTGAATGCTCAAGATCTCCTGAAGATCGGATTTTTTTTAAGATGTCCCCAAATGGAAACCCAAAGTTACTTGTCCTCTTTGAAAATCTAGACTATCTACATACTTGTGTATGTAAAAATACACACAGAAGGCATGGAAGTGTGCCAAGCAGCACCGTGTAAGCAAGACAGTCCAAATGGCTCCTTTCCCTCTCTTTTGTCATTCAAATATTAGCTGCCTCTCTACCAAGTGGGAGCAGATGTCAGGACGCCGCAGGGTCAGCTTTCTGCTGGAGCCAAAAATCAGCAACGTGGTGTCTAGGTGTAGTCTACGTCCAAGCTGCACATGTCTTGGAACAGAGGTGGTAACAAACAGCATGGAGGCCAATCCCTTCTTTCAAGGATCTTGGCGAAATATTATTGTCCTGGTTTCTACAGAGAAACACTGCGCTAGCAGCTGACTCCAGTGGGAGATCAAGGCCAAAAAACAGGCCCCACCAAAAAGACTCATTAAAAAACTGCCCACTTCTTCCCTAAGCTAAAAATCTGTTCGCAAGCTGAGAAAAAGTACTGAAACAGTGCCCTTCAGTGACCCCTGCAATAATGATTTCTTTCTGAGGTGACAGACAGAGAAATGATGTAACATTTTTAAGAATAAAGATGAATTGATGAGAAATTAAAAAAGGAAACCGCAGAATTTCCCAGCAGGGATCTACGCCACTAGTGTAGGAACTTCCTGCTGCACAGTCTAGTCCCAACACTAGCCGGGGAGTGGGAGGGCGATATGGGAAGGCTAACACGCAGCTCCGCAGCCCCATGGCTTGACCCAGGGTCCCAGACTCTTCTGGGGAGGAGAAGAAAAGAAGCCACCTAGAAATGTGTGCAGATAACATGCAAGCGCTTGCAGCTGTCCGATCCTCCCTGAGCTCCTTCACAAATGACACCGTGTCGGATTAGGGGCATATTTACTTTTAAAGGCTCTTTTCCTTACAGAAAAGAGGCCTGAAAAGCAGCCAAGTGCAACAGAAGCCATTTCAAAGAGTTTTCTTTCCCTTCCCTTTTTTAAAATTCTTCTTCTGGTTACGCTTAGTCCCCTCCCTCCTTTGATGAGCTGCATTAAGTCCATGGTGACAGACTTCTGGCACGGCGTCCAGAGCCACCGACCACTCTGGTGCTGCGTGGCTGGAGCATGAGGTTGGGATCAGTTCATTTCCAGCCGACTTTGGGGCGGGGGAAGAGAGACAGGAAGGATGGGAAGCCGCGGCTCTTTTGTAGTTTCGGCTCCCTTGACACAAGTTGGGCAGGTGACAGGGGAAGCAGGAAGAGGCAATGGGGAGAGTGTGACGGTAAAGATAAAAGGCCTGTGCTCGTGTCTAGCACTATCATGCCGGAGCCTTTCTGCAGGAAACGAAATCTCTGCACAGACAGATACGCGTGGCGTTTCCTGCCCTCCTGGCCAGCTCCTGATTGTGCAGAGGCGGGTGGGGAGTGAAAGTGCTCCGTTTCCTGCCTTTGAGCTTTCTCTTGGATGGTCTAGTGATCAAGTGTAGAGCAAATGGCTCCGTGTGTTTTACATTTTATGGGGACCCCAACACTTCCAGGGCTGGTGGGGCCCAGCACAGAGGCAATGAAGGCAGCTTGCCAGGAGGCACAACTACATAGCTTAAAAATAACAATAATCTCAGAGGAGGCACCTGGCTGAAATTTGGGCCTGTGCTGCTTCTTCATGGAATAAGTCAGAGAGGCCGCGTGCAGGGTCAGCTCATGGGTACACATCGCTGCTCTCCTCCTGCAGCCTGGGGCTTTCACACCGGCCCCCGGAAACATCTGGTGAGGCCAGTGGGCTACAGAGACCTGAGGTCTAACCCAATCTGCCAATTCCTGCACTCCCTATATTCCCCGTGGGAAAACGCACAGCCTTTTGGAGCATCATCTTCTGATGGACCATGAGGACCAAGGAAGCTTAGTTTAAAAAGGGCACCCCACCTCTCCCCTTCCCTCCCCCAAACCCTGTTCCTAGATGCCTCACCTCTCAGGCAGGCCCCTCCGTGCTCTGGCCCCAATGCCACCCACATGCCCCAATCTACCATTATACAGTTCCAGTCAAACACACCGCCCTCCCCTGGGTCAGCTGCTCCATGGGGAAGGCTCAGCCCCTCTGCCCCACCTAAGCCACCCAAGCCAGAGCCACCCGGTCACTCCAGGCAGGCCTCTGCTGCTGTCTGAATTTCTCTACTGCACAGCTTTGCTCCCCCCGTCCTTTCCACTCCTAAAACTCTCTTGGAAGCTAAAAAACAAGCCACCACCCTCCTTCCACCTAGCCGGCCCTTTTATCTTTTGGCAGCACACCAGCTTTTTCCCTGGCAATTGTAGCAAGGCTGGTGGGGCGGAAAACAGCAGCAGCGAGACAGGGCCACACACAGGGCCTAGCCGCTCTGAAAGACCTGGCTGTCCCACTGCCGGCCAGCATTGCTTTAGGGAGAAAAAAAAAAAAAGGAAAGAATCTGGGCGCTGGCATCTGCGTTCTGCTACTGAACTTGGTTCAACAGGCAAGGCAGGTGCCATGGCTTCGGCTCAGCGGTTTCTAAGAGACGGGGGTGGAACCACCACTTGCCTCACCCTACACATGTGCCCCCTTCACCCCAGCACATGAGCAAACAGAGATGCTGCTGTATGACCAGCTCTGCCAGACAGGCCCAATCTAACTCACTGAAGTGGCCCCATTGATGACTTTATCCATCATGCAGGTAACTTGCCCAGGATCACCCAGAAAGGCTGTGGCAAGAACTGACCCCCAGACACCCGAGTCCCTAGTCTCTGCAGCACTCGTGGGCGCTCTGGTACCGTCCCTCATTAAACCCAACATGTCAACAAGCCACTGCCAGGGGCCAGCCTAATCCATATCAGGACCTGAGCACAAGCAAACTAACCCCTCATGCCCCTCAATTAGCCCATCCACACACACCCAGTGCTCCCCTTATGTGACAGGGCAGGATGGAAGCAGGTATTACCATATGCAGATGAGATTCTTTAGGTAAATCTGATATCCTTTATTAGACCAACTAAAATAGTTGGAAAAATTCTTCTTTGCGAGCTTTCGGGTACAAACCCCATATCACACTAGGCAGCAGCACAGCAGTGGTCAGAAATACCCCAGCCCAGTCTTGCCACCCTCAAGAGAGGGAGGCAGGGGCTGAGAGCAGTGATAGAGGTGGGGGAAGGGAGGAGGGTTGTAGACGGGAGCCCCAAAGGAGAAGGGGCTGAGGATAACAGCAAGACCAGAAGGTTGCTCTTGGGTCACAGAGACCCCTGGGGAGTGGATGGATGGGATCAAAGGTGCTGGAAAGACATGAAGCCATGACGCAGCACTAGCTGCAAAACCAGGGCCAAGAGGAAGAGACCAGCAAGCAAAAAGCAATGGTGAGAGCCATGAGTTTCCAGGGGTGAGGGAGCCAGGGAGGAGGATCGGAGAGCAGCCAGGGAGCAGAGGCTGGGACACAAATAGAAAGCATGTGTGTGTCTGCCACAAGCTCTCGGCAAAGCACAGAGCCAGCCACAGCATCCTCCAAAGCACGGACCTAGCCCCATCAGGGAGCACAGCCCAGCGCTGCACCCTGACCCTGCTGCCCACTCTCTGCCACACAGACAAGGACAAGGGTAGCATTAGCCTCGTCTCTTTTACCCCCTTGGAAGCCCTGAGTTTGTACCTTGGACCACACAGTGGGGAAGGGGCACTCCCTGCTTGGCACCCAGCCTGTCCTCTCTGACACCTGGGCAGCCTGGCACAGCGCTCCAGGAGCGGGTGTCACCACGCCGCCTCTGCCGGGCAGCGTGCTGTCTCCTCACAGCCGCTTACCTTATTTGGTGCTCAGGAGCTAGGATCCTGTAAGGTTTCCAAGAGGTTGCCATGGCAATGAAACGTAACCCAAAACGATGTTTTTCTGGCTGCATTCTCCCCTTCCCCCCTCAAAGCTTCAGGGGCTGTGTTTATCGCCGTGTAACGTTTCCACTCCTCCCCGTGCACGTGTGCGGGGAGCTCCCAGGCTGCAGCTCCTGCTCTGACACGCTAAGTCCCTGCACAGAGGAGCTGGGGTCATGGCAAGGGGGATTCTGAGCTCAGCTGGCCCCTGTGATGGAGCAAAAAGCTCCCACAGCAGCGCAGGTGTCACAGCAATGCCAAGTTTTCTCAAGGGGCTTCCCTTGGCCAAGTCCAAGCTGTCTCCATGCTCTAAGGGGGAGCCAAGAAGACCTAGTGTCATGAGTGAGAGCACCTTGGGCAGCAACTCTCAACCAGGGTGCTGCCAGATCCTTTGAAGAGTACCCCAAGACATAAGGAGACAAGCAGATAAGCCAGGCTCAGTCTTGTCCCTGCCTAGACGACCCCCAGCCCTAAAGCCCAGCCCCTGGGGCGATAGGTAAATATTGTAATATGTACATTCATTTTTAAATGGGGTGCCATTCAATTCACAGACATTATGGAGGGGTGCAGCGAGTCCAATGGGGGGTGCCTTGAATCCAAAAAAGGTTGAAAACCACTACTCTAGGGGGATGGAAGCCGAGGGGGAGTCCAGGCCAGAGTTAATATAAAGAAAAGAGCAAGCTTCTTCCCCATCTTTTCTCCCACCCTGTACACCTCATGGTGGGAGTCAAAAGCTTTGCTCTTTCCCACTAGAGAGCCAGCCCTGGCCCTCTCCGTGTGGACATCCTACAGCCTTTATGTAGGAGGACCTGAAGGACGACCGTACCCCAGAAAGGGGAAAGGGACTGGGCCTATTTTCCAACCTACCCCCTGCCCAGCTCTCAGAAGCCCCTGGGTAGGCATGCGGATCTGCTGGGTGAGCTCCCGCAGCCGGTCCCACTCAGCCAGGCCAGTGGCAGGACATACTCGCATAGGTCAAGGCAAGCCAGGGACAAGGCCATTCTCAGATCCAGGCAGAGATTATCCCAGCCATGGGGTCAGATTCCAGATCTGTGGGATTCTCCCCCACTCCGTCCACGTTGGAGACTAGCAGGAAGGAGTGAGTCACAGCCGGCCCCAGCTTTTACCATTTATAGTCAAAGCGAGTGCAAAGCCGTCGCTGGGTCCCTGGAGAGCTCAGCTCCAGCCCCCAAAGCTCCCAGCTCAGCCCAGGCCTTTATTATTTTCCTTTAATTCTCATTATCTCGGGGGTCATCTCATTCAGGGTAACTGGAGCCCTGAGGAATTCCTTCCTGGGCTGTTTCTGCCCGAGAGGCCTGTGAACGGCTGGGATCTCTTCCTCATCTTCCCAGCCTCCCTCCACGCCATGCCCACACACCCCCAGGCCCAGGAGGAAACTGTCTGAGGCTTTACAAATCAGCTGTTGAGCATGTGTTCTGGATTTGATGCCATTTGTGCTGGGGATGGGAGACAGCAGCTGGGGAAGAGGCAAGCTTCCCAGTACATACACACATGCACACTGTTACACACCTAAATCCAACTTTGTTCTTAGCTGTAAAACCCTTCCTAGATGCACAAACCCACCACAACCAAACCCAGCAGCATGCACAGCTTGCACAGGAAGGACCACACCTGAAGGTATAAGGGGGTTGGGGACAAATGAAGCTTGCCCTCCCCAGAAAGGACCTCAGCCAGATCTCCCATACCAGCTGGGTAGGGGGCAGCCAGGGGTTTTAAATGCAGCTGCTGCAGCACTGGCTGCTACCAGAGAGATTTAGGGTGACGCTAATGAGTGCTAATAAAGACCATTCATCTTCAAAGCAGGTGGAGAAGCAGAACATGACCTTGGGAAGTGACATCTGGAAATTAATTCACACCATCCTAGCTACCCTGACATCACCATGTTAACCCCCTGCATGCTGAAGAGCTGCACTCCAGCCACAAGCCCAGTTTTCACATCAACTTGGCTAACAAGGAGGATCTTCCTGAACCTGCTTTGCAGAGAGCAGCCAGTGCGGCGAGACAGATCATCCCCTCTCTTAGGCTGAGTCCTACTGGGCTCCTGTCACTGAAGAGATCTCCAGGTCACAGTGAATTACTGGGGATCACCACCTGGGGTTACCTGAGGAGTTGGGGGCTCTACCTTCCTCTTCTTCTTCTGATTCTGCTTGTTTGTCCTTGGATAGACAATCAGCATTTCCAGCCACCTGCAAACAAACAGAAGGAGCTGTGGTGAGGGTAGGCAGCAACAAGAATTAAGCACATAATGCATTTCTGTCTGACTGGCAAGTCTGACCATGATAGCCAGGTGGACACTATTCAGCCACCTCCCTGGAACCCACGTAGCGCTACAAGAAACTTCTCGGCTGCCTTCCAGCAAGACAACTCGTGCTGTTAGGAGTTTGGGTGGCGTCAGCATTTCCATTACTAACCCCTATTTTCAGGGGTTTATAACTTGGCCATAAAAATTCCCTCCGAGCTGGAACTTGGCACAAAGAGAATCTCAACCTCGCAGAGCTGGTTAGGGCCAGCACAGCAAAATGCTACCCAGAAATTCTTCATCTTCCCAGTCGCCAGGAACCACAGGCCTGAAGAGGAAGAACAACTCTTGGAGGAGAGGGGGTAGCCGCAGAAAGGAACAGAACAGTACTGAACAAACTGACTCAGAAACCACGGAGGTGCAGCAGAAAAGGATTCCAGAACCCGGTTTGCCACCCCCGGCTTCTAGTTCTGAGCTACCGGGCCCTGAACCTCGCCAGCCGGGCCGACTCCGAGAGCAACCAGTGTTGAGATCATTGGCAGGATGAAGTTTGCTGAGTCTTGTCCTCATTTTTTAAGTGAAGCTTTGGCCTCACTGCAAAAACCACAGGCACAGTTTGGCACAGGCTCTGCTCCAGGGAGAGACAAGGACTTGGAACGATGCAGGGAGTGTGCAAGGAAAGAGGAGAAGATACTGAGGCACATCAGAGAAATCTTACGCTGGATCCTCCTGGAATACACCTGCCTAGAGAGAACCAGCTGCATGCTACTTCCCAAGATGCCAACGTTAACTCCATGCTCCCTGTATATTTTACTCTAAAGCAACCCACGAGAGAGAGAGAGAAAGGAAACGCTCTTAAAAAGCCCAGCACTTGCCATGCATCACTTGCTTTGTGGATTTCTCTACAGGCTCTTGCCATGTCCTGATAAGCAGCCCTTACATTTCAATTAACTCAGGCTCAATCAGGATGACAATGGCTGATTCAAATGTTCCATGCTTCAGTTCACTATATCTTTTTTTTTTCTTGAGAGCGGGTGTTGTAACAGTTTGGGAGGACCACATCAGCCGGGTTATGGTTAGGCAATAAATGCCAGAAGCATGCAATGAGCATAAAACAAATCCAACTGAGGGGGGAGAAGTCTTGATGTCGCACTGCAATTGCAAATGAAACTACCCTGGCTTGGAACCAAATGTGACTTTTTGGGATGATTAATGTTCACAGTCAGAAGCAAATGCCGCACTTCGAAGCAAGATGCTGGGCCAAGGCGCAATAAATCAGCCCCACCTTGCTATTCAGCGTGCGTCTCTCTCAGCATTCCCAGAAGCAAACAGAGCAGGGTTTGGGAATGGCAGGCTGAGCTGGGATTTGGAGCCAGCCAAGACACACAGTGCAGGGGAAGAAAGAGGAAGGAGAAACAGGGCCATTTTGCAATGTTCCAGGGCATGACAGAGCAGAAAAGCCAAGCACAGGAGGAGACGAGGGAACAGCTGTACGTTTTGGGAAAGGCTGGGTCAGAGGAGCAGGACCCGCTGAGAGAGCCTGTAATGCTGTCAATCAGCTACAGACTGGGAAGTCATGTGTCAGCAGAGAGGGAAAAGCAGGAGCTGCTGCAGAGCCAGCACGTGCTAAAGACCCAGAAACTGGAGCCAGGCTGGTAGAACAGATCTGAGCAGTCCCTGGAGGTAACTGCTTGCTCCCTTACTCCATTCGGCTCCCAAAGCAACTCCTGTAGGATTCACGGGGGAAATGTCAAGGGCACAAAAAAAAGACAAAATGGGGAAACAAGCCTGCTGCAGGTATGCGACGGGGGCAACACTTGCTCCTGCAGCTGCACCTAAAGCCCAGGGGCTTCTAGCCATGGCAACATTGGCACCTGGTGGCAAGTATGGGGAGGTTATAGCTGCCTAAGTGCGGACCAGGCTGCTGACCACCCCATCTAAGGAAGACCGCCAGCTTTCCCCAAGTGCCTCATCAGTACTGCCTCATGCAGAGACCCCCCAAGTCTCCCCAAATGACAATCCCCCATCCTGTGCCCAGAGAGCAACCTCAGGAAACAAGCCCTGACGTGGGTTAAAAATCAAAGCAATGCCCCATCCTACTGTAATCCCAGCCCAAGGCACCATTTGGTCCCTAGAGCAGAACCCTGCCCGCTGCTTCCTCCAACTGGGAACAGGTGGGTTGGGCAACGAAGACCGGAGCGCACTGGGGCAAGGCCTGGCACCAAGGCTGGAAAAGGAGGGAGAGGGAAATCACTGCACATACAGGCCCTTTCCTGTCCCCTCCCCACCCAGCCTCTCCGGGACTGCACCAGAGAAGAGATGGCACCACAGCTGGGATCATTTTTGCTACCTGCTACCCCAACCACCTGTTCAGACCTGGCTCCCTGATCTGCTCTCATCTTACACAGGGACAGGGAGGGGGCTCCAGGCAGGCTCCTCCACAGCATCCTGGCTCTGCAGCTGGTGGGAACCCTCATGACGGTGGCACACCAGAGAGGCAAAGCAAGCAGCTGTGGCCCAGCGCTTGGCTCCTCAGCTTCCTGCTTTGGGAGGGGTCAGGACAACTCTGGCACGTGAGGGAGGCTACAGTCCAACAGACCAAGACAGCGCAAGATAAACTAGAGATTCCAGGTCTGATCAGTAATCCAGCCCTGGCAGCTGGTGGCAAGATGCACACCCACAGAGATAGGGAAATAGTTGTAAGCATGTAAAAGGCCAAAGTACAATGTCCTTGGAAGGCTGATCCTACCATCCAGCCCAGGCAGAACCCAACAAGTGCAGAGACACTTCCATGGGGCGTGGAGGAGGGATATGAAAGGGAGGCTCTTCACCCTCTTCTGGTTATTAGGCAGGGCTGGGTGAATCGTTTTTCACATCGAAAGCCACCCTGCCAGGAAGCACCATTCTGAAAGCCTCCGTGGGAAGATGCTGTCGCAATGACAGCTGTCGAATCCAGAGACTCTGAAAACACCACGGGATTTGAAACACCCAATGGCTTAGATGCAAAGCATCAGAATCTGTTGTTCCAGCATCTCCAGCTTGAAAACACCTTCTTTTTTTTTTTTTTTTTTTTGGGGGGGTGGAGGGAGGAGTTAGGTGGGCAGTGGCCTTTATTATTTGACCTTCTGTTCCAGTTCTCAATGAAAACCTGGTTTGAAATGTCAGGATTTCCCCCAGGACCAACAAGAAACCAACTGGATCCATTTGCTCCATTAACAGACTGCTTGGGTGGGTGAACCCAGCCAGGCAGGGCCCTACCCATGGGAGCTCTCAGCCTGAGCCAAGGGCACCAGCAGAAGACGTGGGGTGGGGATGCTGTCACCCGGCAGCTGGGGTGAGGGGCCTTAGTGGCAACAGAGAGCACCCGAGCAGGAGGAATGCAAGGGGAGGATGGGACCTCTGCCTCGGGGAGAGAACTGCAGGAGGGGACGGCCCTGGGGGCTGGGATCTGTGGGGCGAGGAGTACTTTGCCACGGTTCTTCCGTGCCCCTCGCCATGCAGACTAGGTGTCCTTTCTTCCTTGCCTTTGCTGCTCCACCAGGTAAACCCGAGGCTCCCTTTGCTCCTCGCCCACCAGGGGACAGCAGGGAGGCAGGGAAATGATTCTGGTTCAGCCTCCAGCACCTGAGGATGGAAGAAAACGCACACACGGGATTTCTCTCCCCTGAGCAGCCTAACCTTGGGTGTAGCTAGGCAACAGTCCCAGCAGCAGGCCTGGGAACGAGCAAGCTCCATCATTTTTATTTTCCTCTGAGGTTAGCGGCTCTGCTGGGAGCTCAGGGAGGGAGGGGACAAAAAAATGATCCACCAAACCCTTTCCACTCTCCTTCCCAGCAAACACAGGCAGAGGTTTGCCCCAGCTGCAACAACAAGAACCAAAAACACAGGGAGCAAATGCCTTCAAGAAGCACGGGCCAGGTGACAGCTCTCTGGAGACCAGGCCTGGGGCACTGGAGGGAAGCCTTGCTTGGCCAACAGGATCAGGCCCAAGATCTCAGAGTTGATTTAAAGAAGAGAATTCCCCCTGAAATCAGAGGATCAATTAGTTCCCCTGGATCACCAGGTCTCCAGTCACTCAGTAATTACAGCTCACTCCTAAATGGCAGGTAGTCAGTGGCCTAGCACTAAAAGCAGCTTGCTGGGTCTACGTCCTAGCAGCCAGGACTCTGGCAGAAGTCAGATCTCCGTGCGGAGCCTGGGAAGCAGCTCAATGGACTGCGATACCACAAAGAAGCAACCAAGAACTGACCCACTTGTGACAGGCGAACACCAGCAAGGGCAGTGGCAAAGGCTGTCAAATGCACAATGCCGAGGCAGTGAGAGAGCAAGCCTGTTTGCCAAACCTTCCCACTGCAGTGACTTTCTTTAGGTAGCTCCTCATGATGTTTTCAGACCAAAACCTGATTCAAGGGGCCATCATACCTTTAAATGTATCCCACAAACATCAGGCCCTTGAGCTCGGAGCTGGTGGGCAAGGAAGACCCAGCTAGAAACAAGTGAAACCAACCAAGCTAGTTTCACTGTTGCAGCCATGCAAACAGCAAGCAATGCACAAGCTGCCATGTTAGACATGCAGGCAAGGAGAAACACAGCTATCCATATAGGGGGCCATTAACACAGTAGCAGGAGGCTCCGTGGGAAGCCATGGCACATGGCAGGGCTCACAACCATTACGCATGGTACCATGAAAACATTCTAGACAAACCCCATTCCAGAAAGCCGAACAGACCAGGATGGGAATGCCAAGGAGAGACTCAAGTGTTTGAACAGGGGCAGGGCAGGAGGCATCCTCCCTCATTCCTGGCCTGGTACCAGGAGAGAAAAACCATGCGATAATTAAGCAGCACAAGGAGGGCTGAGGAAAGCCAGGGCACGCCTTAAATAGATGCTGAAGGATCCTGGCAAAGTGCTCAGAAAATGAAATGCACCTAGGTGCTGGAACCCACAATTATGACTCACTTGTGAGGAGCACGAGCCGACTAGGTCACTGCTCAGGATCCCATGGTATAATCGTGGCCACACAATAACACGCCTCCTTATTATCAATCCCCTTCTAACCCATCCCCTTCCAAGACCACCAAGCCCTCTTGAGGACTGCTCTGCTGGCCCCCATGTTTTCCTGGATCAGTTCAGTCTCCCTCCCACTCCAAACCCATCCATTTCTAAAGCACTAAGGGACATTGCACAGGGCAATTGGAGTTTCTCCTCTTCACAAACACCCTTGTGGTTTTACGTCAATGCACGAGATAGGCATCAACAGCAGACAATAGGAACTGGTGCAAAGGCCAAGATTTTCAATAGTAACTAGTGACCGTCAGGATGTGTGTCTATGCTGAGTCCCCTGTGCTCATTCTACGGTTTCCAAGCGAGTCCTGCCCGCCTGCTCCCACAGGCACAGGCCAACCCCAGTCCCAAGCATGTGGGACGCACACCTGTCAAGAACAGCCAGAGCGGCTTCATCACTCTGGGTTTGGTACACACGAGATGGTGGGGGTCAGGGCATGCTTGTGAGGGGTGGCCCCACAGCACTGGGGAGACACTGCAGGCATAACCTTAGGGTCTGAATATCGATCCTGTCCCTGAAGCCAGGAAGTCAGTCGGCTACAGGGAGCCACGCTGCCCTCTGCTCTGCTGTGAGCATGCGAGGGTCGTGGGGGTCTGAGGAAGGGAGAGGAGGAGAAGAGGAAAACCTGCCTCTGCCAAAGGGGAATGGACGAAAAGTGGCAGGAGATAAAGGTTTCCTGGTAAGAGGGACTTGAGAGCAACCTGTGCCATCATCCTTTAGCAAGCAACTGCCAACATACCTTAAGCACCAGTTGAATCCCTCCAACTTCTCCCCCAGTGAGCACGCCAGCCCAGATGTGCAGCAAGCAATCTGAGCCCGCGACTTTGAGACTCAACACTGAATTTGGCTTGTTCAGGGCCCCGGTTCCAAAGCGCACACTAAAGAAAGGTGGGCCTGGCCTCCCCCCAGGCCCACCGCTTACCCGCTGATGATCTCTTTGTTCTCAGCTCGGATGAAGTGTTCCTTCTCGGGGGTCAGGATGCACAGAGAGAACTTCTGCCCTGTCCTGCTCTCCCCATCCACGACATCTGTGCACTGGTTCATGTTGATGGTGCCCTGGGGGAGGGTTGTGGGCTGGAAGAGAGAGGAGAGATGTGTTAAGGGGAGCAGAGAAGCTGAGCACGAAGCCAGGCACCACAGCTGGTGGCACAAAACCCTGCTCTCAACAAACCTGTCTACTCACAAGGTCCCCAGGGAGCCCAGCCGACCACCCCAGTCACAGTTCTGCCACTTCCCTCTTGGGGCTGGCTCCAGCCATCCCATCCTGTTACTCTTCAGCCATGCAAAGCATCAGTCAAGCTGTCCCCTTGGAAGCTTTTGAGTCATGGCAATTCACAGATCTGACCCCTTTCTATCCCAACTCCCACCAGAGACAGCACTTCCCCTGCGTGTCCAGGGCAAGTTCTGCACCCTCACAGGGTTTGTGGGGGCCTTGCCAGAGCCCACCAGCACTTCTGTGCTTGGATACAATACCAGCTCTCAGATAGTCAAACTTCTATTTGCTGTTCCACCTTGTTCTAAGTATTACCCTTCCGCAAGGCCCAAGCTGGCCTGTCACAGCCTCCCCCCACCCAAAAACCTCCTGCAGCTGGTTTGGGGTTTGATGGTACTCCCCTCTGCCTCTTCCAGGTCTTCTAGCATGACCCTCTCGAGCTGCCCCACTAGACACTGCCTATGACAATGCTGGGGACAGGTAGCTGCCACGAGCAGGCGTTCCCAGCCCAGCACAGACTAGACGTGCTGGAGCGCGGTCTGAGGGCTACAGTCACCATGCTCAGCACTAGGAGCTCTGAGCAAGATCTCTGAGGGAAGAGGACCAGGTTCTGGTCTGGTTTATTTTGCAAGACCCAGCGTTGAGAGACCTGGGTCCTAATGCTTACAGTGCAGCATCAGCAGCGCCACCCCTGCACTCTCACCTTCTCCCTCAGCTGGAACAAAGTGCAGCTGGAGTCCGAGGCTCCAGCTTTCAAAAGGGCCTATGCGTTTTGGGTGCATCAGCTCAAGACCCTCATGTTTAGCAGGTGGCCACTTGGCACTCTCTCCAGAGGAGCAGGCAGATGCCAAAGCACCCAGAAACCACCAGGCCTGGGTACAAAGCTTCTACACGATTCATTAACACAGTTAACACCTCGGCCCTGTCCGGCCTTAAGACCTACAATTGTCACCACCCTTAGCACCCCCAGACATGGGACAAGTTTCCATGGCAGGGGTAACGCGGGTCCCAGTAGCCAAGACCACTCGAGGAGTTGCGTCCACAGTGGCTCTGCACTTGCTCATGAGCAGCACTAAGACACCAGGGCAGGAAACACCAACCACAGGGCCGCCCCAGAGCTGCATGCTACGAAGACGAGAGCCTCCTTATCAGAGGCCTGGGAAAGCAGCGGTGCCTTCCCGCAGACTCAGGCAGCCAGCTCGCTCTGCTCCAGCCCTGCTGGAACGCTGCTGTTTATCTTTGGTTTGTGGCAGCGTCTACAACTGGCAAGGCGCGATTCCCAAGGCATCCCTGCCTGGGGGAGCCTGCATAGCCGGCACGGAGCACCGATCCCTGTGCAAACACAGGCTGAGGCTTTGATGCCTTTAATTCCCCTGGTGGGCTCCTAATTCCACCCCATCCGATCGTCCCTTCACTTGCAAGACGGGCTCTCTGCTCTTACACGTCATCCAAAGCAGCTTGCCCCACTTCCCCAGATCCAGGCAGCAGACAAAAGCCAGAACCTTTCCAGAGGCAACTGGCAGGATTCCCCAGCCCGTCAGACCCAGAGCAGGGAGAAGCAAGGGATTAGCTCGCTGTTCCCTGCCCTGGAGGGCAGACACTCCTGCTTTGCCTTTACAGCCACGGCTGTGTTCCCACGTGCTCCCTTCCAGATCACAAACAGAGCATGGTGGTAACTGTCTCTACCTGGAGAGGTCTCCTTTCTGCTAACAGGAGCAGAGGTCTGTCATCTTCAAATGCCTGGAGGAGGCTTGGTTTTGCCCCAACAGGCCCATGAGGGGACATCTGAAAACATACGGGGAGGGTGCAATGGACCCACGCCGCCCCCACACTTCAGCTGCAGGACAGGTAGAGATGCCAGCACTGCCCAGAGCCCTTGCAGTATCTCCCTGATGGGGAATGGCCACAAAACTGAGGCAACAAGGAAGGGGGTGATGGGCCTGTCACAAGTGGGGCTCAGGTCTCCTGGCACAAGTCAGAGAGGGTCCAAGAAGGGACAGCAGGAAGAGGAGGTGCAGGACGGAGATGAAGAGCCAAGGGAGTCTGCATGGAGTCAGAAGAGGGAACGAGGCAGGCAGCGGCTGGGGAAGAGGTGTTAGCACTGACTGGAGCTGACAGGTCCATCTGGAGCAGCCCTCCCTTCTCATCCGATTAGAGCGTCTCCTCCAACGCGGCCCCCCCGCAGCTCCCCTCTCCCATCACCACCACCAGCTGCCTCAGCTGGCAGCAGCCTCCCACACAGAGCCCTTTAAAGCCTGACTTCCTTGACTCCCCAAATAGCACAGGCTGGAAGCTTACCAGCCTTGGCTCAGCCCGCTTACAGCTGCCTACACCCCGGACCCTCCCCACCTCCGCACACAGAGTCTGGGGCACCAAGGAGCGAGTGCTCCACCGCTGGGCTGCTCTCAGGACCTCTGCTTTTAGGCTCAGGCTTCGCCTGCTCCCCTCAGACACCACTTCAGACCACAACCACAGCCACGAAGTGGCGAGCGGAAGGGACCGACAAGCTTCAAGTGCTCTGAAGTGGAAGAGAGGGCATGGAGAAAGCATCCAAAAGCCGCCCCACTGGCACTTCCTCCTCCTGGCACTCCTGCCTTCCCCCTGCAGATGGCGAGGCCAGCAAGGAGGATTATTTTTGGCAAGTGCTGCAGAGTGCTTTGCCATGGAAACCAGCTCGGGTGCCAGCAAAATACCTTCAGAAGCAGCCGATCCTTTTTATGTAACAGGAAGAAAAAGAAAGGCAGCACAGTCCAGTAGTATGCACATGGCACTGGGAAGCAGGAGTCCCAGAGCTGGCTCCGACTCTGCTACTGACTAAGATCCTGGGCAAATCACTTAGCTCTGCTCTGCATCAGTTTGCCCATCTGTGCCACACAGAAAATATTTTCCCTGCCGCACAGCAATGCTGAGACTTAATTGTGTTAATTACCGTAGTGCTTGGGGACTAATCAGGTACAGTGTTGCACTGTACAGATTAAAATGGTCCTTGGCCCACTTATAATCTAACAAGCAAAACTGCCAGAGAAGAGGAGAAAAAGACCACGTGGACCAGACTTCAGCCAAGATCAGACAACCAGTGATCTGGGGTGTGTCAACACCGAGGTGCCCACCTGGGCACCTGAAAGAGGCCTGGCATCTAGAGGTGGACTGTCCGCTCTCTGAAATCAGGTCCCTCTTCCAAAAAGCAGACACCTAAGCACCCTGAGGCTCCTTTGATAACCACAGCCTTTGTCTACATAGCGTTTTGAGATCTGGTTAAGACACGGACCAATGTCACTTGTTTCTGGAAATGCAGCCTGAGGTTTTCACTCCATGCCGTGAGGAGTCTATTCAGAAGAGGGCTTTTCTCTGTCTTACACAACAATAAAGTTAAACTCCTGTTTTCTGGTAGCTATAAAAATCCTAGGGAAAAGCCTCCTCCAGCTCCCACTGGAGTTCCAGAAACCTCTTCTCCTTGCTTGGCTTCGGAGGAACGAGCATTTCCAGAACCAGGAGGTTGCACTGGATTGTTGTGTGGGTTCGAGTCTACTCCCCGCCCTGACCATTCCTCTGCCAGGGATAAGAGCCCGGCCAACCTGCAGGACAGAAGGAGACTTATCCATGAGGAATTTAGTTATTTACCAACACAAAGGGCACCCCTGGCCACTGACTCACTCATTCTTTTGCTATCTGTATCCTAAAACTTCCTGGCAGGGGTTTCAGGTGTGGACTTGGAACACTCCCCCGAAGAAGTTAGGGCAGGGCAAGGCAGCTCCTCGCAAACCCTATCCCTGGTCCTCCCATCTCATCCCCTTGGAGGAGTTCACAATATTTGCCAATTGTGTTGCACAAATACCCAAGCTGACTAGAGCAAGCGCTCAGTGCTTCAGCAGGGCAAAGGCGGTACCCACATCTTCCATCATCCCTGGTGGTATCCGATCTCAGCAACAGCACAGACAGCAGGGTGCATGAAAGGATTTCCTCCCTCCCCCAACCTTGCACTGGTGAAAGCGCATCCTGTTCAATTCAGCAGCAGACTAGAGACACCTGCTTGCCATCAGACACCTGTGAGCTAAATAGACCGATTCAACTTTTATCCAAGCCTGGTTTGCATAAAATGAACTTTTCTACCCAGGAGAACTTATACCAACCTCCAGTTCTCCTGTGCAATATGAAGTTTAATTTCTACCTGGGAGAAATGTTACAATCATTGTATTTTTCCTTTGCCTAAGGAAGGGTGCATGAGCCCAAAAGCTTGCAAATCATTTTTTTATTTGCAATTATCTAGTTCATCTAATTAAAGACATTGCCTCTACCACAAGATTTCTGACTAGAGACTCTGGCACCCTGTCTATGCTACAGTTATGCATCGTTACCAACTCTTTATTATGGACAAGGCCAGAGCAGAGAGCACAGACCTGGTTTGCTCGGTGGATTCGCTAGCAAGAGTTTTCGGTGCTGACTCTCCACCTCCTCTGCTAGTGCCAACGTAGCCAAGCAGCCCCCACACCTGCTCTAGCCGCCCCTCAAACAGAGGATGCTTGGAGCAGACAAGCAAAGGAGTGGGAGCAGAGGGAAACAGGCCAGGCCTGAGCCAGGGTGCCACCACCCTGCCTGGGCTGCAGCATCACGCAATCAACTGGGACCCAGTAAACAAGCCCATGAGATGAGGAACACAGGGCCCAGCCAAGACAAGGCAGGGGAGGACCTGGCCAGGCAACAGACTTCCTGTAACAGGGTGTAGTCAAGGTATACGCCTCGCCTGTGGGATGCCCACTCAGGGAGGGAACAGGAATCAGAAGCCTCCCTGGAGCAAAGAGCTCTTCAAAATAGCAGCCTTGCCAGCAGGGCTAAGTGGAAGGAGCAGACACCCCTGAGTCAGTCACCGATCCTGAAAGATGCCTGTGCCCTGCAGTGGACAGACCAGCCGCCTCATCGCACAGCTGCCTGCAAGACAGGAGACAGGAAAGAGAAAAACCACTGGCACAGCGGACACCAGTCATGCAACTGCTTATTAGAAGCTCCACAGATGTGCGCTCCTTGGCCTCTCCGGACAGCTCATCGTCCTCCCCACACAGTTGCGCCTTTTCCCAGGAAGAGATAGAACTGGGCAGGCAGGAGCCCAGCCCAGGAATTATTTAAAGTTGTCCCATGTATTTATTTCTATCTGTGGAGTCGGAGCAGTCACTTGGAGGCTAGCTAGGTAAGTGCCAACACCACAGGATGGACAAGCACCCACTCAGAGGCCAGGAAAGAAATATAAAAACACCCCACAACAGAAGAACTAGAGAGAAAACTTTGAGCAGGAGGGGAAAGCAGTGCCCTGGTGAACTGGCGGTTTTTCTGGTTCAGTGCCTTTGCAACCCAAATTCCCCAACATCTGAAGACAATAACTGGCTACCTATAAAGGATGGGTAGTGATTGTACTGCAGGGTACAAAAAGAGCAACTTTAAGAGAGGCTCTCACATGGTGGCCCTGCAAGGAGCTGGCCTGTCTTCTTTTCCAGGTCCCAGGTTGCTTTAGAAGAAGCTGTGATGCAACAGCAGCATTGGAAAGCCCCTGAGATGGCGAGATGCCCCCCAGCGCACTGCAGGCTTGGCTGGTCATGATGCGATGCATTTAATTTCTGAGGCTTTGCAGTGCTGCAGGTATCAATCCACTAACAACCAGACAGGGCTTTGCATCAACTGGTCCCCAGGATCAGCAGACAGCCCCAAAATCCCATGAACTACAGGGGTGTAGCCTGGCCCCACTCCCAGCAGCAGACCCACTGAATTATAAAGCCAGTTCTCCCAACTGGTTCTGAAGCTGCATTTATGTTCCTGCCTCTCCTCTAGAGAAAATTAAAACGGGAGGTGCTTTAGAGCAACCACGAGGCAGGCATGTCGATCACCCCTTCGGACAGCAGACCCCTTATACTAAGGACCACATGTGGATGCTCATTTTGGGGCCTCACCCCACGTCCATGGAAGTCAATGAAGGCCTCTGGATTTGAGTCAGGCCTACGATTAGCAGGCCAGGATGAAGGCTGGTGCTCTGGGCTCTCATGTCCTACAATGGGACGATCTTCCCCATTCCCCAACGAGAGGGAGCAATGAAAGGGAAATGACAGCCCTTGCCTTGAAGGTTTCAGGCCTTGTGTCCCTGCTAGATGCCTGCAGCTCCCCCACTGACATCACTGGGAGCCTACACATGGAGCGTCGGCATCCTTAGATTACGCACGTGCATTTTCAACGGGGAAGCCGGAGGAGGTGGGAGGGGAGGACTCCAGGACATGGTAGGGGTAAGTACACAGAGGCAGTGAGCAAAGCCATGTGTGCACCAAAGGGCATCCCCATACCGGGAAAACAGCAAACACAAAACACTGCCTATTGCTCTGTATACAGCAGGCCAGAGCTGAGAGAGGGTGCGGCAGCCCCCGCTCGTAGCATGAGCAACGGCAGACCTCCATGCTGTTCATTATCACCAGAGGAAGAGCAGCCAGGGAGGAATTGCATTAGCGTTCCCTTCGGGTCCGACAGATCCATATTTATATACATGCGCGCCCACGGCGTGCAGGATGGCTCCAACACAAAAGCTTACACACTCTTCCCCACCCCCAGGAGTACGGAGATGCAAGACACGCTGTGCTGTACTTTCCACTTTTATAAACTCAACCCGCCTTCCAAGCGAACTTGGATGAGACACAAAGACCTTCCGCGGAGAAGGACACGCAGAAGATGTTTGTCTCTCCCCCTCCACCTCCCTCCTGCCTTGTGCAAGCTATGAATCATTTCCTGATGGGGTTCCATCTTTGACGGCACAGGGCGAGATGGAAACATCAGAGCCAACAGGAAAGGAATAAAGTGTCCCCAGTTCTGCGTTCTTCAGGAAACTAAACAAAGCAGCTCCACTATCTACCCACACGCACCAACCCAACGTGCTTGGAGACGGGAGGCAGCCGTCAGCAGTCTCCTGGCCCTACCGTACAGGAAGCATAAGCTCATAGGATTCTCTGCAAGCCAGATGGAGCATGAAGGAGTCGGCCCCTTCTACCGTAGCCTAATCCATCATCTAGGCCCTGAAAGACTTACAGGGTTACTCAGGCCCAACATGGCATTCCTGAAGCCAATGGGGGCAGAATCAAGGCCTTGATAGGCACACAGAGCTAAACCTTACGAAGGACTGTATAAAGCAACCAATGTTTAGACCCAGGTCAAAGCCACCATCAGCTTGGGAGCACTGTTTCTAGACCTCACGTGACGTTGGATGCACTGCATGGTAGCACAATCCACCCCTCACAGCAGGAACCCTTCTGATGGGCTATGGGGTCCTTGAGGGTGATCAGCCAAGGAGTCTTCATCACTCTGATGAAGTACCCTTCATGGCTTAGGACAAGGACCTGAAGGATGAGAACCATCTGCCCCTTTTGTATTTCGGCTGCTCCAGGCATTGCTAGCAGGTCTGTTCTCAGAGATCCTCCCCACCTCAGCCATCACAGAGAACAGCCTCTCCAGAAACAAGTCCAGGGAGGTGCTTCTGACCCTTCACAGCCCCTCGAAGCCTCACTCCAGAAGGAGGAACTCAGGACAAGGCACTGACCCTGCATGAGATGCTCCTGAATTTCACCCACAGCCAGGCTGGCCTCTCCTTTTGTTACTGTCCTGAAGTTTCAGGGCTTCCAGTCAAACCAGTGCAGCTGTCTGGTTCCCTGAGAAACCACATGGAGCAGAGCCATGTGCCCAGGCTGGAACACCAAAGCTGCCATTGCCAACCCATGCACACAGGACATCCCCATTAACACCATGGGAAAGGGTCTGCTGGACTGAGATCACCTTCCTATTTGGCCCTGCTTGGTATCCATCGTCTCCCAAGAAGAAGGCTGAACACCGAGGCAGGACCAGGAAGGTGGTCCGGTAACAGTTCTCCAAAGCTCAAAGCTTGAAAGCACTGGGGTTCCCAAAATTTTTGTGCCAGCAGAAGGCTCCAGAAGATGAAGCCAGATGTCTGCCCAATGCCAGACAATCCTGACCTGGAACAAGCACTTCTGAGAGCTGGTTCAGTCTTTCTGACCCCATCTGGTCCTTGGCCTCCCTGCCAAGGGTATTCATTAGTGCCTATTCTGGGAGCTGTTTTGATATGGGCACCTGTCCCATGGGAACTGAACTGAGATCCACCAACTACTTCAATTAGGGGCCTTTGAATTACTCACGGCCACTGGGCTGGTTTCCAGCAAATGCCCCTTACGCTGTTTCCCTCCCATGCTGAGAGTGAACAAGGTGGTAAGATGTGTTCTGGGGAGGCCGGTTGATTAGGAGACCAGGAAGCAAACCCTCTGAATACATCCTGGGTTTAAGAGAAACCATGACCAGCTAGCAGCGTACTAAAGGGAGAGCCAGACATGAACAGAAGCAGTGGTGCTAAGTCCGCATTCAGAGTACCAGATCCTGCACAGACAAGCTCATCTTTAGGATGCAGAAGCTTGGTCCTATAAATAAACAGGGTTCATCTGGGGCTGACCCTGATTTCCATGCGTTTCTAAGAAGAGGAAGCAGCGCGGGGTTATGAACTTTTCAAGAAGGCTGGAAGCTTAAGATACTTGTCTACAGCAATTACAGGCTCCCCAAGTCCTGTCCAAGCTGGACCTTTGCCTATTTTCCCACCGTTGCCTGCACCAGCCCAGTCCCAACTGTGTTAGCAACAGCAAGAGCACAACGCTGAACTCGCCAATGTTTTTGTCTAACCAACCACCATGTCCTTCCTTTGAGCTGGCAACGACTGCCATCCTAGCAGCTGATCTACACAAAGATGGCCTATTACTATCTTTGAAATGCAAAGGACAATTATCTAACAAATGCAGATGGGGGGAAAGAGGGGTGTAAGTGTGTGTGCAAGTGTGATGGGGGAGGGAAAAAAAGCAAACAAAATTTTTTTTTTACTTTTCTGCTAAGAACCACAAAGATTCATTTCTTCCTCTCCCACGCCAGGAGGCTTGCCTTGGCACCAGCATCCAAACGCCCTGCTACGAAAGACCAAGGTTTATTACCCACTGAACTCTCACGCCAACCTGATGGCACCACCATTGCTCCAGGATACAGGCTCTGGCACAACTCCTCTTTGGAAACCACCCCAGTCTGAGGGTTTCTGACTCTGTCCCAGATACTAAAGAGCACTGAAACAAGCTGGAGTCCAGCAAAAACATTTACGGGGAGCTGGTGAATGAACGAGGACCCAAATAAGAAAACTTCGGGGGAAGGAATTAACCAGCACCAACGCCCCCTCCAGGGCTCTTCTGCAACCAGGCTGGGCCCCTCTCTGCATCAGAGCTGTAAGCCCCTTGGCCCCGAGGCCTTGGTCTCTGTGCTCCCCGGCTGTGCTGGAGAGAAGCCTCAAGGGACTCTGCGTTGCCCTTGCAGTGAAACCCTCCGTGGCACCATGTGACTAGCGCTGGGACAATGGCACGGCTTAATGAGCATTTTGTGCTTCCTGCCACTAGACACAATGCTATCAATACGACTGCCCTGGAACGGGTGCTCTCTATTGGGCAGATTTCATTACATTCTTATAGATCATCTAACAGGCTTAGCAGCCTGGATTTATTAAATTAGACAAAGGCTCTTGAAAGTGACCTTAGCTGGCTCCGCAAAAGCAGGGACTGTAGCAATCACCCACTGAGTCATCAAAGGGGAAAGGAAACCAGGCTCTCACCCTCCCTCCCCTGCCTCAGCTCCTGCTCCCCATTTGCAGCATGGTCCAGCTGCCCACCCCAGCCACAGTCAAGTGATCTGGCTTCTGAAATCTGGCTCTCCTGTCCTCACCTTCTCCCTTCTGCAGCCTCCTCTCAAGCCCTTGTCTCCCATCCCCCAGCAGCCCATAGTGGGAGCTCCCAGGATTCAAATCCATCTGTCCTGCATCTTTCCAGCAGCTCTAGAGTGCCCCACGCCCTGTGGTGCCCAAGCATCTCTCTCAGCCTCTCATGAAAAGCTGGCATTAGACTCACAGGGGCCCCAGGCAGAGGCCCTTCCTGCCAGGCAATTTGCACTAAGTTACCCTAGAGCCTCTCTCCCCACCATGTTTGCCCCTAAACTTGCTCTGGTCTGACGTACTCATCCTCACGGCATCCCTGGCAGGCAGGGCAATGCTATTATCCCCAGGGAGCTGAGACTGCGAATCTCGCCCGTGGTCACACAGGACATCTGTGGCAAGGACTGGAACGCAGGTCTGCCATATCCATAGTTACTGCCCCTCCTGCAGCACTAGCTTTCCTCTCCCTTGGTCATCCATACAGCACATTTGACACGACTCCCTTTGCAATTCAGTCGTCAGCAAGGAGCTTTGTGCTTCCAGCAATAACCAGTCCCATTCCACCTTGCCCCCCAGGCCTGGGGTCCCGACCCATGCCCTGTGTAGCCTTCATGTGTGGGGCTGGTGAGAAGTTCCTGCTCTTGGTTAAGACGGAGAATGGGGGACCCCTGGAAAATGGGGGCAAACCCTGTCCATGTGGGTTCTGGTCTCTGCCCACTAGGCCCCTGAAGCAGCTTTCCTCAGGCCTGAGCCGGGAGATAAAGCAAGCGTCACACTACTTCCAGGCTTCCTCCCTCCAGGAGGAAAAGGAATATCTTTCTGTATAGCATTTTGTGAGGTAGGGGGAAGAGAAGTCTAAAACTTGGGGGTAGTGAGTTCAGCCAGGGGTTGCCTTGAAGAAGAACCCGTGTTTACTCCCCGAGACAGGGAGTCTAAACACAGGGTAGGGGCCTTGCCAGCAAGACTAGCCCTGGCAGGAGGATTGGGGTAGCCTGAGCATCGCCCCAGGAGCCAGGTGTTCCTGGGCTCCCTTTGCAAGTCTCATGACGACACAGCCACCTTGGACAAGACCCAGACTTGGCACCTCAGGTCCCCATCTATGAAATGGGTACAGAACTCCATCCAAAGGGGTTTTTGGGGGGAGGGCACAAAGGAACCCTGCACCCCCATCCTCCCTGGCTCTTCCCAGCTCTGAATGCAGGATCCACCCCTGGAGACCAGCCCAGGCTGCGGGATCAGCCAGGTCCCCAAACTGACCCAGCTCAGCTCCCTGCAGAGCCCAGCTGGGGGTGGAAGCGTTCCTCAGCGAGGGCTCAGCTGGGGGCTGTTTGAAGGAGCTGGATCTGGAGCAATCCTGGCCTTATATGGAGATTCTCACATCGTGCACACAGCATTCAGCTGTTATCCACCTCAAAGCAAGGTCCGGACTTGGACTTGAGTGCTGCTGCTTGCTGGATAACAGTTTCTCTGCTGGACGGTGCAAGGCACAGCTGCCACAAGCACACACAACCCACCGCCCACACCCTGCCTCACTTTTACAAGGTTGTTCTCTTCAAAATGGCTGCTACAACCGGGGAGAAACTAAGGAAACCCTCCACGCAAGGCTCTGCCTTACTGTCCTCCCAGGAACAGGAAATGGGACATCTTTGAAGCAACCCAAATGAGGTCTCCTGCAGAAAACGGGGAGAAAGAGGGGGACACAGCTTGGCAACGCCCCACAGTTGGTAGTCACTGCGGTTTCCATCTGAGCTTAGGGCCTGAGCAGAGCGGGCCACGCCCATCTCAGTCTAGTCTATAGCTGACGTGGTGCCAGGCCCCAGCTAAAAAAAAATAAAATAAATCAGGACACGGTTCTAGTTATTTTATGCGCACACACTCTCTCTCTCTCTCTCTCTCTCTATGCCCCAAATTGCCTGCAGTCTAAAGAAAGAGAAACGCAGAGCTAGGGTAATGTGCCCGAGATCAAACAAAGGGTTCATGGCAGAGCCGGGTGTCCCACGCTGACCACTGCTACAGCTCGGCCCATGCCTCCCACCTAGCAGAGAACCCACACTTAAATCAAAAGCACAGGACCGCCAAAAGCAGACTCTGGCTGGCAGTGTTGTGCCAAGGGAGCTGGCAAGCAACCTGTCCCAACGCGAACCGAACATGCTGCAGCCCCAGGTCGGTCAGGACTGAGACATGATGATTATAACTAAATATTCAAAATGCAAAAAATTTTCCCCTCCCTGGAGCGGCCGAGGGAAAGAAGAGCCAGGCATCCCCATCTGTGCTCAGCTGCCAGGCCGGCGTCCTCAGGAGCACAGCAGATCGAGGCCCACCAGCCCCAGTCAAAAAGGAAGAAAATATCCGCGGCATGCAAGGGGGTTGCCATGGCAATGAGGAAGATATCAAAAGCCCATTGAGCTCACGCTCCATTACTGTGCACACAGAGAGAGACAGGGGCTTGGCCAAGGATCTCAGTTTTGCCGGCCATTCAGGGAAGAAACTTTAGTCGTCTTTTGGGTCAGGCTCATTTGGCTTCTGATACTTGAACTCAAAACTGCCTGGTTCCAAATTGGCCCTGTCTGCTCCTATCACCCGCAGAGCAAGAGACAAGCTGAATCACTGCGCACAGGCAGCCTTCCTGCTGGATCTTACCAGGGACATACAGAGATCGTGGAAACACCCAATGCAACACTTCCTACCCCAGAGATCCCCAGGGATTTTGGCACCCGGAACTTGCTGCCAGTTCTAGGCCTAAATCCAGGGATCCCCAGGCCTATCTATCTCAAAGCATAAGCGAAACCGAAAGAGTTGTTGCAGCAAGCTGGAGCCAGCACTGCAGCCCCTGGGCTAGTAAGTCAAAGCCACAGCAGCCCCAGGCTGACTCAGGGCTACTTACCCCTGGGTGGGGAGGGAACAAGACATGAAAGACCCAGGGAGCTCATGGGAAATGGGAACATCCACACGGAGACCTGCTTCACCCTACTCAGTGCTGGCTGGAAGGAAACGAGACCACTGTGATGCAGCTATGTAGAACAAGGGCAAAGATCCCCCGATGGTGCTGCTCGTAGCATCAGGATGGCCACCCATCTACATCTGCCATTTGTCTGTGGAGCATCCCGAGAATGTCAGGAGTGATCTTGGCACTGGAAATCCAGCTGCTGCAAGAGTCTGGTGCAGGGGAGATTCTTCTCGACCTGGATGTGGGATGAATCCCATCTCCAACACAGCTCCCTCAAGCGAATTAGTCAGGGAGGCTGCTCTTCTGGTTTTTACCAGCAGCGGCGGTAAACTGAGACATGAGGTGGGAGAAGTCTCTGGGCTTCCAGCCATGTAAGCGAGTTTCCAGGCTCTGTTCAGGGAACGTGCTCAAAGACAGAACTGTGTGAGTCCTTTGTGAACAGCGAGCCGCCCCCTCACTGCGAAAGGCTATCCATCCATTCACGGAGGCCTGCCAGAAACTGAACTTGCCTGCAAAACCCACCTAAGCAATGGGCACACCACAGAGGTAATGAAGCAGCACCAAGGCCCCTCTCTCACATGGAGCCTAGGTCACCAGAGGCACTCATTGCAGAAAGAGGACATGTCTATACCGTGGTAAATCACGCTAGAGGAAATAAGCCCTGGCTGCCCTTGCTCTACACGTGTTAATGGTGGAAATAAAGTGTTGAGGACACCCTAAGGGGAGCCACTTATGCCATATTTGAGACCTGGGTTTCCATTATACTCAAAGATGGTGGTACTCTGCCACCGCCATGTTGACACAGCCCGAGACAGGCTGAACTCTTCCTGGTCAAGAGCAACCTCGTGTGCCAGACTGGCAGGGCCCAGCAACAGCCCCCCCAAGCCCACCCTACTGGGAAGCTGGATCCGTCCAGGCCTCTGACCTCCCCACTGAGAAACCCAGGAGCTGTCTTGAAACGGTGGCACTTGGACTCCAACCGGAGGCCAAGATCAGATGTGCGCACACTTCTCCCCTCATCCACCAGCACACTGCAATTTTCCCTCTTTCCACACAAGTCGTTGGCTGGGAATCTTAAAACAAAGTCACTCAAAAAGATGTGGAATGGGGAAGGGGTAGGGAAAGACACTCTCCTGACACACCTAAGCACAGCTGGACATGTCAGGGAGCTACATTAGCCCATGCTGCATGGCGTGTTTGTCCCACAAGTGCCAGGGAGGCAGCTGGGCAAGAGAGGAGAATTTCAACTACTCGGCCCTTGATCAACACCCATAATTTGAGTCTGGGAAGGGCAACGAGCATAGCATTCCTGGACTCCAGCACCACCACCCGAAAGGCTGCAGGGCCCTGGCACGTCAATCTGAACATGCCAAGCAACAAAATCATTCCTGAGGCCTCCACAAATTCTGAACACCAAGACATGTGTGTGGAGCGACCTTCCTCCTACCCGCTTCCCACTCCATTGCCAGCATCAGCCAAGGACACAACAGATCAACCCACAAGTACAGGGTGACCAGCTCCTGCCTGCTTCCTAGAGACGGGCTTGGGTGAATAGCTGGAAGACCTGGATTCTAGTCCCAGCTCCATAAGAAATAACATAGCTCTGAGCAAGTCAGTCGCTTTGCTTTGTTGTCTATGGCTGCTCCCCTGTGGATAATGCTTATTAAATGTAATTAAAGTTCCTAGAGGCAAAAGATCACAGTGCTTTACGTCGTATGTTGTGGGAAGGACGCAGGTTACTGGGGATGCTATTTTCCCAGAGCTGGCACTGGCCCTCTCTCTCTCTCTGCTTCCTGGCTGTCGGCTGCCAGGTCACCCACCCACCTGATCTCCTATCCAACAGCCCGTTCCACGAAGGACTCATCTCCTACCCCCATTCACACCAGTCCAAATACTCAGGGCTCCAGATCATCCGATGCCCTGGTCTTTGCACCGCTGTCCTGTGCGGTTCACCCCTTACACTGGACAAGAAACTAGACGACCCATAGTGGGTTCTCACCTTCCTCTGAACCAGGCAAGGACTGGGGACCTCTCACAGAAGGCAGCCAGTTTAGATGGACCAAAAATCTAAGCCAGGAGGGTATTTTTAGGTCCTGCCAGGGATGTACCGTTGTAGCTGCTGTGAGAAGACTCAATGGACACATCCCTTCGGAGCACACTCTTTGGCCAATGCTGCTCTAGAAGACCAGCTCCTTGCAAGCAAGCCACCCTATACTTACTGAAAGGATTGAAAGCACTGTCACCTCTCCTCACAGGTCAAGCTGTACCACACACTTGGCTTCATTAACCAAATCCAGACCAAGAAGCCTGTCCCCTGGAATTACCTGGCTCAGAATGCTTAGGGCAGCTAAGGGAAGGTGCAGAAGACACTTTGATGAGAGTGTTTAAACCCCATGCAAAGGCTTATGGAATAAAAATCTACACAGAAGCAAAGCTCCCTCCCTCCAAGATTGTCTCAAAAACCCAGGAAAAAGGGAGAAAGGCACTGTGGGGAATCTGGGCTTTCAGGCTGCTCTTGGCATCAAAGCTGAGTGCTGCCCTGGACATGATGTTGGTCCTCTAGAGCAGTGTTTCTCAACCCATGGGTCACTACCCAAAAGTGGGCCGCAGGAATGTATGAAAGGGTTGCGAACAAATGTTAAAAAAAGGATCAAATTTGAAAAATGGATTCTCCTTTAAAAGAGAAAAACACGGGAAACCATATCTTTTCCCTTGCAGGTGGGCAGGGTCCCAGCCTGCAAGGGGCTGCTTGGGGCCCTCCATGTCCCACACACCCCCTGCCTCACACACTGGGGATGGGTGGCAGCAGGTCAGGAGTGAGGGGCACTGGATCAAGACTAACCATCAATGTTCACAAATGGGTCCCGATACAAAAAAGGTTGAGAACCACTGCTCTCGAAGTTGTGGGCATTTCAGGACCAGCCATTCCCAGCAGCATTAGCACTGCCAACACGAGCACAGTGTCTGGATTGAGCCGGGCAGGCCGCTGGCTTCAGGGTGGAACAGGAGAAGACGCATGCTGCGTGGAGTCACTTGAACAGCACAGCATGGGAACATGCCACTCTTGTTGGATGTCTCCAGAGCTGCAGGGAGGTTACATACTCCAGCTGTCCCAGAGCCATGACTCAGTCATGAGACTCCATGAACCTCACAGTCAAAGACAAGGTTACATCAGGGAGGCACAGTGTGAGGATACAAACCAGTTATGTTGCCATGGGACCATGAATACAGTCCCATGGATGGAGGGTACCACAGCTGAGAGAGCCAGGCTAGCAGTCTCACTTCTACTGTCTCCCTTGCATTAGGACAACAGGACAGAGACAGACTTCCAGCAATAGGAAACTCCTGCCCAGAGGTTTGGTACAGAGCTCTCCCTGGTCAGCAGGTTTCTTTCATCCAGCACTGGCTCCCTGCAGGCTTGGTACCACAGGCCAAAGCTGCTTAAAATGAGGAGCCCAAATGATGGTGGACTAGGAGCCAGGGTCAGTCAGAAGTCAGAGCAGCAGAGAAGAAGCTGAAGCAGACAGCAAGGCTAGAGGTGGCGTAAGCCTCTGTGTTCCTCTTTCCTGATGAAGTGTTGTGCACGGATCATATCCTGGCCAAGCAGCCCCATGACCAAGAGCTGGAATTAAACCAAGCAGAGCTGCTCTGTACATGAGCCTCTCTCCCGTTCATCAGAGCCCCAGCAGGGAAGGATGGAAAGACCTCCGTTGATCCAGAGCTTTCCATCTTGAAAGCTTCCCTTTAGACACAGCTTTGAGGGGAGAGAGTAGCAAGCACACACTCCCAAAGCTTGCACTAGTCACCATGCTGCTAACAATGCAACCAAGGGAGTCGCAGCTGTTCAAAGCCACCAGCTAAGGGCCCCGACCTCTGCCGTGTACAGTATAAACACCTCAACTTACGCTGGTCCAGGAAGCACAACCGTCCACTAACAGAGCCAGCTGGAAAAAGGTCAGTATTTTCCACAAAAAAAAAGATTAAGAAACAAAAGTTCAGCTTGAAAGAAAAAGAAAAGATGCATTACTGAAACAGACTCATTTCTCACTGAAAAGAAAAAAGAAAAACGTGTGCTAGGTTTGGTCAGATCCCATGAACACTAGCATTCTTCACTGAAAAGTTTTCCCTGAAAAGAAAGAACAAAAAATTCCCAAAACAAGTGTTGCAGGGGAAAGAAAAAGGTCTTTTGTTTTCTTTTCATTTGGGTAAAAAATGAACAGGGAAAAAAATGTCTTGACCAGCTTCTACTGAACAGCTCAACACTGCAGCTTGAAGCCAACTCACGATAACTCCCTTTGACCGACTGGCCTGGACAGGGCCAAATCCTTCTGAAACCAAAAACGCAGGAACAGTATATTAGTGGGTATACACATGGCTTGGCTCCCTCCTTGGCCAGCCAGCCAAGCCATGATTGAACAGTTAGCATGAACCATTTAAGGCGCACACAGTTTTAGGTGCAGCACAGAAAGGGCCTTGAGGCTAATATTGTGGTCTCCTTCCACCTGTTTTGCTCTACCCCACATTTACCTGGGAGCATTATTAGCGGAGAACAGTGTGGGAAGGAACTGAACGTGCCAACAGGTGTAACAGAAGAGCTGCATTTCACACAGGAAGGGGCAAAAGACTTAAAGACCTAAAGAGAGCAGTAACCCCAGCTCTAGATTCAGTCAGGCCACACCTGCCCAGGGACACTCAGGAAAGCTAAGGCAAATCAACCAAAGGGTCAGAGGAATTAGCTACCCCCAGAGGCAGTCACATTACTCCTAAATGGGGATTCACACCTCTGGCGGCTTCACCTTAAGCTTTCCCTATACAGACAAGCCCAAAGGCTGGCCTCACATCTTCATAAAGCAAGGTGACAGCATCTGTCAGCCCACGGGTATGGGGTGTGACACTTATGACCCAAAACTCAACTACCTGCATGCTTTGGGAGTATGCCAGCACGACTGTCCCTCTTATGGACTCTCACTAGCTCTTCATCACTCAGTGCTAATTAGACCATGCAACCTGGCCCTACAGATCAGCCCTACTGTCTCAGAATAATGGCCCTTCCCACTTTCTGAGGCAGCCCATGTTTGCAGATTCAATCCTCATGGAGGACACATGTGCGAGCTCACTGCACCCCAGAGGCAAGGAAAGTAGACATGGGTTTGTAGACACCCTGGTGGTTGTGGAGATATCCCTGGAGGACTCGCAAGGGAGCACGCAGACTACACTTGCAGGGATGTTCATAGGAATGCAGAATAGCTCCCTGCCTCCAGAGGTTTTGCAGTGTGATGGTGAATGTCAGCACAACGGCATTTTGATGCAACATGCAGACGCTGTGCCAAGACAGTATCCTATTCTATCATGATCTGCCAGGCACAGTTAAGGAAGTGATGACAGTTTACGTCAGTCTGCAGGAAATCTGGACCCCCTGTGCTAAGAGGAAAGGGAGCAGAGAGATGAATTGGACACCCAGCTGGGAGCTGTGGGCTGCCCAGCTTGCCACTGTCAATGCCTCTGGTCAGTTCTCTGTACGACAATGCACTACCTCCTGCTTAGACCAGATCGAGAGAGGCAGAAGTTTTAGGTTCTGTTTCTAACTCTGCCCTCACTTCCCTGCCTGGTCTGAAGCCAGTCAACCCCTCTCTGACCCTCACAGGTATGTCACAAGGCTTAGAAATGCTTAGAGTTCCTTGTCTAGAGGTGTCAAGTATGGACATGAGCAGAGGTGCGTATCCATGTGGTGCCCAAGTCAAAGAGCAAGGAAACCACAGCAGGTGATATAGGGTGGCTATAAGGCTGGTTTGGGCCAACCCTATCCCCCAAAAAGCCTATCTGCCTGAAGGATGTCAAGTCTCTCATCCAGGATTCTCAGTGCAGCGATCTTCTCCAGCACTGCTTTCATTTCAAAATAAAAGAGAGAGCCATCTAGGATTAAGCCTCCACAACTCCACCACAGGTTCAGGTGCACTCAGCTGGTCGGAGCGGATAATCTTCATTCGGCCAAATTGGGCTGGAGATCTCATTTAATTCCCCATACACTCCTTATGAGATCTCCAGTGCTTCCTGCTGGGCTGGGAATAGCATTCAGGCAGTCTCGTAGGGCGTTTCAGGGCCTGCAGCTGGAGCTGGGAAAGGAAGAAGCATTCACAAAAGTGAAAAATGCTTCTCCAAACACTGCGTGTGCCATTTTACAGGTTCAGCTGGAGTTCCGGGCAAAAGCTTGGCCTGGTTTTCTGCAAGCCAGTTTCTTTCTCTAACACGGGAAACTGAACCATAAGGCAGCGAGCAGCAGCTGTGCCGATTTCAAAGGATGGAGCTGGCTCATGTGATTGCAGCCAGCAGAAAGGAGTGATGCTGGTACCTACTTACACACAGGATTAAAGGCTGGATGCTCCACAGGATAGAAAAGAACTCCTCTTTGCAGGGGCACGGCTGGGTGGGACATGTCTTAGGCGATTATTTTTAATAGGATTAGCACCCACAATGAAAGTTTGTTTTGGGGCTTTTGTGCTGGGTTTACATAATGCTTAAGTGGAAAAACCACAAGACAACAGAGATCATGAGACAAGGCAGAAAGCCCCACAGTCTGTCAATGCTAAGCAAAGGGGGTGGCCAGAGATGTGGATGGACAAGGCTCTGTAGCTAACCCCTGGATCCTGCAATCATTTCATCTTGCACTGCTTTGAATGTAACCCATAGCCAGGGTCCAGTGCTCTCACCCTCCTAATCTTCTTAAGTAGCCCGCAGCACCTCTTCTTGGGACACCTACACAGGAGGTCGGGCTATAAGGAATTTTCTAGCTTGGGCTCATCCGCATTACAGTGCCAGGTCACCTAGCTAGGCCAAAAGTCTTCCTTTTAATCTATCAACATATAAAACGGCAGTTCCCAAGAGCCAGTAAATCGGCCATCAACCAAGAGGCACACATGGCTATCATCAGGCAGGCACACAATACAGACACTAAAGGGAAATAATTAGCGCTCTGTTTTACTGCCATGCACAAGGAGCTACCAGTCCTGGCTCACAGGGCAGACAGGGGAAGTCAGAAGCAAGGAACTGGTCTCTGCACTGACATTACCAGTTGGCCTGAACCATCTCCCAAGACTGTAACCAGGAGCCCATCCCAGTGCGTGGGCAGGGGCCATGGCAGCCAAGGAGCTGGTATCAGCTCAGAGATACCTGTAGGACTCTTTCTGCTCCCCGGCTATACAGCCACTGAGAGAGAAAATAGGAGGCATGTATGGCTGGGAATGCAAGGAAAAAATACAAGTTGAGAGCTGTGGAAGGAGTACTGGTTGATGGGGAGTCAATAGCAATAGAAAACTGGCCCCAGGGGAAAAACAGATGCCTTGATGATGATCTATTGCTATAAGACAAAGGCTAAGAGTAACATAGCAGAGCACCAGCAACTATCCCCCTCGCCCCTGGGGCAGCTTTTTCCTGCTATTACCCCTGTGACCTCCCAACATCTGCATTCTACATCCCCTCCCAGATGGCTCTCAGATAGCAGAGTTCATGGCCTCACTGTTAAGGACAGCCCTTGCAATCTCTCACTAGGTAACTTGGATCCTAGCTCTGTGTTTGTGGAAGGCCCTTGGATGAATTTCAACTTCCCCAGCACCTCAGGAAGCCCCATTAGCAGACACTTACAAGTTGACTGGAGGCAGCTTCGAATGAGGATCCTGGGTCAGCAGGCAGAATGGACTGGCTGACCCAAACGGACGGATCCATCTCCAGTGTCCGTGATAGCACAGGCCTCTGTTCATCTCAGCCTGCAAAGCCATTGGCTTCCTCACCTCCATCTGCACGTTGCATTACCAGAGCAATACAAGTGAGGCTTCTTCTTCCTGCAAACATCTGCTTAGTCCATAATCATTGCTGTCCCTCCCCTCAAAGGACGAGTGGGCGGAAGAGGGAACTAAAACCTTAATTATACCTCTGCAGCTTCCTAGCACCCTGGAGCGCTGCAATGACTGGCTTCTTTTTTTTTTTTTGGCAAGAAGATGCAATGGGGTTAACCAAAAAAAATGACAGGTACAACGGTCAAGACTCCACTTGCTCCAAACACCCTCACCTGCTTTTATTTTCCTCCCAACTGCAGCAATGCAAGAGGGCTTGGGGGGGACCTTATGTAAACTGCTGTTGTCCTCAGTAGGATGCTAAGGACACATCTGAAATCAATCTCTCTGCTCATCCCTTCCCATCTCCCCTCCCACCCGCTTCCTCCAGCCCCAATCTCCTCCAAACACTGCACTGATCCACAGAGACAAGCAAACACTAGGAAAAAGAAAATGTGGGAAGCGACAGGCTACTGGAAGCTCCAGGAGAGACGGCCCAACCTGGGGAGGGGGCAGGGGGAGAACCACTGCCGGCTGCTTTATTATGGGATCTTACCAATACATACTTGCTTTATGCTAATCAAAAGCCAGGTTATGCAACATGTACACTGCCAACTGCTCTCCAGCTAGTCCATCACAACCCCTTCTTTTTATAAATGGAGATGGGGGGCAGATCTGGACGGAAGACACTTACGAGATCTATGGGCAAAATGCACTTTCAGAGTTAAGTGTCTGCTACGGATAGTACCAGCCATAGTAAGGAAGAGTACATCTGACACGCAGGGGAAGCCCAGATTAAGGCACAGGACTGCAGGACAGTCATGCTCCTGGAGTCACGTGATTTTGACTTTGTTAAGGGTGGCCAAGATGAGCTTGATAACATGACACCAGAGTCACTGGTGATAAACACAATCTCTGCCCGAGTCTGCAGAGAGCCTGAAACAATGGCACCAAGAGGGGCAAACTTTCTCACTGCTCTAAAATGACTATCAACCTCAAGACACACAGACACTACCCAAACACTGGACTCCATGTCTGGCAGGAGAAGGAAGAGAGTGCCTTGGGTTTAGGCCCCCCTACCCAAGCCCGTAATTAATACACACTGGGAAGGACCGTTTTCTCCTGGGAAAGAAGGAACCACCTGCTGCTATTTATGGAGTAAGAAGGGATCCCATCTTTGCTACTGCCCCTGCCTCATGGAGATGCAGCTATCCCACCAATGCTACATCACGAGGTAGGACACAGGTAGAGAGGCAGGGCCCTGTGCAGCAGGGCATGGAAGGCCCCAAAATATTTTTGTTTCTCTCGTACCTGTTTTTTTAAGCAAATTTGTCAAGATGCACTTGCCAATGTGCACTGGCAGCGTAGGCCTTTTCCCTCCTTGCAGAGACTCCGGCACTCACCTCCCATCCAGCCAATTACTTCTTCTGTAGGAGGCAACACTGCAAGGCAGGGAGAAGCATGCATTCCCCATCCTCCCCGACAAGTCAGGACACCCCTCAGGTAGCCTCCAGGGAGGCGAGGGAATGTCAAAGAGATTATGGGGAACAAATGCCGCGCACCTGGCTTGGCAGTGCACTGGAATGGGAGCCGGGGGCATGAGATACACAGGACAATGTGAAGGCAGGCCAGCAAACGATGAGCATCCTCAACAACCCTTCAGAGCACATGCCCTGCTACAGCCATGACACCCCCACCTACACGGCAGAACAGGAAGACCAAAGTCCCTTACAGCCCCCCTTTCCCTGGCTCCACCTTACTCACTGACAGTGCTGCTTGCCTTTAGAGAGAGAGGAGTTACACAAAGCATCTCAACTCTCCAAAGCAGGGAGAGACTAAGTCACCAGTCAGGGTATATGGTCAGGGAGGAAACATGAATCCATTTTCTGACCGTAAAAAAAGCACAGACTCATGCCAGCTCCTACCCACTCTGCATCGATCAACATCTAAGGACACAGAGGGCTTTAAGCAGCAGTAACGCACCTCTCCATAATGAGCAAAATGTTTTTATTCTAGTATCACACAGATATGGACAAATGAGGTTTGAAATAAGCCTGGGAGAAGGTTTCATACCAGTGTCAAGTAATTGAGGGGTTCACCTGAGGGGATTTTATCTTGTAACAAAGTCTACAGGAGATTTTATTTACTGGTAGTTCCTAGCAATTTCATTCAAAGGAAAGGATCCGGTCAGTTCTGGAAGCTTGTCCTACAATTTTGGTTTTGAACAGTTATTTAAAAATAATCCCAAAATTAAGACCAGCAAAAATGTTCCCACAAACATAACCTTACAGAGTATGAATCAGTATTTACACACAACTACTAGGTATTCCAAGAGCAAAGAATACATGTTGACCCTTCCAGTATAATCAAGGGGATTTTTTTTTTAAACTTTATGTTGCAGCCTAAATACATGTCCATACTAGTGACCAAGACACTTGGAAAAAACAGATGCACTGGTTTCGTTTTCACTGTAAGTTTCTCAAGTCAACAAAGCACAAGGTAGTAAACACCCAATGGCTCGAACCCCAGGTTAGTTATAACACAGGGAATGACAGCCAGTTGCTAGAAACCAAGAGTTTAATGTGAAAGCATCCCTCTAACTGGGCCAGAAACTTTCTACCCCCAAAGTAACCTGATGAATAATTTATGCCTGGCAAACCAGAAATATAACATTCACTAATGGTTACCATAATGCAGAACTGAAGACTCTGAATAAGTAATGTATTAAACCCAAGCCACGTTCTTGGTTGAACAGAGAACGCGCTTTGCCTACTCCGTCCAGCCGCACAAATGAAAAACACATTCCCAAACTCAAGGAAAAGTCTGCGATTTAAAAACTGAGGCGATCGAAACAATATCAATCTTCTTCCACGGGCACGTGCACACAGAGGAAGGTGGCTTCACCTGGGCGGCAGTTTGTAATCCAGCCTTCAGACCCCTCCCAGAGCCCAGCCTGTTCCCCAGTCCCACCACAAAGAGCCCTCCCGCCCCGCACACGTCTGCTCCAGGGCCAGCAGCCGCTGGGCAAGAAGGATCAGACCAGGTCAGAGCTGAAGCATTATCGATTCCTATCTCCTTTGGAAAAGGAAACAAAAAATGAGAAACGCGGCTCACGCTTTCTCTCTCTCTCTGCCTTGAGCACAAAGGGATCTCGTTTCTCAAAGACTCAGAATGAAGCAGACACTGAACTTCCAAGGTTCAGAAGGAGAAAAAAAAAAATTAAAAAAAAATAAAATACACACACACACACACACACACACACAAGCCTCATGTTTGTTCAGCCTGGAGAGCTGCCATCCTCCTGCCTTCCCCTGGTACTGTACTTAATGCAATAAATGCTGCTCTCCCTCTTCAGAAAGAAACTAGTGTCACAGGGCTCCTTTCTTTGAGCCGCCAGGCTCCCTCCCTTGCTTTGGGGAGCGAAGACAAAGGCGTGCAGGGGGGAGCCATTCCTTTGTCACATGGCCCCGCTGCCAGCGTTTTCGCTCCGTGTTATTAACGTTTAATGTGGGAATATTGCAAAGCTCCCAGGCCTCTGGCCTTCCCGGTCAGTGCGGGCCGTGGAGTCTGTGGGAAGCCCACAACCTCACAGCTTGCCTTGGGCTCCCGCAGTTTTCTCAGGCATTCCAAAATTTGGACAGAACTGCTCTGGCCTGCTCCTCCCCCTACCCTCCATCCTGAACCTTGGACGCCCGCCTAATTGAGTATTTATTTATTTCTCCGTTTTCCCAGCTCTTACACACACGCACAAGAGTATGCTGCTGGGGAAAAGGGTAGCATCTCTGTGGAGTGAGGCTCAGATTTTGTGAGCAACCATCTTTCTGGGGGTGGAGGAAACACAACCCCTGGGTCCCATGTCGAATCCCAGGGTGCTGCAGGCAGTGCCATGGGGAGCCAGCTGCCCTCTCTTTGATGCCCCCTGTGGACTGGTATCTTGCCTAGCAAGATACCAATGCTCCAGCAGACTTGATTAAACACCCCTTCCACCCAACAGGCTCTCCATCCTCCACCATAGGCTCTCATGTGCCCGCGATAGTGAGCCAGCATGGGAGCTGCAAAGGGGAGCAGGGATCTTTTTTTAACTGAAATGAGTTTTCAGTCCCATTCCCCCCACTTCCTGCCCCTTCTGTTCAATTCATGGCCCGAGACAGCTGCGCATTGCAAGCTCCATTGCCATCCTGACAGTGCCAGGATATCACGTGACTACCACTCCTCTGTGCTACCCAGCAGAGACAGGAGCCACCATAAAAGGTCCAATGCCTCGCTGACAAACGTGACGGCTGTGCCAAGCCAAAGGGCTGCGCTTCCTTCTGAAAGGGGAAAGTGGGCACATAGGGCAGTTTCGAGGTCCCCGCACAGCTGTAGCTAGAGACCGCTTAGACTTGGAAAGCAGCAATGGCAGCTGCTTCTGCAGAGAGTTCACTTCCCCCGTCCCTTCCACTCTACGCAGGCTTCAATGGAAGAGAAGACTCTCTTTCCCTCTGCCCAATACGACTGGACCTCAAGGCTGTCGGAGCCTGATCTACGGAGCCGGTCTGCAGCATAACAGGAGAGTCCTGCAAATACCTGCCACCGTTGCACCGCACAGCCAGGTCACCGCCGAACAAGCCACATGATGTACGTTCTAGTCACACTGTTGTTTCTCCCTCCTTAAAATTTTCTCCCTTAATATAATCTCCTCCCCTCTGCTCTGACCTTGTCCTTTCATTAAAAGTCTTTTGCTGATCTAGCTACCATGGGAGGGAAGGCCTGCCAAGGAGGAGGAACAACTGACTAATTTAACCCTCATTAGGCCAATGACCCATTATATTTTTTTCTTTACCACCAGCCATAAGCCAACATCTGGGACATGCTCCAGTGACCAGCTGCTAGAAAAGAATCCATCTAACATAGCATCTTCGCTACCCAACTATCCCAGCTGGATGAAAACAAAATGGAGATCAAAGGGCACCTATGCATGTGCTCTATCAAATGAGCAGATATACATGAGCATATACAAAGGGTGTTTATACATGTGCTCCGTCAAACGAGCTTTAGTTAAAGCACCCCCACTGCCATTTTTAAGTGCAGGGACGCTGATACATGTGACACTGGAGTCTGCTCCAGCGCAGTAATTACCACACTCCAGCAGACTTGATTAATCGAGTAATTGCAGCGTGTCGGAGCAGCCTCACTGCATGTGTATAGGCATCCTAGGACTCTCAAGAAGCCCTTTCTGACCCCTCACTAGTTCTCCCTGGAGGGGGAGACGGGCTGGCTTATAAACTGAGTCTCTCTTGCTTTATTCTACTGTTCACACTCATTAGGAAGAAAGAGAAAGAAAAACAACCTGCTACAGTATTGGCCCAGCTACAATTCTTTGCTCACAACTGTGTTACCGCAATTCTGGACCACTGCTGGAAACTGGTGTGTCATGATTACACATTTATTTTGCCATATTCATAGCCTAAACAAATAAATAAATAAAAGGACCATCACAGGTCTAGATGCCTGGCACTGTAGAAACCCAAGTGAATGACTTCTCTTGCACCAAAGAACCAGAATAAAGGAAAAAGCACATGGGAACGACAAAAGCCATTCCCACCAGTTCTGGAGTCTTTGCAGTTGCTCACAGGTGCAGGGGAGGGTGGGGCAGGTTATCACCTTAAAGACAAAGCTCCACTAGCCCAGAATACCCAAGATCAGGCCCCTGCTACTGAAGACAACCCCCTGGCATAATATCTCCCAAACTAATCAAGCTCCACCTCAAAAGGTTTTTGTCCCCTCCCTATACAGACCCAGGTAGCTTCAATCGTTTCCTTAATATTCAAAAGGAAGAAAATGAGTCTGGGGCCCTCCCAACCTGCTGCACTTGCTCCCAGCACTACAACTGGAATTTCGGCTTTGAAACTTGCCCTGCAGAGAAACAACAAAAGTGCACATTGTTTCCAGGAAGAAAATGACTGGGCTGGGTCAAAGCACCCCATTAATTAGGAGGTGGTTAGATAAATTGCTTTCTCCCCCTTCCACATTTTTCCTGTAATCTTCCATTAAACACTGAGATCTCCCACAATAGATTATCTAGAATCTCAGGTATGTTGCAGGGTTCCTCCTTCCAATGCTGTGGGACTCTCCAATGAAGGAGGGAAGTTGAGGAGGTAACTACCCCAGAGGGAATTCAGCCAAGACATCAAGGTTAATTCACCTCCGCCTGCTAAATTCCCAGGGAAATCTACATGACTTTAGAAAGCTCAGGGCTTTGGCTCCAATGCTCACCTACTGATGGAGGATACCAAAGCAGATGCTTAGAGACAGTGGGTGCTGGAACATAGGTGCTCAGTAACCGTGCACAGACATATATCACTTTGCAGGCCAGAGCTCTGCCTTCCTGAAATGGCAACCGGCTACTTAAGCTTTGAGCACCTGGTGGAACATAGGAAGCCTCCAAATGGTGCATCTACTCCAGCAAAATGAACCCCAAGGGCTCATCTTCTCCAGCAGCCTATCTCCAACACTGACCAGTAAAGATGGTTTGGCAGGAAGGGCAAGAAGCACTGAGGTGGATTTACCTAAATCATCACCCCAGGAAATGCTCCTTCTGCCCCCACTAACTTGTACCCAAAAGCATGAAATTTCATATTCCCATTGAAAAAAAAATCTTTATAAAATGGTGTTATTCTGAGAATGATACGCATTCTTCCTATCCAGACACCCGGTGTCCAATCTCTTTTTGAGTCCCAACTTCAGTGAGATGTTGTGGCAATGAGTCTCACAAGCTACATGTACCATGAATAGGGGAAAAAAACCAAAAAACATACTTCCTCTGATATGTTCTGAATCCACCACTTTCCGTTCCATCTAGTTTCCCCTTGTTTTGGTGTTAGGAGACACTGCTGGGCTGGCTTCCATGCCACCTCCTGCTCATCTTTCTCTCAGCTGAGCATCTGCAGGCTTTCTAATCAATTCTCAGAGGACAGCTCTTCCCTGCCCCTCTCATTCTTGTCCCCTGGCTAACTTCTGCTAGGTTCTTTCTAAAACTGAGCACTGCACTGCATGAGGTATTACCACAGGTTTTTAAAATAGCGTAACTTTTCCTGTTCAATTCATGATCCTATTCCCATTTTGTTTTCTCAACTGCCAATGAATGTCCATAGAACAGAGGTCATCAAAGCCCTCTCCAGACCCAGGGCTCCATCTTCTCTTACTCTCAGGCTGATCTGTTAATTCAGAAAACAAGGTACTAGAGAAGGGGTGGGCAAAATACAGTCCGCAGGCTGGATCCAGCCCACCGAGGGATTTTGTCCAGCTCGCAGTGGGTCCCTCAGTCACACCCAGGCCACCGCACATATGGCTGGTCCCACCGCCCCTGGGTATGCAGTGAGGCTAGGGCAGCACAGTCAGACTTGCTGCCCAGCAGCCCTGGCGGCAGCAGCTCCTTCCAGCTGCTGCTGCCACCACCAGACCCAGCCCTGCTGCCTGGGCACCCCAGGCCATCCACCCAGCACCCACCGCCAGGGACGGGAACAGCACAGGCAGAGCACACAGCTGGGCAGATGGGATGGGGCCACGGGCAGGTGGGGAGCAGCATTTGAGAGTGGGATGGGCAGGCAGGGCTGGGATCATGGGGCAGTGACAACACAGGGCCAAGTCGGGGGCAGAGCCACGATCCGGTCCCTGCATGTCCTGCAACAGGAGCTGCTTCCGCAGGCAGGAGCATGCTAGGAGCGGATTCCAGCTCTTCCATGGCCCCTGCCTGCCTGCCATCCTACTCCTGGATGCTGCTCCCCACCTGCCCGTGGCCCCATCCCAGCCACCCAACTGAGCATGGGGGCCACTTCAGGAGTTTTGGTGAGCTGTGGGGGCGGGCAGGGCAAGAAGCACCCAGCCTGCAACAGCTAGCTAAAACTTCCTAAATGGCCCTCCAAGCCAAAATAATTGCCCACCTCTATGTACTAGAGTCACTCAAATCATTCCCTCCACGATGCATTATTTTTACACTTGGGTGGAAGAGGTGACGTCAGTTCCTTATAGGCAGATTTTACAGGAAAGTTTTGCTTGTACGAAGTAGCAAAGCAGCACACGTAGGAAGGGAAAACTGTTTTCCACATCTCTTGGTGGATGAATCCAAGTTAAGAAGTCTAGGAAGCAAGAAGTTTTGTTGCAAGCCATGAAAAAAGAACTAAAGCTGTAGATAAAACCTGCCAGTTTCAAGGACCCTGGCGGGCCCAGTGAACTACTGGACAAATGTTTTGTCCTCTCTCACAACCATTACAGTATAGTTCTTTTGCTTCAGCTTGTTTTAAATGGGAAATATGCTTGTGTTCAAGCCAGCAGCATTTTATGCTGAACAGAAACTGAAAGTCCTGAGATCTGGCAAATACAGCAGGAAAACCTACTGCAGGGGCAAAAGCAACTTACAAAGCAACATTTGGTGGCAGGTCTTTACAAGCAGTTTTTAAAGCTTCTTATTTCTGCAAAAGCTAAGAGCTGGGGGGGGGGGAAGCTGGGAGATGTTCTAATGGTAAATGCCTGGGAAAAAAATACTTAGGCTGGACAGGCTAAACATGCTGAAGGTTTGTTTTTAAGCCCTGCCAGAGAGCTCTCACTCTGTGCCAGGACCAAAGTAAATTGCTTTGATCTAAAAGGAAACGCAAATTCTTGGGTCCTTAAAACAATGCAGATGAGGCACCATGACATAAGGGAATGAGAATTAATACAGAACAGCTCTGCTCCAGTGACATTTCAAAATCTGCCCCTTTCTCCTAAATAAATGGTTCTCTTCTTCTTTAATTACACGCAGCTATAAATTACACAGCATCTGCGAGCATGTATTTAGACCTGTGTCCCTGTCTTGCTCCCCCACCAAAACCCATCTGTGTTCATCTCTCTACCTTCTCCAATCCCTCAAGTCTTTCCGGTGACACCATGCCCCAAACTGCATGCAGGGCTCCAGATGTGACCCCTCCTGCCCTCTGTTCATTGCCAGAACTCCCCCTTTTGAGTCGACCTCTGTTCTTTTATTTATACATTCATCCCAGTGGTCCATTCTTTTCCAACTGCTGCCAGACTCTGAGCTGGCCTCATCCCCACCCCCCTGCTCCCCCTCCCCACCAATCCTTTGAATCCAGTCTCCTTGCTGACCGCCCAGTTTCAGTTCATCAGCAATCTTAGGCAAAGCCATCAGTTTGATTGCATTTGTACTGACACCCTTGCAAAGAGCCTGATTTACAGGCAGAACTACTGTGCTGCAAGCATTGGATCTGCACTCTGCCAGGGCGAACCGCCCAAGCTGGAATCCTTCACACAGGAAGAGGCTCCCATCGACTTCCTTTGGGTCACTGCCAACGTGAAATAGGAAAGACTGGGAGCTAGATGAAACCCTTGAGATGCACACAAATGAGCTAGGGAGACAGCAAAAGGAGACTACCAAGCCAGAGGATTTAGGGCAGGACCCAGCTCTAAGAAAGCACCTGGCAGAGCTGCATCTGTTCATGCCGCGTAGATCAACATGTGGAGCTTGTGACCAAGGGCAGCAAGAAAAGGCTTAAAGTGGGAGCACATTCAAAACCAGCCTAACCTGGCACTTCTCAAGCTGGCTGAGAGCTACAGGGCACACCCCAGACATGAACCGATCCACACAATGTGCCATGGAGGCAGCTAATGCATCTCCACGACTCGGATCTCCTTGACCCTTCTTTGAAACAGAGGTCACAGATGCCACTCTGTGACAGTCTCACGATGAAAGTGCTGCCCCACTTTTAGCAAGCGCAGTGCTATATTGCGCTCACCGAGCTAGCAAGGAGAACAGCCGAGAGCAAAATCTAGGTTCTCCAATATGCCAAAACCCCTGCTCAGCCCACCAGGTCACTGCCCCCCTGCAACAGGGCTTAAAGGGACAATTAAGTAGATGTAACACATGGAAGGAAGAGGCAGCATCAGGTTCATCATTAGCGACACAATGATTCCAACAGGATGAACAAACTAAGTGTTACATGTGACAGCCAAACCTCACCACCCCCCAGTGACAGAGGGCCACAATCCCTACCTGACAGAGGAGCAAACCCACGCACAGAGATCAGGACCAGCCCAAGTGCATGGGGTAAGTCACCAAGTCAAGGCCAGGAACCCAGCGGCTCTAACACCCAGCTCCCTACTCTAACCACCAGTCGGACTCCCCAGGGCGCAGACGACATAACCCCAGCTCAATGCAGGGCCACGAGCCCTGAACCGTGCGCGGCCTCTCCCTCTACAAGCCAGCAGGGATTATGATGGTATTTCCACTCAGCAGAACTCTGTTTAGAAAGCGCTCCAGACGCCTAATTATAGGCAGCGGCAATCAAAACAAAAGCCAGGGCAAGTGTGTAGCGCTGCTGTGCTCGTCACTCATGTAGCCTGGGCACGGTCCATCTTCCCAGTTCTGCTTTCCACCCTAAGCTGACACCATTCTCATGCCAGCCCCTGCCACAGGATACTTCCCCCAGGATCTCTGAGCCACACCGGCCTCATGCCACCAGGCCTACTCAACGCGTGGCAGATGGCACCAGCATAATAAACCTTGAGGTTCATGGCACGCAGAGCCCAACAGAGCTCGGAGGGTGCCAGTGGTCTTTGGCCGAAGCTCTGTCCCTGGGGTGAAATGGTCCATGACGAATAACACTGCAGCTGGGGGGGCTTCAGCACAGCAGTTTGGAGCTGGTCCCTTGCTCCTCCTCTCAAAGCAGCTCGTTTATCTGCATTCAGCCAGGACATGGCTGTTTCCACAATCTGTTCCCTTAAGCGGAGCCTTCTTCTAAGCAGTGCAACCTCTGGCACATCTCTCGGACGCCTAGTCTGCTGCCAGACCAACTGCTTTTCCACAGGGGCTTTTGCTTTCTTCTGTACCAGAGGTCCCACTCCTCTTTGGATCACCTCACATGGACTTGGTTAGGGTAAAACGTGCTACTGCAGTGCTAAGGCAGTGGAGGTGCTTGCAGCTCCTCTGCTTCATCTGTGGCATGCAAGGGGCTTTTTCCACAGGATGTTGTAGCTGTGGTGGGCTGAACAGCTGAAGGGGATAATCACATGGAGAATGACTGCTTGCGATCACAAAAAGATTGGCTATGATGGCCCAGGAGACCTCATCCAGGCCCAGGGTCTTATTGGGCTAACTCTCACGATACCCATACCATATAGCCTTCCTGCCATGGTCTGAGGAGGACCTTACAAGCACAATCCCCCTGTGCTGGGGAGCAGCTGCCTTTGTAAATCAACTCCCAGGCTTCAACTTGAAGGAAAGGGACCTACAACCATTTCCTGCTATATCATAGTCCTATCAAAAACCCAAGGCATGCACAAAAGACCGTGGGAGTAAAGGATGTACATGTAAATGATCTACTAATCTGGTGGAAAGGCACAAAACATGCCTAGCTCCTGTCACTTAGCATCTCAGAGGGACAGAAGTTCACTGGCTCGTGTAGCCTTCAGCCACTACAGAGATTCTTTCCTCTGCAGGACCCTCCCATGCTGGACTGGCAGGAGAGTTGCATCTTCCTCCTGGATCCCTGAATCAATAAGCAGCGCCTTCTACCCTTCCAATCCTCCACATGGGGAACGTGTCAGCCCCTTTACCTCAGCCAGCCCAGCATGTCAGTCTGGAAATGACATGAACCAGCTACCGCTAAGAGCTAAAATCATTGTTGCTGCTTTTACATGGGAACGTGACTTCGAGCGGTTGTGCATCCACCCACTCCCACCCCCTGCAGCTACAGAGAGACACGGGGAAGGCAGGCGGCTTGGGGGCGGGAGGTGGAAGCAGTGCAACCTCTGCTGATTCCAGAGCTTTGGACCAAGGAATTTCTGCGTGTCTGAGCAAGCTTGTTCACCCGAGCATTGGGAGCAGGCATGCTGACAGGCTCCCCCAAAACACCTGACTTTTGGTTTTAGTTTCCCAGAATCTGGGCAGGAATTTATTTTTCAAGCTGAGTGCTGAATAGCAGCGGTATTCTTTGCAAGAGCCAGGCCCTGCTTTAAATCAGAAGAGCCATAAAAATGTCTGCAATATGAGTTTGACATGCTTGTCCCTGGTACTGCAAAATAATCCTCCTCAAAAGCAAGCAGCAGCAGAGGCCCAGGATGAAATGAGACACGGAGACCAAGTGGCATGCTTATTCTGCCATGGCAAGGCAGAGTGGGAAAGCCCAAGCCATACCTGCCCTGCAGGAAAGAGGGCAGCAGCCTCTTGAGCTGCTAACCTAGAAAACACTGGTATCGCTGGATACAGCCTGCCAGCACCATGCCAGCTCCAGCCAGAGGCATGCATGATCCATCTTGAGGCAGCGAGAGCAGAGCAGGGCATTCATCACCCATTGTGGACTGCTCCAATCACCTGAGAGAACAATTCAATCTACAGCCGGGGTTGGAAGCGCCTCCGTCCAGGGCTCTGCAGCTCCCTTGCGCTGTGCTGGGAGCTGGGCTGGCTCTGAGAAGCCAGGAGACCCAGGCATAGCAGGGCTGCAGCACTGTATGTTCCTATGCCCTCCCCTCCTGCCCTAGGAGGATCACTCCTAGGACAGAAGGAATGTCAGCTAGGAGCACACACACACCCATGCCACTCCTGTCCCCTGTGCCAAGTCTGCCAGGAAGTGCTGGCTGCATGGGACAGGCCTCCATTTACACAGCGATAGCAGGCAGCAGTCTTTCTGCGCCATCAGCCCTCCTAAACCCCTCCCAAACCAGCAGTGCCATTTCAGGCCAGTGAATCCCAGGCCACAGGTGATACACAACTGGCAATCTGTTACAGTTAGGAGCGTGGCCTCCCATGACAGCCAGTTCCTCAGAGCACCCCAGAATGGGTCAGGGTTCCCAGTGGAGTTTGCAATGAGGGCAGCTATGCAGAAATAAGGGCAATGCAGAGGAGTGGGAGCAGAAGCTGAGTGGGTACAGCTGGAGCCTAATTGGTTTGGAGCTCAGGAGAATTATCCTGAAGGAACAGCAGGACAAGGAGTGGGCGGACAGTGGGTTGGCATTTCTTTCCAGGTAAATGCCTGCTCTGTCCTTTCTGCTTTTGGACCGTGGTCATGGGAATGTAACTTGGGTCTCCCATAGACTAAACGGGAGTCACCAGCACTGACCCCAAAGGCAAGCACTTCCCTCTGTGTGCAGCCTTCTCCCTCCAAACCTCAGAGCACCGAGCGCAGCCAACTGGTGGTCACTGCTGGCAGCAAGGCCCTGTTATTACCCCAGGGCAATCTCTCATGTTCCCAGCAGCAGAGGCCAGAAGATCTGTTTGATGGAGCACAGGGAGAAAAACCAGTGGCAGTATTCACACCAAGTGCCGATTCCTGAAACCTTCACCTACAAGTCTGCATGTGTGTTTATTTGTTCTGCTGCCCCTGCATTTGAGGTCCCAGATTTGGCTTTCAAGTTGGCATTCCAGGCTGAGAAAGGGGAATAGGACTCCAGTAGCCACAGGGCCTATGGGCAATGCCTAGAAAGACAAGTTGTGGCCTCTGAGCCAGCAACAAGACAGTTCAATGATGCTCAGCCCTGCAGAGTAAAGAAGAAACAGCCTTGGCCACTAGACAGACCAGCTTTTAAAGCCTCCTGGTGCTGTGCCAGGATGCCAGCCCATGAAACCATTGCAGTCCCACAACGGCAGGCCCTTTCAAAGCCCTCTCAGCCAAGCCCTCAAGGCTGTGAAGCAGGACAGACTTGCAATTTGTAGGAGGTTCATTTCTAGCAGAGTGGTTAAAAAGAAATGGAGAGCAAGTGAATTGGAGCAGGGCGCTCAGAGCACGCAAGAGGAGAACCTCAGCACAGGGAGCCTTACAGACAGCTCTAAAGCAACAAGGGCTGCTCTGCTTCCCACTGGGATGTTAGCACGGACCCAGGCACAACTGGCTGCTGCCACTGGCTCCTCCTGCACCTGCATGCTCCAGAGTCCGATGCCAAAACCCATGGACTGTCTTCAAAAGCTTCTCCCCAATTAACAAAACCGGGTCTAGGTTAAGGAGAGGCCACTAGCAATCCCCTGGGCATCTCTGCTCCCCTGTCTCCATCAGCCGTCATGCTGGCTTCTTGCTCTATTGAAGTCCATCATAAAAACTCACCCAATAAAACATAACAAGGCAAAACATCTGGCTCCCAGACAGGCCTCATGGCAAGTGAACGACATTCGTCACACAGACGGAGTTTCTCCAGAGAAGGAATCGTTTCTCAGGATCTTCCAGCCCCTGACAAAGCGGGCAGTCATGTGGGTTTTAGAGCTGTGAAAGGAAGCTTCGTGCAAGCCTCAGACAACATGGACCAATCTAACTGCTGTTCGAATGTGGTGAGACACATAACTGGCCCGGCATCCGAGGGACCCTGGGGGACTGGAGCCGCAAGAAAGAAGGAATTCAAGGCCTTGGATCAATGAGAGGTGGCCACATCATATCACAAAACCAGCACATCCCGGCACATGACTAAGCCCCAAACGGCTATTTTAAATGAGGCCACGTCACCGTCTCCCCGGCTCTAGAGAGGAAGGGGGACACATTGTGCCATTTTTGCTTGCAGCTACGATGGGACTGCAGTACAGGCAGCATCCCTCTGGCCAGACACCCTGCAAATCGCCCCCGCACCATCCAGTCAGACACTATTCTGTGCTGACCTGGTCAGCCCTCTGCAATCTGCCCCCAAGGAGGTGCTGCAAACCAACCCCGAGATGAGTCACGGCTGAGCCTAGAAGGCCACTAAGCATCCATTTTCTCATCGTGACTTAAGTTAGGATTTGATCCCAGGTCCACAGGAGGACAAAGACTAAGGACACACTGTCCTGTTGCAATGCCACTCCTTGCTGGAGCCTCAGGCAAAGACCACCCTGCTTCCTGCTCCAAGAAGGGCTTAGCAGGAGAATGTGAAGCCAACTCCAATTACATCTTGTCCAAATTCAGCTGCTGGAAGGCGGAGAATGTGCACTTGTTTTGCTTCCTAGTGGACAGTTGTCAGAGGCTCCAGTGCCAAGTATCTTCTGGAGACGCATCTAAACTCAGAGCCTTCCCAAGACACAAACAGACAAGATGCCCCCTTGCCAGCAGATGATGGTCGGATGATATTTTGGTTTCTACAAAATGGATTGAAGGAGAAGATGCCTAAGATAGCAGCCAGTTGGATAAGCACCCAGGCTGACCAGCAGCCCAGCCTCGCAAAGGAGCCATGAGAGATGCAGCAGAACCATAGCCAACATGCATGCTGCTAGTTCTTGTAACCCACCCTGTGCACGCATACACACACTGAACCCCCCTGCCCCATTCCAAACAGGCCCATGTCTCATTAGCTCCTGACCCCAGCTCCGAAACAGATGTGACCTTTGCTACAGGATGCCTATATGAAGGTTACTGGGATGCATGCTCTGCAAAAAAACGCTTCTCTGTCGCAATGTTGGATAAACAAATGTCACTCACTAAAAATAAGCAGCAAGAGTGGCCAGAGGCAAAGCCAGCGGAGCTCCCTCCTCCACAGCTGAGCATGCCTCTGCCATCATCTTCCAGAACTCGGCTCCATTTCTCCTGCCTTCCAGCCACTCTCCCTGCTGGGCTTTTAATAGGAGCCAAAATTGCCAGACCCACAAAATTAATGTCTAGCAGGTTCAGCTCCGTGCAATTCAATACCCTTTTGCAACTGCTTGGGAGGTCTCTGCCCAGCTGCTAACAGGCTCCCCTGGTACCATGTAGGTCTCTGTGCCCGCTGGCTGCTGCCTACCATGGGAGTCTGCCAGCACCAGTCCTGCTAACAGAGGCCCCAGGGGATAATAAACACATACAAAGAAGAGTGCAAAGAGGCCAGACATGGCCCAATATAGAGAAAGGAGAAGGCCACAGGGGAGATGTGAATGGGGATGAGCACTGGATGCTCACACAGAGAGGGATGGAGGGGGCTTCATGCTTCCCATGACAGCATGAGGAGGCAGCTCAGAAAGCATTTGCTCCCTGGTTGAATGTGCAGGCCACACAAATGCTATTTTCTGCTCCACGTGTGCCCCTCCAGGGCCAGCCCAGCACTGCTCAGGAGCGGACCAGTTGCCTACATCCACAGCCTTCAGCTCCTGAGCTGGGGCCAAGCCTTGAACAGGCAAGTAGAAGCACAGCAGATAAGACTAGCCCCCGCTTGGCACCTTGCTAGGAGCTACAGACACCACCAGCGACTCAAAAACACAGCCTGCAGCCACCGTGGATTAGGCAGCAACAGACAAGGCCGACCTAACGCAGGGCAGCGTGCTAACCCCATGAAGCAACTGGGGATGTGGGAGGCAGTTTGAAGGACCAGACCACTGACCAAGCCACATTTGGAAGATCCTCAAAGGCCTGCCCAGAGTCTTCTGTGACTGACCGTGACCAGGAGACGGGATCCGCCCAGGCCTTGCTGTGAGAGCAGGGCTGCAGAACCTGCACTTGCTCAGCACCCAGCCACCAGGGAGGACAAAACCTGTGTTTCCCCCCCCCCCCCAAGGCTCCTGCCTCAGCCCCACAACCAGCAGGTCTGGCTCAGCACAGCTGCAGCCCTGCTAGAAACCAGCTACAGCTGGAGCCCTCCCAGCACCCAGGGCCAGTGACTTGGCTGTGGGGGCAGGGAAGAGGCACCAACTTTGGGTTGTTCTTTGTACAGGACTCCTGATCCTTTAAGATTCTGGCCCTATTTCAACCCTCCCCCGGCTCCTCCAGCTGCGCCAAGTCCTCCTGAATGAAAGACAGCACCTTCACGCTGCTGTCATTTCCTGCTTGGGCCCATGCCAGGCCTGGCCGCTGGAGAAAATTGCAGGAATCCAACTGCTGCTGCCGGGGAAGGAACAACAGCAGCTTCTCTCCCTTCCCCCTGCAGCTGGGAGAAGATGGACGGATGCTCTTTGTGGAACTGGAGCTTGCAAGTCCCCTCCTGCCAAGGAAGGAAGCAAATTCTCCTTCTTACACACACACACACGTCCCCTCCTGCCAAGGAAGGAAGCAAATTCTCCTTCTTACACACACACACACACACACACACACACACACACACACACACACACACACACACACACACACCACACACACACACACACACACACAGGGTCGGGGTTCAAAGTCCCAAGTCATACAAGATCTGACTCCCTGATCAAGGGAATCCCAGGACCAAGGTGGCAACGGAGACTGAGGGGCTCCTGCAACTATTAAACTAGTAAATGTATTGGAGAGCTGATAATGCTGATGGTCTGCTTTGCGATCCCCCTCCCCTTTGCAGTCTGCTCTCCCCCATAATTTCTGTCCACCTTGGTAGAGCCTGGATAAATCCAGGGGCATTTTGGAAGCCCTCGTTTAGGCCCTGTTTCAGCCAAACACTTTGGCAAAACACTCAGCATGTGTTTACACTGAAGCCAGGCCTTTAGGCTTACCTACCCAGGGAAGTTCATTCAGGTGCAAGACAGGGCTCAAATTATCTCTGTGCAGATGCTCTTACCCTTAAATATGAGCTTCTTGTTCCGAATTTGGGAGTGGATTAAACATCAGTCAGAATGAGGCACTCCTATTTTGAATAGGAGCACCCACACAGGAAGCTATTCTCAAATAGCTACTCCCAATAACAACTCCCCACGCAAGCAGCAAGCCCTTAAGCCTGGGGAAATTAATTTCCATTATTTACAGAATGGCTCTCCAGCCCCTGCCACAGGTTTTCCTTGATACTTAAAAGACAGAATACAATGGCCTGAAAAGCCAAAGCCAGAGTCCTGATTCACACGCCCTATGATGGGAGATGTTATTCCCAATTCTGCTGGGCTGTATGTCTTTCCTCTGCAGCTTGTATGGATCGTGGTGGACTGGTGTTCCTAGAGCAGTGATAAAGGAGGGACACTGCGCTGTGTATGAGACATGCTGGATGCAACAGAGCAAGTGACTGGAAAAGGCAGTAAAGGGAGAACCCGCAGAAACCAGGAGCCACCTGTCTCCCCGTGAGGGGCTGGAAGCCACTGCGCTTAATGCGGAGAGGATCAAGTGCATCCCCGCAATCCCCGGAAAGCTCCGATGCCGTCTGTGTAGCAACAACCTTTCCTTAAAAAGATCCTGGCAGGGTCAGGTCTGTGAAGTACAAGGGACCCTGAGTGGAAACTTCCATTGCAATGCATGGGACCTCCCCAGAGGGACCTGCAGAAAACCCACACAGAAATTCTCTGTCCCTGCTATAAACAGGCCTCCCAGCACGTCAGAAACAGACAGTCAGCTCAGCACGTCCCCACTCCCTGATAACACAGGTCTGCTCTGAGGGGCATAAATCCACTGCTGGAATGAGGGATCTGGGGTTGGCCAAACCCTCGCAGACTCCAGAAGAGGCCTGGCTCAGGGACAAGGCAAGCAATGGGAGTGAGAAGCGAGGCAGGGGAGGGGGGCAGGGTCCCCATGTTCCTCAACCCGTGAGGTAACAGATCCAGTGTCTGATGTGGCCAGTCCCAGGACAGCCAGTTCTGCAAGCACAACTCCCCCAGGCTCGCACAGAGGACATTCAGCAGGCGACGTTCCCATACTCGGTCCCAGGAGAAGGCTCAGCCACTCCTATCTCTCCCCGTTGGCCACAGCGTGGCAGACAGACATGACTTTTCTCCTCTTGGGCCAGGGTCTGGCTCAAGACAAGACGCTGCACTGCTCCACATTGTCTTGGGCCCCAGCAATGTCTCAGGGCAGGCACCCATTGCGATAGTATGGACTCCCAGCACCCAGAGGGGGCCTCAGGGCAGCAAAGAGAAGGGCAAAGCCAAAGCCACTGGGAAGCCCAAAGCTTTCCAGTCCCACTGCGGTGCCCAGCAGGGTCACGGCAAGACCCCAGCAAGCCTGGCTGTCACTGTGCTGCAGCCTCCAGCAGGATCCTCTGGGAACACAGCGATACCTTTAAAGCAGCCTGAATGCCAGCCAGAGGCCTGCAGGCAGCAGGATCAATCTCTGGGAAAGGTCAGGAAGGTATTTTTACATGGTGTGTCAGCCCAGGCAGCAAGGAGGGCTCAGCCTCAGATGAGGAGGAGGGATGGGACACAACCAGGCCCAACCCCCAATCCATCTATCCCCCCATCCCCTTCCACCCAGGGCCAGGGTCTCCTCTCACCACAGATAGACTGACAGCCCCTCCTTGGCACCCCCTGCCCCAGTTCATGGCACTCACAGTTATGGAGCCCACCATCCCCACCCACCCCTACTAGCCAGGTCTCTCCCCCAGCACACTGCCCACAAGACACAACTACCCCCAACCCCCCACCCAGACAAGAGATGGATGTCACCTGCTGTGCTCTTGCTCGGAAGTCAAAATCTGAAGGATGAGGCCCAAATGCTATGGGGGGTGACTTCTCACACAGCCACCAATTGCCCTGGGGTGGGGGGAGAGACCGCAGACAGGAGTGTTCACCAACAAGTCTGACTGTCGCCAAAGCTGGCTCCGGTTCTGCAGCCTGTTACCAGCACAATCAGGAGGTGCCAAACCTGAGGAACCCACACCCAGGAGAAGGGGATTGAACCCTCCTGCTGGGAATAAGACCCCCATAGGCCAGGACTGCAGCCCAGATACTGGTGGCACTCACACCTTTCCTCTTCCTCTGTTGCACGCACCTCACCTGCAAAAGAGAAGCTGACTGGAAGGGGAGGTGGAGAACAATCAACCCAGCTGTCAGATGGGGAGAGAGGGCTGCCCTTGGCTTAGGCAAGGGATTTGGCCCATCCCTTAGGCACACATATACACACTGCAGGCTCACGTGCTTTCCCCTGGTTTGTTTTTCCACCTCTCCCTTTCAAGCCCCACCGGCCCTGGAGATGCCTGGCAAATCAGGCCCTTTGCCCTTCACAGCTCACACGGCACTTCCCCTGCAGCAGAGAGCACCCCGGAGCCATGACTGCTTCCAGCCAGCCACCACACACCCTTCCACGCCCAGACACCAGAACTCAACCTGGCCATCCTCTACAGGTGCAAGGGGCTGTGTACCAGGGGACAGAGCCCAGGGTGGGAGTTGGGGGCACCACTCGTGGCTCCTCCACCCTCTACACTCATTTCCTCACCCTTCTTGCTCAGAGGATAGCACAAGTAGTCCAAGGCTGGCACCAGCTTCTGCAGCTAAGGGGAGTTCTCCTCTAACTACAGAGCCACCACCCTGGCCAGGGGATGGGAACCCCTTTAGTCTCATGCCAGGTATGTTGAAGCTCACAAAAACAGTGCACCCATGGGAGGAGATTGCCCACAGGCTGTGCTAGCTACCATGGGCCCTCCCACAAAAGCTAAGGAGCTGCATTCAGCCCTCAACAACACAAAGGAAGGGTTTTATCCAGGTGCGCCCAGGCAAACCCTTGTAAACGGGCAACAGTCTAAGGCAGGGGATGTTGGAGGCCAACACCCTTCACGAGGCAAGGGGGGGGACTTATTCCAAACAGCAGTGGAGCACCCAACAGGCTCTCCCTCAGAGGTGCCCAAAGACATCAGAAACACGGAGGATCGGGAGACCATAAGAACGGAGGCCAGACCCCACTGCCTGCCCACACTGCCAACGCACTTGTCACTGAGTTCAGAAATTCAGAGCCTATGAAAACAAGCCAGTTTCCGCATGGCCTTGGAAGCAGCCGGGGTAAGCTGCAAAGCCACTAAGCCAGCGGAGGACTTGTCGGCTTTCCCAGAATCCTCCCCACTTGGCCAGGGATTTTCCTGGGAGTCTGGCCTCTTCCCCACCAGCCAGCAGAGCTGCCTTCCTGTTGTATCACCCCATGAAATATTACCCCGGTGAGGAACTAGGTTGCTGGGAGAGTACAAATTTATTATACGTCTCTCTTGCTCCTGCCTGAGCTGTCCAAATTATTTAGGGGGCTTGGATCAACCTTCAACCCCCAAAGGAAAACAAAACAGACCAGATACTTTGGAAATCGTGTGCTTTGCTCTCACATACAGGCCCAAATTCTTGCATATTATTCACCCCCCGGCACACCCCAGGGTGGGGCGTTAATGGGGAAGTAGCCAAGGACTGTCCCCTTTGGAGGCATGAGTGAACTTTGTGCAGAGGAGTGATGACAAGGATGGGTCCACCAGAAGCCCTGGGGGATTTCCTGGTCTCACCTACTGCACAGCTGGGACCTGGGCTGGGACCTGTCAGCCACTTTGACAGCAGTTCAGGGTTGGGCTGCAAGCTGGGCCCATGGGGATGCATGTGGGAGATAGGCTCGGCGGGGCTGACCCACTCCTCCATACCACGGACTTGCACAGCTCCACACCTGAGCACACAGCACCCACATCATACACGTGTGCATCTGCTGCCTCTTCTCCACACTATGGGCATGCACACACACATCCCAGTACACCTTCATCTGCACACACGCACACCTCCTTCTGCCTTGCTTTGAGCAGCAAAGCATTAAACCAAGTCCAGGCAGACGTAAAACTCCAGGGGCTTGTTATCCCCTCGAGGATCGATGTGCAACCTGAGCCAATCATGCAGGAGCTGCTCTGGCGCAGCCAAGTGGGCTGTTCCGAGCCTCCCAGCTCCCTGAAGACCGGAGAGAGAGGAGCGTGTCTGAATTGCAACTAGGAACGACAGCAGAGATAACAGGGCTGCGACTCTTTGTGGAAGCAGGAAAGCGTTCCAGCTGACCTAGTTTTTGTGGGCACTGCTAACAGAAGTGCCCAACGCTCAGGAGCTGGGATGCGCCAGCCAGGAGCAAGGAAAGCTGCGGGCACCAGGAACAGAAAAGACCCCGAGGATTGGGATGGTGAGGCGAACTGAGGCACACAGTTCACTCCCTACTCAACCTTGCCTCCAAGGAGCATGGGGGGCACACCAAGTATCCCCACACAGACCCCATGTGCTTCCAGCTGGAACCAGAGTTCCTCCAACACAGCAAAGGAGTCACAGGGTCACAGCAGCAGTTTGGGGCCTGGAGATGGTAGTGGAGGAGGTCTCTGAAAACGAGACTAGGACAAACTCCAACTAAGCTGGGATGCTTGGCAAGCCCTCAGGCCCTACCTCTGTGACCAGCATCAGATAGGCCAAATGCCTGAACCACATGCAACAGGGCAAGGCTCAAGAGGAGACTGCAAGTAACAGAGCAATACGCTGTGGAAGCCCGCTCACCCTGCCCATTAGGCCCAATGTGCCATGCATGCCCCACAACCCGGGACTGTCTGCCATGCTCTTGAGAAGCCTGGTGCCAGTAAGTTTCATGGTGCAAGGCCTCTCCCCCATCCCTACGCTCATCACCAGGTCAGAGGGGGTCCTGCCAACGCGTCTCCAGCTCCACAGGCAATTGGCACCATTTCTCTCAGCCCTCATCACCTCAACATGCCAGCCACCACAAACCGCTCCCAGAGCAGCTACCCAGTGTGCCATGGGCTGCGACTGCCCTCCTTGCAGCCCTCCACCTCAGGGCCCAGCCTATGACCCAGGCAAGCTACCCTCAAAGAAACAGCAGGAGGCACTACTTACCATCTCGTCCAGTGCATAGCGCAGGAGGCCGTGCTCGTAGAGGATGAAGAATCGGCGCTGCCATTTCTGGAAGAGGAAAGACACAGGCCAGTTATTCAAGGCTCCTTTCTCTCTAAGGCTAACAAACCATTATAAACAAAACAAGGCTCCCTGCTCCCAGGTAAGAAGAAGAGAGCTGGATCCTTTCACAGACGACAAGTCCAGCCACAGGACAACTTGGCTCGGACACTGCACTCTATAGCTCCCCATCAAGGTACAGCACCCAAAAGGCTTTGCTGCCAGTTGTATGCAGTTGCTGGCTCACAGGGCTGCTCACCTGCTTGCAAAACCAGAGACAGTCCAAGCAAGGGAGAGAAAAGGAAAAGAGAGAGACCTGGAATAGGAAGAGAAGAAACCAGGAATAGGGAAAGACAAGAAGGCAGAGAGATAACAAGGAAGCTACTTTAAGTGACAGGGACTGCAGAAGAGAAAGCTCTCGCACCAGCAGAATGGACTCGACATGAAGACCACTGGGCTGGGTTGGGATGTGCTCAGCATTTTAGGGTTTCCTAAGGAGGAAGCCTATTGCAAGAGCATCTAGGCCGGAACTCAGCCTCTTCTAGCCCAACACTTCAGCATATCTGGCTCACCAGGCCACTGCCTCAGACTGCAAAGACAATCTGGCTGGGTGCCACCGAGGTCAACACCCCTCAGGCCACATGGGAACAGCCATGTTAGAACTGGCAGCACTCAGCCATGGAAGCCACAAGAGCTGCTTGGCCCGCCAGCTCCATCTGCCCAGCAGGAGCCTGTTCCCAGCACCCCTCGCCAGGCATAACCCTTCAGCCTTCCCTTCTGGCACATGCTGATGAACGTCACGGGGGACGGGTGCTTTGAAAAGCACCATTCTCACCGGGCCATCCTGCCAGGCTGGGGGATCCTGGATCACACCAGGCTGAGTTTTCTGAAGCTGATTTACTGCCTGACTTCCTTACATGGGCATCCAAAAAGAAGCTGGGTTTTTCTTTCCTCCCCTTGCTGGCAAATCTTGAGTTATGTCTGCAGCATCTCAGATAACACAGGAAGTGGCTCAGAAGGACTGGCGGCTCACAGGAGCAGCAGGGAGAAAGGGGAGAGGAGCACAGGGGCTAGAGGGGCAGGACGGCTGGGATTGACCACCCCTACCCCCATGCCAAAAAATCCAGACCCCAATGGAAAACCTGGCCTAGAAAGAGAGCAGAGCTCACTTTCCTCCCAGAAAGACCCCACCAGCCCCTCCACAGCTTCCCAGGATGCCTGGCCCACTGCCTGCCTCTGCTCTGTGGGAGACCAAACTGGCCTCAGTTGTTCTGACCTTCAGCCCCTGCCTGCCCTGGGTTTATCCTGGCATCTCCTCTGCCTGCAGCATGGGAGGGAAGTCCAGCCTGCCTGGGACCGTGCAAATCACCATGGACTGCAAGGTCTTTCCCACTCCTTCACCCACTCCATGGCCCAGAGCTGGCAGATCTCACCAGAACAGTCTCTAGGCAATGCTGGGATGGCTCCCACAATTGCATGGGATGGCCACACAGCCCCAGTGAGTGGCACCCTGCAGTCACCGCCCTATTTAACAGCTCCATTGGAACGCTCCAAGTGGGTGACGGAGACACAAGTACAAGCTCCCTAGTCCATCTGCAAGTTGCCAAAGTCCCAGCTTGCAGGAAGTTTGTACACTCCAAACAGCCCCATCTTCACAACCTGCTGCTCCCAGCACCTGGGAACTGTAAATCCTTTGGGACCCATTACCTGCCAGGCACTGCACTGCCCAGATTGACGAGCCCTGCAGATGGGCTCAGACCAATCCCCCAGGAACCTTCCAAACTGGTGGGGGGAAGGGATCAAATTAAGGCTTTGGTCACAAAAGGCTGGATCTCACCTCCATCATAAATTATTCCAGCAATGCCCAAGATGTAGCTGCGTCGTGAGCTTTGAGCCAGCTTGGACACCTCCCTCCCTACTCCTAGCCATATGGATGGCTACCCTTCCTGTGCACAAGACTCCAGGCAGAAATAATCTCCTCAACTATCATACCACCCTGCCAAGCCACTACACCAGGTTTCCGTATAGGCTTCAACAGCCAGCCCCACACCAAGAGAGGGTAAAGCAGTGGACAGGGTAGAGCATGAGATCACATTTGTCCACATCTACCTGGGCACTAGGAAGCTCTTGGTGATGTGGCAAGAAGGCACCTGCAATTTGATGGGTGCTGCAGCCAAGAGGAGGATCCAACTTTCTTGATCAGTCAGAAAAAACACACATATAGTATCCCCAGCTCTTACCCCAGGGCTCCAAACCCCAGCTAAGTCAGGACACTTATTTACTCGTCACTGCAGCAACCCAAACAGGGCATGCTCACTCAATGCCCACAACACCCATGCACCATGCCCATCCAGATCTGCAGGGCAAATATCAACTGCCAACCAGTGCTGCAGGCTGCCCCAAGAGCTGGGAACTTCCTACTTGCTTCTAGATCCATGGCAGCTCTCTCTATCACTTGCCTGCTAATACAGATCTCCTTCCATGGAGAAATCAGCATGGAGCATGGTCAGGTCAGGCAAGAGACCACCTTCCCCCTGCTCCAGCCTGGCTGCAGATTCAGGCCCAGAAACACACGGAGGGGAAGCGGGCAGGTTGTGGTTCAGGGCCAGAGCCAAGCTTGGTCCAGGGATCAGGAGCTGGGCTAGGAGTCAGGGGCCATGATTATATCCCAGCTCTGATCTATGCTAGAACCATGGCTACATCCTTCCTGATGCCATTAACCCCTGGCACCCTAGGTCTGTTTTATCCATGCACCAGCTGGCATGTGCCTATACAGTGCCTGGCTTCCTGCTGAGAGCAGATTCAAAAGCCAGGTGCAAACATCATTCAGAGTTGGCAAAAGCAATGTGTGGTCCATGGGATGCAGCTCTGCAGCCACACACCCTTTATGGGAGGGAAAGGAAAGAAGCTGAAGCACTAGGCAGAGAGTCCTGGTTGGCTGGCAGCTTACAGTCAGCCAAGCCCATCTGGCCAGTCTCTCCAGCTCAGAGGAGCTGGGAACAAACTGCTGCTCATGATAGCACCGATGCCATCTGCAGCCCTACTCTACTTGCACAGTGCTACTGTGATGGAGGGCCTCTCTCGCCCACCACCCAGGCAAGGTGCAGACAGCAAAATCCAGCTCTATCCACAGTCTTTGCACTGGGAGTATTAGAGAACAGCTATACCTTTGCCTTTCCCTAAAGGAGCTCCCTACCTAGAGAAGTCCACCTTAAGGGATATTCCACTGACATTTGCCCCATGCACACACTGGGCACACAATTACAGGACGTTTTGCCCATCAGCTGATATGTCACCTTCCCCATCCCCACAATATTAATCAAGCCTCCCCCCCACAACAGTAAAGCAGGGCACACGTGGGACTGAGTCTGTTTGCTGAGCATAAGGGAAAGAGGAGCCAGGACCAGCAAAGGAGCAATGAACCCCTTGGAATTCTTCCCTGCATTTCTCTTCCAGCCTATCCTCCTCCACCCCCCACCCAGCCCAGCTCCTCCCCACACCAGCCCACCCAGGCAGCCTTTTATCCATCCATCACAACTGCAACCGTGACAGCAAGGACAAAGGTGCTGCTTTCCTTACCCGGGATCGGTGCACGGGGTTGTCAAAGTCGGTGCCTTCCGGAGCCAGCAAGAGCCATCCGCCGTAGATGGGCTTCGCCTGCAAAGGAGCAGAAAGACCAGTCAGGCAGACAGTCACCACACCAAGGCGTGCTGAGGGAGCTCCTACTGAGAGAGCTCAGGGCTGGTTCTGGCAAGCCCATGGGACATTGGGAGGCCTGGATGCTTCATTAAGAATCTACTAATCCAGCTGATAGGTTGGCTAGAAACAGCTTTGAGCTTCATGCTCTAGATCCTGGGAGGAGGTGGAGGGCCATGCTTACCCTTACTCAATCCTGCCATAGCGGCTGGCCGGCTGAGCAACCCTGAGAGACCTCTAGAGAAAGGGGAAGGCCCATGGGACAGGAGGCAGGCCAAAGTCAGGTCATGAGGGAACTAGACCACAGTTCTGAGACACCCCCTGCCCCATCAGGGCCTGTAGCCCTTATGAACCTCTGCACTGGGAGACTAGTGACCTCCACAGCAGCTAATTTAAGTGAGAGGTAAGAAATCAAGTCACTGCTCCAGCAAACTTCTTATTCCAGATACTCTTCAATGAAAAACAACCTCTCCTGAAGAGCCACATCTTTTGTTAATAAAAAGCAGAAGGGAGAAATTCAGGCCTGGCTGCCTTCCTGGATTGGCTGGAGACTGTATGGAAAAGCACCCCACCCCCCCACCATCAATGCAGACAAGCGGCACCTTCCTGTACAGAAGGGGCCCTCCCTGTCACTTCAATGCCTGGGAAAATGGCCCATGCAGCCAATAGCAATAAAGAGGAAGAAAGAGCAACTGGAAATAAATGAGCAGCAGCAGATCTCAGCTCCCTGAACTAGTGTCTTCACTGGTGGAGGAGGAACAAGCTCCCAATGGAAGTTCTGATTCCACTGTACGTACAAGTACACACATGCACCACTGTGCATACATGTACACACATGAGCACACACACTCTTTTTTAGCAGCCTGAAGATCTTCCAAAGTCAAATCTTCATTTCTGAGATTTTCTCCTTGGAAAGCTCTGGGCTATCAACATGGCCCCCTTCTCATTCTGTCCCCATTTTAACTCCTATCCACTGAACGTGCCATTTTCCAAGGAACAACATGCTAGACACTCAGCTGGTGACCACAGACCCACCACAACCAGCGTGTGTACATGCGGTATGGAAGAAGTGGAAATCACAGACACGGCAGGGGCAAGAGCTGCATGCACCAGACTTGAGAGGTGAAGGCAGGCTGATAATCTAAAGCCTGTTTTAAAGCAATGCCATCACCATGAAGCCTTGCCAATAGAAGCAGACACCCAAGCAGTTTCAGCCCACCCACCCCACCCCTTATTCAGGATGCCTGCTGCCAGTTCCTGTAGCGTTTTGCAACATTAAAAGAAAAAAAAATTTCCCTGGGGAAAAATCCATGCAAACAGCAGAAGAAAATCACCCTTATGTCCAAAGCTGCAGCACACACGAGGTGTCCAGGGTCTGACAAGAGAGGGAGGCTCTATGCTGCACATACAGGGGAGGAAGATGGTACAGCTATTCCCCAGTCTCATTCAGCAATGTGGTAATATTAGGTGTTGCTTGTAATAAGAGCAGGGAAACAAGATCCTGTCACTGCCTGAGAAGCAGGTGACCTTCTCCAAGAGTTTTGTTTGGGTCTTTAGTTTGGTTATGGGGTACATTTAGGACTGTTCCCTGCAGCCTCCCTCCATCCTTCCCGACTCCATCTCTCCAGGCTCACAGAGGCTCTGCCACCCCCCAAAAGCCAGCATCCAAGACCCGGTACCTAAATTCCTCCTCTCCACTCCTGCAATTGCAGCTGACAAGTCTGCCACCATCCTTAGCACCTCAGCTTCCAAACCTGCTGTTCAAAAATTCCCCCACCAAATAGAAAGCACCTTCCAGGGGCTGGGGAACACCCTTCTCTTGCATGTCTGTACAGCTCCTAATGCCAGGTGCTCTAACACTACCACAGTGTAAACCCAAATCACCCCCACACCCCAGCCAGTCTTCTCCCCACTTTGCTCTCCCCTGTGCAGAACCTGAACTCTGGGAAGCCCTTTCAGAAAGCCTCCAAGGAAATGTCAAGTACTATAATTTCTGCCCACCCCACCCCAAACGTTCAGGCTCCCAGCAAACCCCAGACCCCTTCTAGACACCTCCATCAGGTCCCTGCCCTCCATTCTCCAGCAGCAGCCCAACCTGCACTTCACAGCTCACCTGGATTTCTGCACCCTCCTCCCCCACAGCGGCACGGCCAAGAGCCCCTCGGCGTCTGACCATGTCTCACAGCTCCTGTCCCTGAGATGAGCCAGGTCTCCCCGTCTCCTTCCTCCCTGGGCTGCAAGCACGCACCCCCGCCCCACCCCAGCTTACCTTTCCACCCAGTCCTCTCCCACGCCCCAGCGTGCTCATCCCCTGACTGTACCGCCTCTCACTGCCACTCCTTACCAGCAGAGTAATTAGGAGGTAGTTCCACCTGCCAAGCCTGCTCTCTCGTTGTGCTATCTCCTGATGACCCACCTGCTCCCAGACAGGCTGCATCTCAGCTGGAGAACAGCATGTTCCCATTGCAAGATCTCTGGAGCCCAGACTCACTTGTCTTCTGGGTATCACTACAGTCCAGGACCATCTGCAGGCAGGGCACAGCTTCAGTCACGGCCAACATCTCATGCAGCGTGGTGCTGCTGGAGCCCAAGAACCAGAGACTGAAGCTGGCCAGCCCACTGTCAAGGTTGCCTTTCTAACCCTCTATCAGTTTGGACAAAAGTCAAGAAGGAACAGGCAGTTGAGAGATTTAAATGCCACTTTCACAGCACTCAAGCAGTGCATCAGATCTGGACACTTGCGGGGCGGCAAAAGGCCAGGGTTTAAGTTCCTGCCCTGACACAGACTTCCTATGCGACTCCAGCCAAATCCCTGTCTCACTGATCTCCATCTACAAAGTGGGGCTAGTAGCCCTGTCCTTCCTCAAGGGGAGGCAGGGAATACAGAAAGTGCTCAGACACTGCACAGATGGGAGTCACAGAAGCACAATAGACGCACAGTAACAAGATGTTGGGAAGTGAGAAGTGCTGCATCAGAAAGCCTCCTCTCCCCCATGCGGCAGCTGTAACCTTCAGCCCATTCACCTGCATTGGGAGACCATCCTTCCCTCCCCTCTTCTATCCTCTTTATCAAGAGAGAGCAGGAGCTGGTAAGCAAGTCCTACTCTGGTTTTCAACACAGCATCACACCAATAGAAAGGAAGCAACCAAAGCATGTTAGAACCATATTAAAACCACTCAGACCTCTCTCCCTTCCTTCCTGCCCTGAACTCCCAAAAGCTACTAAGTAGCTCCTGGGGTCCACCCCATCAGTGGCTGCATTTCAGTGGTGGGCAAAGCACCTTCCCAGGGGTGGTGTGTGGGTTGATATCTACAAATTGATCTGAGTACCTCCATCAATGTCATTATAGGACTGCAAAGTATAACTAGCACCAGTGCTACCCTGCATTGTTAAATGACTGAGGTGTCGTAAGGGAGGCGGCTGTTTTGGCAAAAAGAGGCTCCTCTGAGTAGCCATGAACTATCCTTGTGCTGGAAGGTGCTACGAAGCTCTGCAGATCAATGCCAGGTCTTTTTCTGAGCTGTCAGGCCAAGCTCCCCACCCCTCAGGGCAAATCCAAGCCTCCTCTCTTCCAAGCAGGCTGTGGTTAATTTGCTCAGCTGGGTGCTTTCCATCTTTCCCCAGCTACCACTAAAGGCATCTCTTGTTTGGCTAACAGCTCCCCCCATCTGCTCCCACTCAGCTCCTAGGCTCAGAATACCTCTACACACTTTATCCCACAGTAATTCTTGTTGCAAAGTAAACTGGGACATGACCGCACAGCCTGCTAGTTACTCCGCATTAACTCCCTACTGTATATCCACGTACAACAACATGGCACAGCCAGAAACTCACACCCCACGCCTGCTTCCCTATTCAGGAAGAGATTGCCCTGGAGCTCCCACGAAGTCAACCTAAGATGCTCTCTCAAACCAGTTTGGTTAAACCGACACAAAAGACTGCTTGAACCCTGGAATCTGTTTAAACCAAGCTTATCTGGATTTGCTTAAGCCAGTGAGGGATTGTCTACAGAGGAAAGGGAACAGAGACAATTGCACTGACTGTAAGTCACACCACAAGTCAGGCTGGTTTAAAGCCTATGTGTTGATGCTCGTTACAAGCTGAAGAGTCCCTTATTTCAAGGTAATTTAAGTCTTTCCTATGATACGACTTTTCTGCTTGTTACTGTCTTAGTTAAATCAATATGAAAAGCACTCTAATCCTGAAGCACATGCCCCTGCCACACAGGGCTTCTATATCGATTTAGCTAAGGCAAGTTGATAGAGTGGACTGAACTTGCACTGAACCCGGAGGCTTGCATGCTGGAGGAACAAGTGTCTGCATGCAGCTTCCGAATGGAACCGGGTGTGCGATTTACACCCCACACCGCTGTCCTGGCTTCATACCCCATGCAGGCTGGCCCCTAGAGACACAGAGGCTGTCTACAATAGGCTGCTTCTGCCACCAAAAGTTCTGGCAGGGGCAAACACGCCAGAAAATGTGCACAGCAAGGCTCCTGCCAGAGCCATGGGGCTTCATTGCAGCAGCTATGCCACCAGGATGGGAAATGCACTCTGGGGAGCAGCTAGCAGAAGGCATGGGCATGTCTAGACACACCCATGGTAGCAGAAGCCTTCTTTGAGTGAGGGGACTGGCACTGCTTTTCCAGCTGAAAGAGGGTCTGTCACTCTTGAGCAGCTGCAAGCATGGAAACACTCACAGCTCTGCCTGCATCGCTATAAATCAGGCCTAAGCTAAACAACACCAAGCCACTCTCACACCCAAGCAAGTGCATCTGCGGGGGAAGGGGGCGGCAAGTTGTATCATTAGCTACACTGGAGCAGGCTCGTGCACAGGTGAGTTACAGGGGATGGAAACACCCTGGAAGTAAACCAGAGCCCAGCACCGACTTCTGCACACAGTTTGTTTTCTCCAAGTACAGGTCAAGGGTGAGGATGATAAAGCCAACCAGCGCCAAACGGAAGCTGAACAGTACTGAATTTCTGTAACAGGATCGAGCCAACTGGATTTGAGGCCACGCAGGTTCCCAGAGACGCCGGTGTGACCACTTAAGAGGCGTGCACATTTTGCAGGTCCCCTGGGCTGCTATGTGCTGCTTTCCCAGAATCGTGTGACTAGTAATAATATTTAACCAGCTTTCCAGCGCCTTTCCTCCAGATATCTCAACGCACTTGACAAACATCAAGCAAACCATGCAACACCCAGGTCAGGCAGATAAGAAACTTGCACCTCACACTGAAATGCAGCTACCTAGGGTGTGGTGGCATCCATTACAGCATGGGAAGTGAAAAATAATTATACCCAACAGAAACTGCAGCAAAGGGATATTACCCCAACTGGAGCCTGGCCAAAGCTAACATCCTCACCCACCTTAAAAAAAAAGCCACAGACGCTTTAATGGCCACAAGTGAGTAGGACTTGGGTCGTGTGGCACTGGAGCGACAGCGTTTTTGACTCAGAGCAGCACGTTATCTGAATCACTAGCCCCATTTCCTGCAGCACCTGCCTGGCACACAAAGGTCACTGACTCAGCCTGGTCTTGCTCAGCCTCCATCCTCAAGAAGGGGGCAACTAAGGGGCAGGTGCAGGCTCCTTCCATGACAGGGCCTGGAGAAACAGATGAAATGCCGTGCTCTTGGCAATCACCAGGTATGCAAGAAGCCAGGGAGTCTTTCTGCCCTCACCCACAACGTACTCCAAGAGCTGAGTTCACCAATAGGAGCCACAGGCCTAGCTCTGTCCCCTTTCTTATAAATGCCTCTGTCAAGGTTCATTGATAAGTGGTTGCTCACTCCAGGACCCTTCAGCCCTAGTCGGGGGCAGCAGGTGCATGTCTTCCCTCCATGCTGAGCCTAGCGCTGCTGTTTTCAGGCCTGTCTTGTGTCAAAAGGAAGAGGCTGCCTCCAGGCCAGCCCATGAGGCCGCAGAATGGGAGGAAGTGGAGAAGGAAGTGGCCCCGACGCGTTTACACAAGGCTGTCAAGCTGCCGCACTGACACTGCCCAGGAATCCCTGGCTCTCTGGACAGGAACCACCCAGCTCCTGCAACCTCAGGAACCTGAGTGTCAGCAGGAGGCCTGGGATGGAGGGGCTGGCTCCTCAACCACCTCTTTTGGGCCTCCAAGGTAAAAACAGCAGAAGAATGGCTCCGATGAGGTATTCTGGATGCTGGTTGGCAAGAGGTACCGGCTGGGCAGCTGTGAGGACCCAGGCCCAAAGAGGCTACTTGCTTGACTGAAGGGAGCTCAACAACCACATCCATGCACTGCCAGGCCTCTGCTCAAGCCACATCCACCCCAGGGGCGCTCTGTGGCTGCATGACACTCCTCAGGGAGACATCTGCTCCTCCTGGAGAAACAAGCTGCACCAGTGCTGCACCAGTGCTGCTACATGCTAGGAGGAGCTGTGATGATGACCTTCCCTCTGCAACCCCTGACTCAACACAGGCCATGTCCACACTACCAGCTTCTGGCAGAACAGCCAAGACAGCAGTGGGGTTTAGCAAATGGCATCAGTGGGGTTTGGGACACAATTGTCCATTCTTAAAGAAATGGGCTAAGATTCATTCGCACCTCCCAACTCCCAGTCACTGCAGACATGGGCTGACCATGAAGTGGCAGCTTGCTGGGGAGAGCTGCTGCATCCCCCCACCCAACTCTCACCAGAGGCAGGGATAGAGTGAAGAGCTGACAGGCTCTAGGGGCAACTGTGAGGTCTGGGCACACAGCCCCACTTCTTATGGTTATAATCTTCATTAATACCCCAGGTGCAACCAAGAATCACCTACTGACAAGACCCCAAGAACAGTCAGATACTGGTCAGCAGAGCTGTTGCCACCATGACGCAGAGCTACGCAACCCAACTTTGGACCACGTTCAGGCAGCACTTACCCCAAGCTCACTGCAGCCTGGCACAGGGCACCTAAGCTGTTAAGCAGAGAGACCTGCACCAGCACTGTCATCTGGGAACTCTTCTGACCAAACCATCTTGAGCCTGGCACTCTGGGGGAAAAGATACCTCTAAGGGAAGCCCCTTCGCTCTAAGAGGCAAAGACCAACAAGGAAGCAACCAGCACAGAACAGAAAACCTTGAAGCAGCAAAAGAGCCAAGGCCGTCATCCCAGGCCGTATGTAAAAGCCAGATTCACCTCCTAACCAAAACAGGGCTAACACTGACAGTAACACCAAAGCAGCCGGGAACACGGGGGAAATCAAAAGCTTGAAGCAGCCATGGTGAAGAATTCCCCTGGAGCAGCCTTCCCGACCGGGCTGGGAGGGAGAGTTTGAATTACTCGCCGGGAAAGATTCCTGGCACTGTGCACATGCTGGATTGGGATAATCTGTTTAGGCTGCCGCAGACGTAATCAGCCTGTCTTGGGTTCAGACAGGATTTTTTTTTTTCTTTTTTTTTTTTTTGCTCAAAGTTTGGTCTTTTGACAATTTGGCAATTGAGTGAGGAAAAAAAAGAAACGCGCACGGAGAAGTGTTGTAAGGGTCTGGTGTCAGCTGGAACCAAGCATGCAGTCCCACTCGCAGGAACAGCCAAGAACCCCCAATGCCCAAGCCTCTATCGCTAAGAAGGTTTGCCAGGGGCTTTTCAGACACTTCAATGCTAGCAACAGCTATTGTTCTTCCCCTACTCATCCCAGGTACTTTGGCAAGCTAGGAGTCGTTACTGGGCTTTTACAGAAAGGAAAAATGGAGGGCCAGAGAGGGTATGTTCACTCATAGCATCACTCCAGGGATGGAACCAAGTCTTGAGCGCCCCATCTCCCTGGAATCACACCCATTCTTGGGGCCTTTCTGGATTTGGGATTCAGATGCTCTGACCTAGGTTTCTAGAGCTGTTAAGTATGGCTCATAACGGTTCCCCCTTTGTGGCATGTCCCTGGGTGACCGGCAACAGAGAAGGGCTGTGTTCCAGTGCCACTTAGACCTATATCCCACAATTCACATGATGAAAACTGCCCTCCGGCCCTGTTCCAAGAGACCTGCAGAAAGGGGAGCGCTCCACTGGAGGGGCTAGATATTAGAAACCATGCAGGGCCTTTCAGCAGTGGCAGATCATCTGCGAGAGGTGGTGCCATAGGGAATTCATGCCCCCCACCCCTGCATTTGGAGATGTGGCGAGCACAAACCGGAGTACTGGGGTACAACACAATCCCTGCTTCCATCCTGATGCCCAGAAACCAAAGGGCACTCTTTAGGGCTGCTGCTCCTACTGCTGGAAAGGGCAGTGAGAGCTTTAGGCTCATGAGCAGGACGTTCAGGTCAGCCTGCTTGACCTCTGGCCCCTCAGGTGAAGATGTGCCCTCCTCTGCTACAGTACCATATGCTCCCGCATCTGACAAGGCCCCACCCCAGACAGGTAGGATGACTTCTGCCCGTCCTCTCCTCATTACAAGCCACCTCTGCCTTTTGGATGAACCCACACCCTCCTGTCAGAGAGAAGGCAGAACAGATCCACTCAGGATGCCAGCCGTCTTGCCAGCCCCTGCCCTGGAAAGGCAGCAGCAATGGATAAGTCAAGGAACACAAACACTTCCTTGCTGGCACCATTATCCCCACCTGCCTCCTTTTGGCCTCACTCCCCATCCCATGGGAGGGGGGCTTTGAATCCACACAAATGCTCAGGAACTTGCAGAAGTCAGAGTCGAGGGGCGAGAAGGACTTCAGGCTGCTCAAACAGGATGAGTCAGGGCTAGTAAGACTCCCATCAAGCGCTGGAGAAGGGAGAGGCAGGGGCATGGGAACAAGGCAGAGGCATCTGGAGGGGGGCTGTCCATTCCCTCACATGCTGCTCTGCCAGGAAGCGCTGGCACTAGAGCAGCCAGAGCAGCTCTGACAGGAAAAGATCATTAAACATCACTCACCGCCGGCCTCGGAAATACCAAGAATGGAAGCTATTAATAAAAGCAAGGCCATAAGCAGAGCTCTCATTCAGCCTGTGCCCTGAGGTCTAATCAGATCCAGGCACAGCCTTGATCTCCACCCGTGTGCAGACCCCACCGCAAACACCGAGTGGTACAGATTCTGTGAACTGGGCCCACCTGGACGACTACGGCCTCCTGCAGGGTCAGGCACAGGCCAAGCAAAGTGAAGCCTTGGCCCCCATCTGGTTTAGACACAATCCTACCCCACAACCTCTTATTTTAAAGGCAGTTGCAACGCAGCTATGGGGTCCCTCCTGCCAGCCCCTCTTCTGCTCTCTTGCAGTGACCCTTGCAAGGGAGGTCTTGGCCATAAGTTTGCTCATTCTCAGCTTAGCAGCAAACATATGACCTCAATACAATCCCCTACCCTGGCCCTTAGTCCCACAAGAGAAGCCAAATAAACGAGAGAACAAGTCTGAGTGGCTCAAGCATAGATGTGGGGTGCTCTCAGGATGGGAACAGCAGGAGGGGCTGCTCCTGTAGGGCAGGACTGAGGAGCAGTGACCTCAAGCACAAAAAGTCTTCCTTTTTCTCTACAGCTAAACAAAGAATTTTCCTCCCCAGACAGCCCTGGTTGCAGGAGGGATTTGGGGACTACAGAAGCAAGAAGGGAGCAGAGTTAAGATGCTCCCTAGCACAACGCAACACCTCTGCAAAGCTCCCTGAATTGCTCTTCAAGCCCTCTCCCCAATTCCAGCCAGCCCCCAACTTCATGTGCCTGCCAGGGGCTCCAGCATTTGGAATAAACTCCTCTTGCTCCTCTAGTCTCCCCCAGATCACAGTCAGAGCTGGAACAGCTTTTGGCTGCTTCCACTGCAACCTGTAACCAGTAGATGACACTGAAGGTGCCAGGGAAGGCCCCTTCTGCTCACTCCTTGGCGCAGAACAAGGGCAAAGAAGCACTGAGGGTCTGATGAGGCGATTGGGACAAGGTCAGGTGCAGGCTGTGTTGGACAAGGTACCAGAGGGCTTTGAACCATCTCATCCCAGGTGATCCAAGCAATGGGACTCCCCTAGGAATCCAAGAGCTCTCATCCCGAGAAGGGGCTACTGCCTCTCTGGAGGTCAGACAATAGCCACTGGTGATTAACAGGTCTGACCTTCCCCAAAAGGGGCAGCTAACCTGGGAACGACATGAGCGGGCTGATTTTCCAAGAACCAGGCACATGTCCAAAGCCCCTCCACCCCCCATTTCACAGCACACCTGCTTTGCAAACACAAGGCAGGTAGCTGAGTGTGCAAACGGCTGGCACTGCAGCTCAGCGACCTCGAAGGCAAGTCCAAGGACAGCTGAAACACGCTGACCTCTCTCTCTCCTTCCCGACTAGCAGGGTCCCCACAGGTCAGGGTTGTGCCCTGGAGCTGGAAGTAGGGAAGCTGCACAGCTGTTGCCAATACAGCATTTGTTCTTGGGACACAAAGAGGACTTTGCTCTCCAAAGACCTCAGGCTGATGCAAGAAGGCAGGAGCCACTTCAGGCCCCAGAACAGCCACACAAGGAACAAATCTGTGTCCCTTAGCAGAGTTCCTGTGCCCAGCCACAGGGGAAGAACAGACTGACACCAACAAACCAAGCACTTTGTCCTCACTCCAGTCTGCAGGATGCCTGAACATCCAGAGATGCCTCTGGCACCCTCCCCCACCTCATTAACACGTTTGAGCTGCTCCTCCTGCAGGGACGTTCTGCGTAGGGTGGGAAGGGAAACCACCTTTAAGGAAAGGAGTTATAGAAGGAAGAAAATGCCATCCTTTCCCCGGAACTCCTTCCCATGCCGCAGGTAAGGTCGTCTCCTGGCTGGACGGGCTGTTGCCATCTCCAAGGAGCTGCCAAGTTCTGAGTCCTCCCCACTGCTGCAGCTCGCAGAGGCGGGTTTGACATTTTCAGAGAATCTTCCCCTGTTTGGTCCTAATAATTAAGCAATTACAGCTGGATTTTTGCAGCATGATGCAAGCAAGGAATGCGAGTGTGCAGGCAGGGGCTATGTTCCAGGGCTGGAGCTTTTCAGGAAAGGTTAGAGTGCCCTCAGTGCCGAGGGAAACCAAGGAAATGACACTGGATCGTACTGCACCCCTGCCTCTCCCAAATAAATGAAAACAAGGGGCAAAGGCAGGAGTGGAGACAGCCAACCCCAGCACGGAGACAGCAAGAAGGTTGCCTTGCCCCAGGCACCCCAGATGCTGTGGGGAATGCCCAGGCCGCACTGCAGCCACTCGCTGGGTATTTTCACACAGTGACACAAGAGGGCACAAAACAGCTTTTGTTCCTGCCTATCTGGGCCCTCCAGGGTGTGATGTGGCCAAGCTAGGGAAACAGGCCCCTGGCCCAGGGAAAAGCGCTTCTAGCCCTAGCAGCAGGAACAGCTTCTTGCAAAAGCAACTGTTAAAGAGTTACGAGACTGGGAACTTGTCTCAGTTAAGGCCTTATTTCAACCCCAGCCTCAGCGGGCTGAGGTCCTATTGCTTGCTAAGGTCCTCTCTCCTCCCCCTCAGCAACCAAAATGCACCATGTATATGCAAACCCCAAATGGCCAGCTGTGAAGATATCTGACTGTATGCATTGGCCTGTGCCTGAGACCCTCCAGGGTTGGAAGCACTGAACAATCCACCTCTTTTCATTGCAGGCAGTACTGTTGGGGGAGGAGGGAAGTTTACTCAGCCCCATGAAAACTTGCTACAAGATCGCCAGGCTGGACTTGGCCATCAGTTCCTCAGAAGAACAAGGGCACAAGGCAGTCCGATCCCACAGACAACCATAAGCAATCTGGGTTCAAAGAGCCTGAAACTCAGAGCTGGTGAAGCCTAGGAGGTTCTTAAATGGAGCTTACAGAAGCAAAACTGAGCACATCTACAAGTGCATCGATAAGCCTTTGCTACTGCACATTAAATTTAGTATCTCTAAGTGCACAGTAGCAAGTGTGCACAGTTTTTTGTGACATTTAATGTGCGCTAGACTAATTCTACTGTGCATTAGCATGGTTTTTCCCATGATGCCCTAACGTGCAGTAGAACTAGTCTACTGTGCATTAAGCATCTTACGTAGACGCACTCACTGAAGCCCTTCTTGGTGCAAAGAGGCTTCTCAAGAGGATGGGTGCCCTGCATGTGTGGTTCAACATCACTCTATCAGCAAGCAGTCCTGGGCTAGATTTCTGCATATTTCCCCCTGCCCTGACCGTGCTCCCGCAGAAACCAAGGGAAGAACTCAAAGGGAGCAGGAACAGTGCCCAGCCCTCTCTGAAAACTGCACTCCAGGTTCCCTACATCTGCCTGCCTCTCTCCATCATGTCAGAGATGCGAGCTGCCGCCATCCCCTCAAGATCTTTCAGATTCCTCACTTCCCTCCCCTCACCCTCCACCAACTACCCCTCAAAGACACCGTGTGCCACCCTCATCTACCCATGCACCACTATGAAAGCCAGAAGAAGGTGCCCATGCTGGCCATCAAGGCAGATGAAGCAAAGGAAAACAAGGCCCCTGAAACCTAAGGAGCTGCAGGCTCAGAGAAGAGTGGCCTGGGCAAAAGACGGAGTATGAAGGAACCTGTACTTTTACCCACCACTCCAGGAGCCAAATGAGCTCAGGGCTCCTTGGAGGGAGGCAGGCAGACCACAGGCCCATGTAGTGACTAATGCTTTGGATAATAACACTGCCCAAAGAGACCCAGAGACTAAAATAAAGCTACTCTTCCTAGGCAGGAAGGGGGGGTGGGCACTGAGGGGCAGGAGGCTGCTGAGAAAGGCCGTTATTTTTAACCTGGGTATTCCTTTGGGTATCCATGGCACAATCTTAAAAGGGACATTGCTAAGTCAGTCAAAACACAGATGTCTTCAGAAATCCCTTCTCCATACCGCTTATCACTGCGAGAAAACAAAGATTCCCCTTGACCAGAAGAAATGCGTTTAAACTTCCCACCGTTTTCCATGTTGCCTGTTTGCACTGTATCCCTCCCTCAGCTCCCTCAAGTTTCGAGTGAGTTTCTAGTCCATTTAAAATGGCAGGGGGCAGGATTCATTTTCCCCAGGGAAAACTTTTTAATTCCGAAGCACACTGGAGAGAGAGCTTCATCTGAGGCTGCACGGAGATTTCTCTCTACTGCCAAGGGCACTGGGAGCAGGAGGGAGCTTAGAAACCAGTCCTTGCTCGCGTGACCCTGCAACATCTGGGATCCAGCAGAAGGTTTCATCGTGTTTCATTTTTTAAGGAATCAAGAAGGTGTTTTGACTGGAAATCCTGGGCTTCTTTTCCACTTGTCCTGGGAAGGGAAGCTTATTTCTGACCTCAGAGATCAATCTAACCAGAGACTGTCCCTTGAACATTTTAAATGATGACGCTTCCAACTCCAAGTGAATCTGCAAGGATGGGTAAGGCTCATGCAGAGCAACTGCATCCAGCTGCCAGGGAGGCGGCCTCTAGCTCAAGGCAGCCCTCTCCCCATGATGTGATGGTTGGTGACTGGGGCACAGCACTCTGCACATACCCTGCTTCTTACACACTTTCTGTAAGGCAGTGACTGCTCACCACTGTCAGACACATGACACTGAGCTGGCTGGGCCTTGCTTCTGGCCCCGGATGGCAGTTTAGGGATGAGAAGACTGGCATCTCCAAGGCAGCTTGTCCATCCTGTGTCAGTGATGGGTCTGGGCAGTCTGGGAGTGAATATATCCTGTCCCCTTTACCCCACAAGTCTGCTGACACCCTCCAGAGCCTTCTAGAAGCCTGCCCATCCACTTCCTTTGGACTCATCTGTGGCCTGCTCTCAGACCTCACCCAAACCAAGGGATGAAGAGCAGGTGCTGGGAAGAAGAAGTCCATTACAGCCTCACAGGAAACCTTTCAGCTCTGGAGCACATCAGTGACTTTAAGCACGACACAACCCCCCCACAGGCAAGTCCTCAGATGCCTGACACTGTCTGCTCCAAGGGCAGCCGCAGCTTCCTGCCCTGTAAAGGCCTCTGCACCCAGAGTGGGAGAGGGACTTCCCAGCCCACTTGCCCCTGGGTGCCTTTCCCACCAAACAAGGCCCAAGCTGTGCCAGCAGCCAAATTTGGAGCAAAGCAATGTAAACAGCCCTCTGGAGCTTCTCATGGTCTGATGATAACACATCCTTGGCCATCTTCTGTGCCAAGAGCAACTGCTCACCAACTTTAACACACAAAGGTTGGATCCTGCCTGTTAGGCAGGTGCTAACATGATACAGCACCACTGACCCCAAAGGAGGAGGGGGGGGGGCACTCCTCCTCACACCCACCCAAGAAGAGACAAGTACATTTAGCACCTCTTAAGAAGCAGACCACGCTCCCCTTTCACCCAGACAGTGGTCTCCACTTCCACAAGACAGACCTTGGCAGAAAGCAGCAAAAAGAGGAACATCAGCATCTCAAGAGTCCAGTTCAGACAGCAAACCTTGCAAAACTCAGCTCCCTCTAGCTCCCACCCCCAACTGAGATACAGCACACACCAGGGGAAGCAAGGAATAGCTTGATACAACCCCTCCGTCATGACCTGCTTTGGGGACCTCAGGGGGGGCCTCGAAGCACTGCAACAGATTCCTAACTAAAGGGTTTCAGTGGAGGAGCAAATGGTCATAGAAGTCAATGGGACTGCTCACATGCTTAGAGTTGCATGCACGCTTAAGTGCTTTGCTGGACTGGAGCCTAAAAGAGCCCTGGAGATACGAAAACCTCATTCACTATGACTTCAAAGTAATTAGGCAGGGTCTGTAGCAAGCCTGCATACAGGTCCGTACACACACATGGCCAGGAGAGGCAGAATGGAGTTTCTTCATGCACAGTAAACACACAAAGCCACCATCAGTTGTAACAACTCACTCCTGAGTCCCACACAAAAACAACTCATGAAATATAGCACTGGGAGGATTAAAGGTTTAGGGTTTGTGCAATGCTTTGAAGTTGGAAGTGCTAAGTACTATGATTATTAAAGGGATCCAAGTTCATTAGTCTTGGTGTTCAGGGGGGTTTTCCTACTAGTTTCCTGAGCAGGGAGCAACTATTACTATTACTGCATGTTTGCAAGAGATGCAAGAATTTGCAAACACATGCAAAGCAAGAGAGTCTCTGCCCCAAAGGGCTTACAATCCCAGACAACACATGGCGTAGGGAGGGCGAGGAAAAGGGATACAATCCGTTATGTATACAGCAATCTGGGGAAAAAATACAACAATTACCCACACCTTCCCCTCCAGGCAAGTAGTAAGAGAACAGACTTGGGTAACTCAAAAGCTGTATCTATGAACCTGGCATAAGGTGTCTCTTCTACCACATGCTTAGAGCATGGGTTTCAATCTGTTGCACAGACGTGACATGATGTCCAGTTCAATGTCATCCGCCCTACTGTCTAGGATTCAGTGATGTCCCAACAATACATGGAAAAATAACCACCTTGTGAAAAAGGCATCTACATATCCAGGTCTTGCAATGACAGATATCCCACCTGAAGCCCAGCTACGTACCGGAGAGCAAAGGCAACCTGTCTCAGGCGAGTCTCCCTGTAATATTAGCAGCTGGGTAACGCATGACTGGAATGCATGAAAACATAACTTCCTTACATCAACGTCCACTATACCAAGCCATGCCGCTCTATTTAATGGGATTCTTCAGTGCGTGGGCGCTGGGGGACAGAATAAGAGGTCAAAGTGACTCCGACCAGCAGTAAATGAAATACTTTGCAGGAGCGCGTACACCTCAAGACACTGACATCAATACAAAACCACCATCTTATCTTTCAAGCAGAATTACTTCTCCCTTGCTCGAAACAAAGAGCCAAGAACCAAGAGCCAAGAACGGCCATGCAGCCTATGAAGAGCGACTCCAAAAAGAGGTGGGGAAGCGACCCTAGCAAATCCCCACACTATGGGGAGCGCCCCGATCGCGCCTACCCCCCCCATGCAGAAATTACAACAGAAATCAAGTCAAATCCACCCCTCCACAGAGGCAGGGCCGCGGGGCAGCCTTCCCCTGGCACTGACGTTGAATTTCACACAAGGAAGGGGGCGTCGGGAGCAGGACACCGACAAAGCCAGGGACGGCCCAGCTCTCCCGGCAGAAAGCCTCAGCCTTTCCCTCCCGGGGTGAAGCCGAGACACAAGGCCGACCTCCAACCAACAAAACACCCTGCAAACGGGCCCTGTTTTCCCGGAGCGGAGCCAGGAGGCACTTTGAGTCACCGAGCCCCCCCGTGAGTCACCCTGCCAGCTGTGGGAACAGAGGACATGATTATTTTCTTTACCAAAAAAAAAAAAAAAAGAGAAAAAGAAGAAGGAGGAGGAGGAGGAGGAAACCTACTGGGGGTTGTTCCCTTTGTCCAAGCAGCCTCTCCCGCTTGCTCCCCGCCCCCCTTCCCGCACACCAGAGCTATTTTTTTTTTTTCCCCCAGCTACATTTTTTCCGTATTAGCCTCCCAAAAATTCGGCATCTCCCTCGTACGGGGGGGCGCTCGACCGCCGTCCCGGGGCAGCACGGCTCATCCCAGATGGCACAACCGCTGCCACGGGGAAGGGGAGACGTCCCCGCTCCCCCCATCCGCAGCGCGGGGACCATCTTGGTGTCTTTTAAAGGGGGGGGGAGTGGGCTTCAACGTCCAACTTCCAGGTGCGCCCCCGGGGCGTGGGTTTGTCAGGGATGGAGAGGCTGGGATTTGGGGTCACCCCTGCCCTGCCCTGCCCGGGGCCGCCACGAGAAGCGAAGCACGCAGAGGCACGTCCTAGATTCGGGGAAGGGATTTCAGCGCCAGCCCAGCCGTGACCCCCCATCTTGGACGCGTCCCGGGGGGGACACGACACACTCACCTGGTTCAAGTCCTCGTCGTTGAGCAGATGCGACTCGCGGGGTTTGAAGCAGTTCTGACACTTGCTCTTGTTGAAGATGTTGGCCTGGAACTTCCTGCACGGGTTCTCCTTGGCCGACATGGCTCGGCCCGGCCCCTCCCGCGGCTCCTCAGCGCCCCGCCAGCGCGGCCCCAGCGCGGCGGCTCCGTGCGCCCGGCGGCGGCGGCATCCCCGCCTCAGACCGGCCGGGGGGCGGGGGGGAGGGGCCGAGCCGGGCCGGGCCTCGCCCCGCCCCCGCCGCACGCGCCTCAGGCCCGGGGGCGGGCAGGGCACGGGGCGGTTGGAGTGGCACGCCCGCCGGGCCAATGGCAGCGCGACTTGGCTGCTAACAAAAGAAACCTCTAGCCAATGAGCGGCGGGGGGAGTGGTAGCAAGGGTGGCAGTGTCCAGGAGGGGAGTGGGGCTCGCTAAGGTTGGTGGAGCTGTGCGGGGAGGCTTGTGCATGGCCCTTTGCGGGGCAGGATAGAGACATGGCTGTGGAGGAGAGATGTGTGCCCTTTGAGGGGGTGGGGAGATATGTGCCCAGGGTGCATGGCCCTAGGGGGATGTGTGCCCTTGGGGTGCATGGCCCTTGGAGCAGCTGTGGGAGGATGCATTTGGGGAGCTGCAGCTGGGTGCTGCCTGCTACAGGAGGGCCCCTGGGATATCCCTGGGGCTGGGGGGTCTGCACAGCGTCCCCAGGGCAGGCAGCACCTGCTCCGTGCATGACCCCCTGGCTTGCCCCACCCTCCTCCCTTTGCTGTGTGCTGAGCTGCTGTCTCCCACCCCAGAGGTGGGCGCATTTGGGGGATGCTGCAGGCATTAAGGCTCCGACTCTGCAGCCGCAGCCTGGGCTGCAGAATAGTCTAAATCCCGGTTCCCGCCAGGAGGAAGCGGCGCAGGCTTGGGCTGGTGGTGCCAAAGCCTGTTGGGAGGAAAGGGGCACTCTGGAGCCTGGACGTGGTAGGGACGTGGGGCTGGCAGGGCCCTGGAGGGGTGACATCTAGTTCAGCCCTGGGTGCAAGGCGTGTCTGAGCCCTCCCAGACAAATGTCTCCCAGCCCTTAAAATCTTCCAGGGACCCGGCTCCCCCAGCCTCTCCAGGTGATCTGTTCCAGTGCTTAACCCCCTGCCTAGCTACCGAAGCCATGGCTCTATGCGCATAGAAAACACCCTCCTCGTTACCAGTTGGACAGATTGCTTTCTTCCCCTCCACAATCTTGGGGACAGCTGTTAAAAAATAACTCGCAACCTGCTTTGAAACACAGCCCCTTCCAGACCTGATTGCAGCAAACAGCAGTGGAGCCTCAGGCAGCCCCAGTATCGATGGGCAGGGTCAGGGGAGCGGGGCAGGGATCTCTCTTGCGCATTGTACTTACCTGTGCCAACACACAGCGTGAGGGGAAGCACCCAGCCAGCAGCATGGTAACCAGCTGGGATCGCACCATCCGAGCCAAAATGTGCTAAGATAAGAGAAAAAAAAATGTGGGCTTAAGCAATAACAATGCAGAAACAAAGCTGCTCACCAGCAGTAACCCCATGGCTTGAGGAAAGGAGTCAGGAAAGCTTTGGCAGGGATCTGCAGGTTGCAGCCTCAGATTTCTACAGTCAGGAGATGCCACGTGGGCAGAAATACAGGGCAGGGGCAACACAGGCACCAAGCAACAGCTGCTGCTCCAGAAGGCTGTGTGGGTGGACCACTGCATTGAGGCCCGAGGCTCTGCCACTGATCTGTCAAGTGCCCTTGAGCAAGTCACTTCATCCCACTGCCTGAGTTGGCAAGAGAGGGATAATAGGGCTGGCTTCCTCTGTGAAGGGCTTTGGAGTGTACATAAGAGCAGAGCATGATTAGTGGTCATCAGGCAATGGTTTGCAAGCAGAGCGCATGCATGAGAGGAGTCATCTTGCACCTCCCAGCACTTGAACCTGAGGCTAATATTCCCATGCATCACCCCCTCCCTTGATTGATCCTTGCTTTGTGAGGCTGCCATGGTCTTCGTCTCCCATCCATGCCCCGGTGGTCCTAGCTACTGGATAAGGTCCTGCCTAGGTTTGAAGCATGGCTGTGTAGACACATTTTCAGCTTGTTCCCTTAGCATGGAGATGGCTGGTCCATCCTAGTGCTGGGGAAACCGAGAAGCAGGAAAATGCAGCCAGGTTCGTGCAAGAAGACCGCACCCCAGCTGATGTTTGTTCTGTTCTGCTGCATGGCCCCTCCTGCCCCTGAGCCATAAACTGGTGGGGGGAGAAACTCTTCTGTTTGTTCAGCACATTTTTCCTCAGTGGAAAGCACTCTGCCTCTGCAGTGTAAATACAGTATGCTCTGGAGGTGGCATTAAGGGACAGTCTGCGCCTGGGCTGGGGTACTGAGGGTTTTCTTCCCCCCTCCTCCCCAAATACCCAGCTGTTTGTATTGTATTAGCATCTCCGAAGCCAAACTGAGCTCAGTGCCCTGTGGTGCTAGGCTCTTTACAAACACATAGTGTGAAGTAGTCCCTGCCCTGAACAGCTTACCCATCTCAGCATGGAGTGAAGTGTTTCAACCAAGGTCGTACTACAGGGGCGGTGCCAGAGCTCTGACAAGAGCCCAGGTGTCTGAACTCCCAGCCAGCATCACGCCATTGCTCAGCATGGGAAGGTCTTTTAATAAGCAATATTTTTCTGAGCTCCAACATCGACGTTCTCATCAGTTGAGCTCTGTGGTGAACAGCCCCAGCAGTTCGTCACTGATGCTACCAGGAGCAGCCCGGCCTCCAGCACTCCTAGCTTTCATCGATCCCGTGCAACCTCTCTTGCTATGCTAGAGCTGAGCCAGGGGACTTGGATGCTAAGACTTTTAAGAGGGCTGGGTGAATAAGTCCATGTGGCAGCTCTCAGCATCAGCACTGAGGTGTGGAGCCCCTGGCACACAGGGGAGGGATGTGGCCAGCAGCATATCTGGCCACCTTGGGCTTTGCAGCCCATATGACCAGGCACGCCCTTAGAGCTGTATCATCTAGGGGTGTCCTTTGGTTCGAGCTCAGAGAAGTACTTCTAGCTCCTGCCTCCGCACCTCTGGAACCACAGCTGTCACAGGGGCACGCTGCTAGGAGGATCCACACCTCCTGCCTTTCTTTTTCCGCCCAGGAGCAAACTGGTTACCCAGAAAGCAATGCAAACGGTGCTGAGAAATTCACTCTGGTCTGGAAAGCAATGACAAGGCAAGAGCAGCTGAGCAGCGTGTTGTCTTTCTCTACTCGTGGGCTCACGGCTAGGTGGGCAGCATCGGGGGGGATGTGCTGTCTGCCCAGTGACCCAGCACCAAGGGACGGGACAAAGTGGGCATCTTTATCTGCAGCCCAGCCAGCCCTTCACTTACTCCTTGCCTCATGCTTGGATCCCAAACACCAGCAGCCCCATCATCCTGCAAGTGTTTCCCCTTCAAGCATGGCTGGCTGTCAGTCTCCTCAGGCTCGCCAGTCCACCTCCTCATGGGCACCCTGCTACTACACTCTCATGTCATTGCTCTTTGCTGACAGGAGATGAATCATCTTCCATCTGAAGCCACATTGATCACTTCATGCTGCTGCCCCAGGAATCTTGATTCCTGTAGTTCAGGGCTGTCCGACTGGCAGTGCACGGGCTGCACGTAGCCCACAAGAACATAACACGCAGCCTGTGGGTCTGGACAGCTGTCTTCCCTGGGAGTCCACGCAGCACCTGCACAGCCCATGCGGGGGGTCTGCATGCTGCCAGTGGAGCGCACACTGGGGGGATCCAGGGCTGGTGGGGAAGGGATGACTGATGCATGTGGCCTGGTGGCCCTGGCCACGAAAACTGGACAGCCAGGAGGAAGCAGAACCCTTCTCACCTGCTGACAGTCACACTTGCTCTCCAAATGAGGGCAGACCCTGTTGTCACCCAAAAGAAGGGTTGCACAGACACAGCGGCACCTTATGTCGCCTCGGTGGTCCCTTCCCCAGCCAGCATCTTCATAACAACAGTGTTGATACTCTGGCACACAAGGGATGGCAGTAGCAAGGTGGGTGTTTGTGGATAATATGGGCACCTCCCCTATGCATACAGCCCATTTCCTTGTAATAAGTAAAGCCTACAAATATCTCGCTCTCAGGAGAGAGGGTCTGATGTTTCTCTCTGCTCCACAGCCTGCTTTTGATTTCAGCCCCCTCCTCTTAGGCCTTTTCTGGCTGTAAAGAGATAACCCTCAAAACAGCAGCAGAGGTGCCACTGCCCTGGGAACTCAGCTCAGCAGCTAGCTGCATGCAGCCATGCCACAGGTGCGCACACCCTCTGTTACCTCGGAGAGGCGTGAGCTCCGTTCAGATGAATGCAGTGTGACCTACAGAAAAAGGCAGCCCCCACCAAAAAGGCTTTGGTTATGGCAGCAGGAGTGTTCACCAGTTAGAGGAATAAAACTCAAACACGGAAACAAAATGCAAAAATCAATACGGCTGCCGGGTTATAACCAGATCTGTGAAGTATGAGGCCTACCAGGAATTTACTCAGCCGCATCGCACATCTGGGGGTAGTGTGATCTGTGCGACAGCCTGAAGGACTCTTCTTCATGACTATTTTTACCATGACTGCAAATAAACTTACAGTAAATTAACATTGGTAAAACTCGGTGCGGATACACCCTACCCATTTAATCCAGGCTATACACCGTGGGGAACCAGCCAAGCCCATATATTAAGATTCCTTATGGAGGACTAGAGTCACATCTCCCTTACAAAAGGTTTCTTTACACAGGGAAGCTAATGAGCACTAAGGTGGGGTGGAAATGTACAGAGCACTAACTAGTCTGGATGAGCTTAGTGTGCAGGAAAGGCACCTTTGTGCAAAGCAACTTACGCCACCTTCAAAGCAGAGCGAGTTATCTCGCACTGAGCATGGCCGGGAGGGGAGGTACTGTGAAGCAGCAAGCATGCCCTAAATAAACCGCCGAGCTTGACTGAACAACAACTTCCCCGTGTCGACAACCCCTTTTTCATTCCACTGGAACAAATAGCACCACAGGAGGAAGAAGTCCCCGCTCCACAGGACTAAGGGGGCCAGAAACTTGTCCTAAGAGAAACTGGAAGGGAGTAAGAGTCAGGTGGCAGAGTTCAGGCTGCTGGATTGATACCACCAACCCCACCCCAGGGTTCCCAACTCACAACCTGAGGCCCCAGGAGATTGGAGTTAGTAGCCCAACTATTTTTTAAATAACAAATGTGGGTTTTTTTCAATCTAGGTTGCATTTCTCAGGTTTTCTACCACTGCCACGAGGTCTAGGAACTGGCTCTTCTGCTTCAGAATGACTACTGAAATTCACAGTCATGCAATCACAGAGAGATCGGGCTGGAAGGGACCTCCAGAGCTCATTTAACCCAACCCCCTGCCAGAGGCAGGATCAGCCCTCTCCAAACCATCCTATACAACTCATAATCTGAACTCATTGTGAAAATACCGCCAACCCTGATACAACACAAGAAATAACACCCTAACTTGCCATAGGTAAAGCAGGGGGACCACAGCAGGCAACATCCTGCTTGTACAAGAAGTTGTTAATATACACTCAAGAGATCCCCGGTAGAAGCCGCACTCCCTGCTGCGAGGAAGGCAAACCCCCCCCCACAGTCCATATCAATCTGACCATGGGCTAAGACTCCTTCCTGACTCTAAATATGGCAATCAGTCTGAACCTGAGTGGAGAGGCAAGACCCTGTAGCCAGGAACCTTCAGCAGAAGCATTGGCACAGCCCGGGCAAAATCCTTGCCTTTGGCTGCAGCCAACACCCAATGTCTCTGAGGAAGGCTTAAAAATACCCCGATGCATGGAGCTGCAAGGTGGAGAGGGAGCAACCAGCAGAAATCTGTCATCCCAGGCCTCCAAGCACTGGCACTTCAAGCAAAGTGCCCCAAAGGCTGTGGGAGCTGGCAATGCAACCAGAGGAGCCTTCGCCTTTGCACCCACGAGCTCTTCTCGTAAGGGAACGTGCTCGCCTGGCACGTTGCATCCTAGACCTTTGTTTACACTGGGCACCTCACTAGAACTAGAACAGGTGTAACAAGCACACACCCAGAGGGAAGGGCACACGCCTCAGTTCCTCCTCTCCATGCCCACAAGAAGGGGAAAGTGAGAGCTCAGTCACACCTGCTCCACTCCCCAGTCCCTCCTTTGGCGTGGTTCAGCACCCGCCGAGGTGCAGCAGCTTTAAACCCAGTTTATGGAAATGGGAGTCTCCTCCCTTGCTTGCTCCGAGGGCCTGATGGCTAAGGGCAAGCAAAACTCGGGGGGCATCCAAACCCCATGCCTCTGGGCTTGGACCTGCATGTAGGACACCCACCAAAGGATATGGAAACATCTGAAGCCCCGGATGGGGGTGGAGGATGTTTGCCGGTAGTAGGGCCACTGATGGTTCTGGACTCTTGGATTTGGAATTAGCTTTGCCTAATTTGGCATAGGATACAAATTATTAAAAATTAAATTAAATTACGTTTTAAAAAATGTCCAGACTCATTGCACATAGAGGAACCTGGACTAGCTCAGCCCATCCCTCCCACACGGCCCATCACGTGTCTCCCTGCAGCAGGCCTCCACGGTCCCCCAGCAAGAGGAGACCGGGCCCTTGATGTGGCAGGAGCTGGTCCCTGGGCTCAGAATCTGGGCTCGGCTGGAACCTCTTGGCATCCCCTGGGAGCCGCTTTCTTGCAGGGACCTGCAGTCAGGAAACAGGGCAGAGAGGGGAGAGAGAAAGCTCCCACTTTATCCTGTTTTCTTCAGCCCCGTCCTGCCCTTCAGCCCCGTCCAGCCAACTGTGCCACTGGTTTTAGCAGCCCGGCTGAATGTGGCCAGACAGGTTTGCAGGGAAGCTCTTCTTGTTCTGCTAGATTGTTTAGTGGACCTCAGCCTGGATCCACTGCCCCGCAGATCCTGCTGGATCCATGGGGAGGCATCCTGGCACCAAATATCACCCTGAAACCACCGCCTAGCTTCACCTGCGTCTTGCCAGAGAAAACGTGGGTGGGCCACACAGGCTGGGATCAGCTCCTGGGGAGCCCGTGAGCGTGATACCTGCCCTTACTCTGCATCACCCACCGCCCCATGTGCATTAGGGCAGAAATCCAGCACTGGGCACCAAGTGCCCTCCAGACTGGGGTCTTTCGAGTTCAGTTAAACCCAGAGCTGATGAACCCTAGCAGGGCAGTGCCCTCCAGGTTGTTGACTCGGAGATTAACTTTAGTTTGTTTCTCATTACTCCTCCACATCCTCATTTCAATGCACCAGGAGCATGCAGCACCACCAGAGGAATTAGCAAGAGGGAAGCAGGAAGGGGAAAGGAAGTACTGAGCCAGTTGCCAGGGAGACTGGGCCACTGCAAACGCACTCATCCTTCCCTGCCCTGCTACCAACTGCTCGCCCAGCATGCCTAAAGTATCACCCAGAGAGGTGCGATGCAACCTTGGCTGGTCCAGAGCTCAATCTGGGTGAGGCCCTCCAAGCTGCCTGCAGAGAGCAATGAAAGGGGAGGCGGTGACCCAGGGGAGAGGGGACGGTGGGCAAACGACTTGCCCCCATTTATATTTGTGAGGCAGCACGTTCACCTGCACTGCGAGGAAACCCAGCGCGTCCCCAGGGGCTTGCTTGCTTGCAGGCTGCTGGCTCACCACCTCCTGACGTGGGGAGAAGTATCTATTTCTCTGTGCATGCATACATCCCCTGGAAGAAAGGATTGCTGACCAAAGTCCTCTGGCACACCAGTCTCCACTCTCTCATCACAAACCTGGCAGGGAAAGGCTGGCTGCAGCGCAGACACCGGCTGGGGGCTGGGAGTGGACAACTCCGGCTCAGGAGATGCTGCAACAATATGCTGAAAACACCCTGAGCCGGCTCCCTGGCCCCATGGCCCTGATGAGTCTGGCACAAGGAGCTGCCTGGCCAGCCTCCTACTCTGCCAAGCAGTCACACTCAGGTCTTCCTTATCCTTCCCCCAGCTGCAGGAGCCCCACAACCGTGAGAGGGGGAGACCAGCACATCCCCGAGCCCTGGGGGTGAGGGTGCCCTGCGGCAGCTGGTGGCAGTGCCATAGCTAGCACTGCAGGCAAGAGCCTCTGAAACCATCCCATCACTTCAAGCCTTGATAACACAGAGGGGGCAGATCCTGAGGTCCTCAGCTGGGATTCAGAGGGTACCCCTGAAAGCAACAGCAAGGGATAGGCTGAACAACAACTCCTGATATTCAGGAAAGAGCCATTGCCACGTGGCCAACTGCTCCCTGTAGCACTCACAACATGCTCCGGGCTCCTAGGACGCCCCAAACCAGAGACGGACGTTGTCTACCAACCTTATGGCCAACATTAAGTTGAGACTGCTAGGAGCAGCACAGCAGGAAGGGGGCTTCCCTTTTGCATGGATATTTCTCCTCCAAAACTTTTAGTAACCAAAGAAAGCTGCTGTTGTTACCTGAGCTGCCCTGTCCGTAGCCCTGGGACAGCAAATCCTCTGCCCTTCTGATCCATCACAGGGAGTTTGGCCCTCACGGGTGAGAGTCAAGGCAGAGCTGTGTCCTGGCCAGAGCTCCCTTAGGTCAATTGGATTTTACCCCTTATACAAGGCTGTTCCCTGCCCTTTGGCTGGGCCTGAAGCCGCCGACACAGCCAGCTCCTACAGTACTATATATAACAAAAAAAGCCCCTTGCTTCAGGGCAGAGGTGGAAGCTGGAGGCGGCCGTCCCCCAAAGCAGGGGTGGTTTGGATATGGTGGAGGCAGTGGGGGACAGGTGATTTGGGGGAGGTGGAGGAAGGCATAGATGTGCCTTCGGAGAAGCTGGAATCTGATGAGCCTCTTAAGCCCAGAGCTAGTTCTGAGCAGTTTTCTCTAATTACTGCAATTAAGGTAATGGAAAAATGGAAAGCATTTGTCAAGCAGATTAAATGGCAGAAATGGACGGGCTTGTCGGATGACTCAGCAAAGCCCAACCAGAGCTCGAACCTCAGGTAAAGAAGCTTAAACCCAGGCAGTGTTGGACACCTGGGCAAAGGGACAGGGAATGCTCCACAGCGCGGCAGGAGATGGCTGCCCTGCTCCCCGAGTCCAGGGTTTGGTTCAGGCCCAATGCAACCCAGGTCCCGCTGCATCTATGGTCCCTGCAGGTTCAGGGAGAGGCGCTGGTAAATGGGCCGGAGCCTACCCAGCTCCGAATGCAAGGCCCGGCTGGCGCACAGCGTGACGGCAGGCCCAGGGAGGAAGGCAAGGGGACAGCAGGCTGTGGCCACCCCAACAGGTCTCGTCTTCCCCCAGCCCAAGTGCCCGAAAGGAGTCAGGCCGTGTTTTGTGCTCGAACTGCCAGCCTGAAATAACACAGCAGGCGAGATCATCCCGGCCAGCGTGTTTATCCAGCGGTGGGAGGACGCAGGGGTGGCTGAGGTCACGCTGCATGATGGCCCCTCAGGGACTATATGCTGCTTTTCCAGGGAAGAAAAAGCAGCTGCTGTGTCCAAAGGCAGCACAATGCCAATTCGGACGTTTGTGCCACAGTACCAAGCTGGGCCTGTCTGTCTGGGGTATAAGCATGGCAGAAGCTGGTTCCTGGACCTCCTTCAAGCCCCCGTCTCCTGCATGTAGGGGAAGTTAGGGCATGTCCATCATGGACCAGGAGCCAGCACTCCTGGGGTCTACTGCCCTCTTGGCCATCCACTCTCTGTATGACTTTGGTTGGGCACGTAACTGCTCCCAACCGGCCTGCTGCCACCATTAGGACAGAGATGGATGCACAGGGGAGATGGAGGGCTCATTAGTTAGTGGCTGCTAAGCCTTGCAGTCCTTTGAGGCAGGCATGACTTACAGGAGCTTTCTCCTTGCAGCAAATGGAGCTGCTTTTCACAGGCCCCTCTTTGCCCATAACCCTCTCGGCCCAAGCCAGAGCCAAGTAGGCTCTGCACCTGGGCCACGTTCAGGGAAACATCTGTCACAGCAGCATCCGGCTGAGCAGGGACAATACGCCGGCACTAGCCAGGGTCCCTCGGTGGGGCACATGCAAGCAGCGTGCATGGCTGTTTCCACAAGCCAAGAGCAACACATGCTGAGCCAGTTTCTCTCTGTTGGTCTGGCTCAGCTGCGCACAGGCTGGGCTGCACCGGGCCTGCTACAGTGGATTTATCTGCTTTCATGTTTGCTCAAAACAGCCCTGCTGGGCAGGGATGTCACCAGTGCCTCCAGCTCAGCATCAAAGTGCCCCATCTGGCGACACCAGTGCCTCCATAAAATTGAAGGTCTCTTGTTGGCTCCTGAAGTGCAAAACCCACCAGGAAAGTGCTGCGCCGCAGCTAGCTGCGAGCCTACTCCTCGACAGGGCACGCACACTCAGCTGGTAGAAGCGGGTGCCCAGCAGGCATGTGCAATTCCTGCCTGCCCTAAAGTCAGGGCTCAACCCCATTCTGCCCAGTGCTTAGGCATGCTGAGCTGCTGGTGTGCAGCTCCCTCCTGGCCCCTGGGCTCTCAGGGGCTCCAGCCACTAGCAATGCTACAGGCACAGACAGCAGCAGACAGAGCCTCTGCAGAGAAAGTGCAGGCTCTGCTGGGCAGTGAGATTGGACAGCATCAGCAGGGCATGGGGGGATGGCAAGGGTGAAGTCCCACCAGAAGCAGCCCCAATCAGCCATGTTCAAGTCGGCTGGTGGGGAAACAGAGCCCCCCCACATGACCCCCTCCGCTATCTCCACCTGTGCTGAATGTCTGCATTGGCCAAAGCTTTGGGGCCAGCAGCCTAGCGCTCCTTTGCGCCCAGACAGAACATGGCCCGTCACAGTGCTGCCGTGCCAATGCAGCTCATCCCCCGTGAGATGAGAGCACTCGGGTCTCTACGGTCTGCAGGGCACTGCACTGCCTCTTTGCTGGGACAACCAAGGAGTACCTGGTGCCAACTGCGTGTGGGTCCTAGGAGGAGGAGGGCTCCAGCTGTTGGGGAGGGATGGAGTTGCCAGGGTGGCTACTGGAAAGTGCAGGCTGGTGATGGAGACCACTTCAACACACAGTCCTCTCCTGTGCATCTTCCTCTCCTTCCCAGGGAAAGGCAGGCAGGTCACGCTTTGCCAGTGCATCTTGACTCCGCTGCAGGAGGACACCGCTTGCTCTTCTGGTCACCCGGAGCTGGCATCTGACCATCAACCTGGGCACTGGGGTTGGAACCAGGCACCTCGCACTGGTGTGAAGCAGATGCTGCTCTCATGCTATGGAGGGCAATGCAAAAGCCTTGCTATCAGAGATGATAGTCTCCTGCATTCATCTCCAAACAGGATCACTGTGGGCAGGAGCTGGCCATTTGGTCTGGCAAACATGACTGAGCAACTGTTCAAACCACCCCGTATGCCTCCTCCCTGACCACGTTCCTCCCTCCATTGGCATCTGCCCGGTAGGGACGGCCCTATTTGTGCCGAGGAGACCCCCAACGGTTGTCTCGGACCGGGGCAGGGGGATCTGCTCTCACCTGCAGACGGGAACAGGGCTCCCCTAGCAGGGCGCTGTGTCTGGTTTGGTGCCATGCTAAAGGCTACCTGCCACAAAAGGTTTTGCTAAAGAGACTGAAGGAATTTCCCCCCAGGTCAGACCAGCCAGGACTGGGGGACACAAGGGGATTTGGTCTCATGCTCTGTGACTGGTGCGTGACGGGTGGGAGCGGGTAGTTTCTGGATAGGATGCAAGGGGCTGAGAGGCCTCTTCCAGGCCTATGTCCTTCATGCCAGGTAAATCATCCCAGTGAAAAGGTAACTGTGGCTGTGCCTGGGCTCAGCGGCTCCCTCGAGCGCTCCTCTGGCAGGCTGATCATTAACTCGGGGCTCTGCGTGGGCAGCACGGTTGAATCTGCGAGGGCCTTTTCCTCCTCCAACTCCGCTGCTCTGTCCTACCCAGGTTGTGCCTGGGGTGGAGCCGGGAGCTCCACTGACTCATGCACGTGGAGAGGGCACGTGGTCAGCAATGTTCCCAGGAGCCCTGCGTGGGCACCGCAATGGCACAGCCTGGACACACGGGCAGCAGCTGGGGATGCTGATGGCATGTGCACCGCTCCCCTCCACTGGCTGCTATCAGGACAGCCTGCTTTGCCAGGCCCTGTACAGCTCACCACAGAGCAAGTCCATCTTTGCCTACCTGTGCTTTGGAAAGGTTTGGATTTCTCTCCCAGTGGGCATCATAGAGGCTTTATCGCAGAGTTTCATGTAGCGTAAGCCCAGAAGAGACTTGTCTATCACAGACCATTACATTTCCTCCAGATTCCTCTGCAGCATGGCCAGAGACCTGCGTCAGATCAAAGTATGTCAGTCCCCAGGACTCTGGAGTGTTGCATGTCATGGGCAGAGACCAGGGGAGATGGAGATGGCCCCTGTCCCCTGAGGCTCTTGCATTGCCAAGGAACTGATGAGGTGGGATATGCCCAGAGGGTCCCAGCAGGAGCACAGCAGTCTGTCCAGTGTGTCGCGGAGGAAGGCAAACCCTCCCCACCGTCCCTGCCTGTCAGACTTGAAGGAAAATTCCTTCCCTGGATCCAGTGATTAGCATGACCCTGAACAAGACAAGAGAAAGCGGCTTCTTCCAACCAGCTCAGAAAGCTGAGCCTTCCCGTCTGGTGCCCTCCAGCTGCAGCCACTCTCTCCTGCTTCAGAGAAGGATGGAAAAAAATCCAGCATCCACCTGGCCAATTGTGCACTGGAGGGGAAGAGAGAATTCCTTGCTGACCCCTGGAGGGAAACAGCTGTAGCCCTGAAGCTGAAATCTGATGCTCCTTATTAATGCAGAGTGCAAAGGAATTTTATGAGCGTGTTGAGGGCCAGCCCCATCGAGGAAGCGGACAAACAGGAAGGTTCCTTGTACCATGAAGGTAAAGCCAACCCCTTGCATAGAGAGTTCTCCCAAGGCCTGGATGAAAGCAGAGCTTTTAAGAGTAGGCTTAAAACAGGGGTTGGCAATGTTTCTGGGCAAAAACACCTGCAACCTCAACTTGTGCCAAAAACACTTGCAATCTTGACTTGCACAGATGGCAGGGGAGAGCAACCTCGACTTGCCAGGGGTGGATGGCAGGGGAGTTGCGAGGGGCCCAGTCCTTGTTGTTGCAGTGCAGCCCCGGCCCCTTCCCCGCCGTCCGCCCCGAGCCACACGTGCCAAACAAAATGCCTTCGCATGCCACGCTCTGGCACATGTGCCGGGGGTTGTCTACCCGATCTAAAATTTTTCTTACAGACTTCAGGTGGCACTGAGTGCCCCTTCACCCTTCCCAGGGGCTGGGTGAGGGGTCTGCATCTTATGTCAAGGTTCAAAGTACCTAAGAATATCCTTCTGCCACCGGCTCTTGTCCTGCCTTAGTCAGGAAGGTTGAAAAGTCCCCTGTGACCAGGTCCCCGTTTTAGGCACAACTTCCCAGACACCGTGACTAAGCCAGCACTCAGCCTTCTCCTTGGATAAGCTGGGGAAGCTGAGCTCTGCAAGCCAGTCACAAGGCTGGGGCACCATCCCCTGGATCTTTTCAGTAGCCTCTATTCAAACTTTCTCCCAGGTTTCCACCTCCTGCAGTTGTGGACCCCTGACATCCAGCCACTGGAGGGATGCTTGGACAGCTCAAGCTTCATAACTGCTGGGGCCCCTGAACTGGCCGTGGGTCCCCATTGCATTACACTGATACAAAGCGCTCGTGCTCCATTTACCACAGCTTTGCAGGGGCCCCAAACAGCCTTCATCTCCACCGGCTAGATGCAACCAGTTACCAGCATTGCCTGTAAGGGCATAGCCAGCTCCCTGCTTCCCATCCATCCGAGGATCTCCAGAGCCCTCTGTGCCACAGCACTGCTCTGAGTGCCCAGGTGACCCCCAGTGACCTGACTCCTTCTCCACGGCACTGTTTCCCAAGACAGGAGTGTCCCACCCTGTCACAATTTCCTCCACTCTTCATGCATGCAGGCACTTGTACTGGGCTGCATTCAAATGCAGTGTGCTGGACTGTGGCTGTTTAACCAGGTGACTCAGCTCACCACCCTCCTCAGGGTCCACAGTCCCACCAGTCTTCACGTCATCTGCAGATTTGACCAGCCAAGATCTGCTCTCATTGCCTGGAGCACTGATAACGCAATCAGACAGCTTGAAAAACCGCTCCTTAGCTGCCCTGGAAACAGCTCTGCTCATTAATCTTGCCCGTTAGCACCTACGTTTTGAGATCTGTCAGTGAACCAGTCCTAATCCAGCCAACCTGCTAATTCCATACCTCGCAAGTTTTTTAATCAAATGTCACGTGGTCCCAAACCAGATGCCTCAGAGGAATCCATCGTGCTCCGTCAACCAGACCTGAAATCCTGCCAAAAGACGACAGGTTTGACAAGACCTAACCATCCAGGAAACCGTGCTGACTGATCTCAACTGTATTTGTAGCCTTATTCTTTGCTGATCAAGTCTGAACTCAACCATTGCATTATTGTACCTGGGCCTGATGTCAGGCTAGCCAGGCTGCATTTCCTGGCATCATGCTTTTTAAAATCTTTTTAACTATTGGACCCCCTGGGCAGTCCTCTAGCCCTCAGGAACTCCTTCAGTTTTCCAGGGTTTGTTCAAATTAACATTAGCAGTGCTGTTAACTCTTCAGCCCGTTCCTTTAAAGCTCTTGGGTATATTATTGGGGCTTGATGATTTACAAGGGTTTAATTTTAGCAGACGCTGCTTCACATCCTTCTGTGCTACAGATGGTAAACTGATTCTTCATCAACAGCCCTGTATAAGCAGGACACACCTTCCTGCTTCCTTCCGAATTCAGAACAGAAATAGTTATCAAACATTTCTGCCTTTTCTACGCTGCCATTTACAACTCGACTGTCTGCCTCTAGCAATGAGCTGATACTTCAAGTAAATGGGAAAGTTTTGTCCCTTATTGTTTAAAAGAACTACTTCTTATCATTGTTAACCTTATTGTGCTTTGATATTTCATCAAATCCTTCAGCTTCCTTTATCGGCCGCCTACAACTTGCAACTTATACCCCATGTCATTTACTTCCCTTCTATCGGCCTTTTTTTATATTAATTTTTAGGCTTGATTGTCCTTCTCAGCTCAGCTTTTAAATCAAGATGTGGTTTCTTTTTCCAGGTCTGTGGATTATTGTTTTTAGGAAATCCAGGAGGAGACCCTTAAACAATTTCTGGTTTTCATGATCACTTCTACTTTAAACTTACGTTCCTGGCCATTTATATCAATAATTGCTTTTAAGCAGGGGAAGCTGGCTATTTCAAGTACCAGATAAACCATATATAATCCGTAATATGCTTTTATGTGTATTATATACAGACAGTTAGATAAGTAGGTAGATGACCATTCCTTGAGCACAATATATAACTATTTCGTGGTTGCTGTCTAATTCTGTTTGTACCTCTGGACCACTAGGATCAGAACAAGCACCCATGTTTAGCTACTGGTATTTGCTCACGGTGGCTGTGTGTTTATCCTTTCCCTTTGTGGTTGGTGTAAAGCCCTCTTGGATCCCCTGAATAATCTGTCACCCAAGAACCTGGCACTGGAGCACCAGGCCAGAGCTCAGGACTCCTGGAGTCCTGCCACTGGCTTCTGGGTGACCTTGGGAGAGTCACTTCACCTCCCTGAGCTTTGGCTTCCCCAACTTTTTTTTTGCAACAAGGCCACACCACCATTGGCTCATATCCAGCTGGCAGCCCACTAGAAACCCCAGGTCCTTCTCCGCACGACTGCAAACCAGCCACACTTCCCCAGGCTGCACTTGTGCGTGCGATTGTTCCATCCCAAGCGCAGGACTCTGCACTCGTCCTTATCCAATTGCATTTGATTCATTTCAGACCATCCTTCCCCTTTCCCAAGGTCTTTCAGCATCCTGATCCTACCCACCAGAGTCTGCAACTCCCCCCAGCCTGGGGCCACCAGCACGTTTGCTAACAGCGCACTCAGTCCCATCCGCCATAACAATGAAGAAGATAGCAGGCAGTACTGGAGCCGGGACAACTCATGGGAACCCAGCTTAAATCTCCTCCCAAGCGGACATGAAGCTATTGATGACTATTGCTCGAGCACAACGATTGGACCCATTAGTAGTTTCACCTCAAGCAGGCACTTGGGCACAGTTTTTTTCCGTGTCAGGATCAAGGAAGCAGAATGCCTTTCTTCTATCCCTGCAGCACAGCAAGGGGTTGGCACAGCTGCAAAGTCATGGCCAAGCCCTACTTTCCTGGGCATGGGTACCTGGAGAAAGGGAGCCAGGGCTACACACACCAGGTCTGTCCGGGCCAGGGGCTGCGCTAGTCAATGGTGCCACCTGCTGTTCTGCCCGAAGAACAACTCCTCTGGACCAGCCCTGCTTGGGCCGTGGATAAAAGCTAGTCCGAGAGTACCTGGAAGGGGCAGAATTTGCTCAATCTGTTGGATTTTGGCAAATAAGGACATGCTGTAGCAGTCCCTCCCCTACCTCCTTAGTTCTCAGCCCCTCCCAAGGTTAGCCTTGATTTTTATTTATTTTTTGTTTTAAGGAAAAATGTTCATGTTCCAACTCAAATGGAGAAGCGCAGGCTCGGGGGTGACCTGGTGGCAGCCTGTAAGTACATGAGGGGTGTGCATCGGGATCTGGGGGAACGCCTGTTTGCTAGAGCACCCCAGGGGATGACAAGGTCCAATGGTCACAAACTCCTCCAAGACCATCTTGGGCTGGACATAAGGAAAAATCTTCTTTACCGTTTGAGCCCCCAAGGCCTGGAACAAGCTCCCCCCAGAAGTGGTGCAAGCACCTACTCTGGATACTTTTGAGAAACATTTGGATGTTTACCTTGCTGGGATCATTTGACCCCAGCTGACTTCCTGCCTCTGGTGCAGGGGGCTGGACCCGACCATCTTACAAGGTCCCTTCCAGCCCTGATGTCTATGACATCAGCCAAATCCGTGAGTCAGACAAGAACCAAATGTGGCCGTGGCCCTACTACCGGCCAACATCCTCCACCCCCACCTGGGGCTTCAGATGCTTCCAAATCCTTTGGCAGGCATCCTATGTGCAGGCCCAAGCCCAGAGGCTTGGGGTTCGGATGCCCCTGAGTTTTGCTTGTCCTAGGGAGGAGTCTCTCATTACCATTAAGTCGGCGTATAGCCGGGATCTTCCCACTGGAAGTGGGAGACTGAATTTATGCCTTACCTCCATCAAGGTACTACCCCCTGCCAAAAAAGTGGTCTTCCCTTGCAAGTAGGAAAATCACCTTAATGGTCGTGGTCTTTCCCTTTCCAGGTAAGTACAGTCACAGGTTTTGGAAGTGGTTTGTGATGGGTTGATCCTGACCTGACACAGGTGCGTTCACACACCCCCGCCAGCCACTCAGGGTTACATTGGTGCCACACAACAGTACTCAGACCATGTGTGACATTTCTCCAGCCTACTTACTCAAGGAAAAATGTTGTATGAACTACTAAGCAGTTGCAGAGTGAATATAACTATTTTACATGTGTTCTCCAAATGGCTATGTCATGTATTCACGCACGTACAAACATACGCACAGGTCAAGCCCAGGACACCTAACAGGTTGACTACAGCTCTGGGACGAGCACTACAGTTGACCATCCTGAACCTCTAGGATATTTCAATCGTCAATCGCCAGTTTGTGCCTGAGCGTGGTCAGCCGTAGAGTTTCATAGATGGTAGGGTGGGAAGGGACCTGAGCAGGTCATTAAGTCCAATCCCCTGCCATGGCAGGAAAGAGCACTGGGGTTAAACGACCCTGGCCAGGTGTTCATCCAGCCTTCTCTTAAAGACCCCCAGGGTAGGAGCCAGCACCACTTCTCTTGGAAGTTGGTTCCAGGTCCCAGCCGCCCTGACAGTGAAGTAGCGCCTCCTGATGTCTAGTCTGAATCTACCCTCTGCCAGCTTGTGACCGGTATTACTTGTCACTCCTGGGAGTGCTCGGGGGAACAGGGACTCCCCCAATGCCTGCTGGTCCCCTCTGACTAGTTTGTAAATGGTCACTAGATCCCCCCTCAGCCTTCTCTTGTGGAGGCTGAACAGGTTCAGGTCTTTTAGCCTCTCCTCGTAGGGCCTGCCCTGCTGCCCCCGATCATGCAAATCTAGCCGCATGATCCAAGTCCCAGCATGAATGTCACTGTGCTCCATTTTGAGTCTGTCAGGGGCATCCACAGCCTGCTTGGCCCATGATACAGTGTACGGTGGATATGCACTTATGAATCATCATGTGGATGAATCATTACAGGGAAGAAGGTCACCCAGGGCAGATGCCAGCTAGGCATGGAACGCGCTTGTGGCAGAGAGCAACCGGGGCCGTGTTCGAAGGGAACTGCCGAGACTTTTGCAACTTGCTCCCGCTAGCAGCTCCCACAGCCACGTGATCTGCATCCCTCAGTCCTTATATCCCCGCCTGCCCTCACCCCCACGAAGCCTGAGTGCAGCTGAGAGCCAAGCCAGCAACGGAACCTGCTTCTGACCACGCACATCGCAAACTCCCCTTAGCACCAAGCAACAACTGGGGACAGGCAGAATATTGGGGCTGACCAAAGTCCCCATTGTCCCCCTCCCAGCAGCGAAGCAGAGGAGGGAACTATTTCCAGAGTGAAGCAAATACTCCCTGTTTGGCCACTTAAATGTTTGTATCACCCAGCGAGTACCCAGTGACCTGGGTGGGGTGAGCAGAGCCCACTGGGAATTAGCGGGTAAAGGAATGAGTCTGTGCTGCTGCTGCTGTGGGCCGGAGACATCTGGGCTGTGGCTGCACCTTGCCATTTCTAGTTTCAACCCTGCTGCTCCCCACTCTGTCCAGCCACCAGGCCTTTTCACGTTGCAAAGCCAGGACCCACTCAGCAAGGCAGAAGGCCCCGTCTGGACACGAGCTCCAGAGACACCAAGTGGCTGGGGAAAGGGTGTGAAGATGGGTGAAAAATCCAGCAGGATGGCTGTCTACTTCAGGCGGTGGCATTTCCTTTGTGGGACACTCGAGCAGAGCCTGAACAGGGCAGGGGCTGGGCCAGGTGGAGATGGCCGTGAGGCAGCTGACCACCCCCAGCGCCAAGGCACAGAGGAGAACCAGCGTGCAGACAGTGCCATAGCAATGAAGTTTGGCGCCCGGGGCAAAGCCCACAGCGGCAACCTGCCCTCACCCTGCACCCAGATCTGGGGGGCACACACCCTCCTATGCGTGCCCAGGAGTGCACGCAGCAGCAGCAGCAGGAGTCGCCCTCTCCCCATCCCCGTGCCCCCAAAATGAGCCGCTCGTGGCTCCATCCTACGCCCTACCTTGGCTGAGCAGTGCCTTTTGACATCCCTTCGCTTTGATGCCCGTGGCAGTCAGCCCACTCCCCACCTTGCCCTTTGCTACGGCACTGTGTGCAGAAGAGCACATTGAGATGTGCTCAAATGGATGCACACGTGCATCTGGCTGTCTGCATGATTGGGGCAGGGGGTCACGTACGCGGGAGGAGCTGCTGTGTGTGCATGGGGGGAGGAGTGGGGGTTACTTTTAGGAATTTGGGCTGAAGGTAGCCTGCCAGGCTCCTGCTCAGAGAGAAGAAAATCTGTGCAGAATACCTCTCACTTCCTCCTTGAGGGCTCAGGAGGGTGGGAACTGTGACTTGCTGGCTGCTATTTACAGAGGTAAGCTTCCCCTTTAAAACCTCAGTCACTGAAAGGGAGGAAAAGGGGGAGGAGTACGCCCCTGCCCCCTGCGCCCTCTAGTCATTCAGCAGAACAACTCTGCCGCGGGGAATCAGCCCGGCTCTAGCTCCCGCCACGGGGGCATCTGGAAAAGCAGGAGCCGCTGGAAAAGGAGCTGTGGGGTCCTGTGCCTCTGCTCTCTGGGGTCCCAGCTGTGAGAGGCCAGGGCAGGCAGGAGGCCTGGGCCTTGCCTGCTAGTGCTGAAGAAAACAGCAACTTCCAGTGACCCCCTGACTCCAGGAGCTGGGGATTGAAGGGAAAATACTGAATAGCACCAGAATTGCAGTAACAACCTGAGTGGGGGCAGCACAGGGACTGCCCAGCAGTACAGTCCCACCAGGCCCCTGCTTGCCCTCCTGGTAGGCCTGCAAAGGGTCTTGATTTTTTGCTTGTCTGAGACCCCATTTTCCCCCCAAGCCCACGTCCCACAATCCATGTCCGTTGCCCAGCTGCCGTGAATATGCACAAAGCCACAAAACAGCCTCCCACGGGGAGCACTGCATGCCTGCGGGCACTGGGAGGGGGCCAGCGGGCAGAGTCTTCTGGGACAGCGATCCATCTTTCCTCTTCGCCCCTAAATGCGCAATCCCAAAGCCTCCTCTGGCATCCATCAGGCCAGCGCTAAGTCCCGTCAGCCTCTGCGAGAGCTGGAGCAAGGCCTGCCAGCGCCCATCTCCAGACTGCAGGGCTGGAAGCCTCAGCGTGGGGCAGAGTCAGGCCTCATCGCCCAGCTGGGACCACATTTCTAAGCGTTGGGACCTGGTTTCCCGTCAGCCTTGTTCCCTGCAGTGGATGTAACCGAGGGAAGAAAGCAAAACCTCAGCCCGCTCTTTTCAGTTGAGTCATAAAATGAACGTTCTTATTAAAGGAGCAGCCAGTCCCTGGGGGCAGGACACCACAGCTCCCACCTGGGACCGTGTTACGGCCCCGAAACCCCACGGCTGGGGCTGAGGAGAGCACCGGCCCCCCGGCCAGCTCAGGGCAGCAGGAACTGACCGCAAATGGACTCAACATCCGCTCTGCTGCTCCGCTTTCTGCTCCCTGCCCTACCTGCCAATGTGCTGCCTCTCCTCGCCAGTCTGCTGCGTGCCACACACGGAGTCTCTGCGCTCGTTCTCTTTGCTTCGCCTGGGGGACGAAGTCGGGACAGTTTCCAGAACAAGGCTGCTGCAACGAGAAACCACCTGTTGTCTGCCCCAGAGCTTGTAGACAAAAGCAGAGAGCTGCCCCGCAAGCAGCCAGGCGGGAAGAGATGCGTCACAGCGGGTAGAAGGGCAAGGCCTTGTATTACACAGCCCAAGGCAACTCACCACACTCGGGGACAGCTGCCTGTAGGTGCAGAAATGCCACTGTCTCTCTCAACCACCTTCCCCAACACCCCATCTGAGAGGCTGTAGCAGCCATCCAGGCACAGGCAGCCCCACAGTGCGCCTCAGCCACCAGCAGGCATTGAAGCCCTGCTCCCCGAATCAAGAGCCGGTGCAAAGTTACCCAGATGGCACCAACTGGGAGGCGCACGAGGCAGAGAGGAGATAGAGCGCTTGGCTGCTAACGCCAGGGCTGCGCGCCAGCCATGAGAGCAAGCTCCAAGTGCTGAGGTCAGGTGCAGAGCAGGGGGTTAAACAGAGTGGAAAAAACCAACCTTGCTCTCCCCGCATGTGGTTCTGAGAAAGCAAGACGCAGTGCAGTCTCCCCCTTCCCCAGCCCTGGTCTGCAGACAAAGTCTCAGACACAGCTGCCTGCACTGAGTCACTTCTGAGAAGGACCCTGGCTGCCCGCGTGAAGGAAGAGCTGGGGCAGAATAGCCAAGGCCAGCAGGACCCGAGAGCCAGAGGGCTTGTTCTATGGGCATTCACACGACCAAATGCCAGGCAGGAGGGGCTTCCCCAGGTGGGCGAAGCACTTGGCAGGCGACGCCTGGAAAAGCAAGATGCAAAGCCCTGAGTCTGACTTCAGAGAAGCTGGCTGAGCTTGGTGCAATTGGTCCTGATTAACACAGAGGAATTTAGTCCCCTGGATGTCAGCAACTGCAGGCCAGCCCCTCTGCTGGGTGGACCATGCTTACACATTGCCCTGACACCCCCAGTGCGAGTTGCAGACCACCACGGCACGGTCTGCATGAAGGACGGGTTTTTAAATATGTAGCCATGGTGTCGATGGAAACACGGGGCCGGAGGGGTCACATTTATGCTTCATCACAGACTTGCCTGTTAGACTCCTTCCATGGACATGGGAAAACCAGAGGGTTTGGCAGCTCCCAGCAGCGCCAACATCACCTGCTCTCTGAAAATCAAGCCATGCAGTTCAGGCTTCATCAATCACCCGAGACAGCAACTCTGGGGTCACAGCTTGGCTGGTCACCTTGGTGAAGCGGCAAGGAGAACAGAGCTGAAGGCTCTGCAGAGCTGGAGATGCTAAGGCAGAGGAGGAGAAGCAGTATGTAACCGTGAGGGCATCGAACCTGGGACAGGGGCATTTAGAGGAGCGTGAGTGTGTCAGTACAGACGTGGGCTGAGCCTGCCACTCCCCTGGACTGAATCGCACCCCCGGGAGGGAACAAAGGGTAGCAGATACCTCAGTTTCCCCACTGGTCATTTAATGGGGCAATGTAGATGTCTCAACATCTAGATCTACCCCAGCGAGGGGTGAAGATAAAGGGAGAGCGAACTCCACAACAGCCCATAGCCCAGGGGTTTGGCCATTTATTTAGCAGATGGAAGAGCCAGCTGCGAGTCCCTGCTCTGAGCCCAGCAGAGTGGATCAGGCGAGGGAGCCCTGCCCAGTTTCCTCCCGTCCCTCCACCAGAAAATCCCTCCATCCTGGCTCTGAGAAGGCTCGCAACTAAACGCTGATGGACGTTTCCCCTTCTTTTCCCATGGGAGGCATCGGGTGTAGTGAATCAGGATTTTCTGAAGAAGTCAAGTGCTGCCCTTTCTGGCCAACTTCTCTGTTTCAGAAGTGCATTACGTGGCTGAGTCAAGGGAGATGATGACGTGGGGTACGGTTTAAGATCTCTTCTGTCCGTTCAGACCGGGACACTGGCAGGCCAGAGCAGCATCCTGGAGGGATTATCTGGAGCTTCCTCACATGCTCTTTAGAACAACTGTGGTAGCAATTAGCACCCCAAATTCATCAGGGGTGCAGCACGTGGTCCAGGGCGTACTGGGACAAAGGAGTGTTTCATATCTGATGACAGCAGAGTCGTACTGGAATGGGTGCACAAGACCAACCAGTGCTTGACCTCCCTTCTGAGTCTTAGGACGAGGCTACCCTAGATGTTCTTTGGTTGACGGTTTTCCACCATTGCTAGGAATCCCCTTACTGCAACAGCGCTCCAGACAAGCTGCGGATGCAACCAGCATAGTAAAAAACACTCCTACAGTCACCCTTTGACTAGTGTTTGATGATGTGATAGTCTTCACCATACAGTGCATCCCCTGCTGCAGTGGCTGGTGCCTTCTCTACGCTAAGGGCCAGATGTCCAGATGAGCACAAATCAGGGCTGGTTAGGAGTGAGGGCTCAGTGTCTGTAGACATGCAAACGATGAAGTGCCAGCATATGCGCTCCACAACATGTACTTTAGTTCCTGGGTTTTGTAGCACTGATAAAACTTCCCATGCATTGAAAATGGCTTCCTTTGGCAGCTCTCTCCATCAACGCTTAATGGGCTTAATTAGGGCTCACATCTCCTTGTTAAGCACCAAAGTAAGTGGCATCTTGGATTCCGAGTTCTTTTGAAAATCTGGCTGCAATTGCAGGCACTGATTACTTGACAGTCTGGTGCCCCCAGGCGAAGCAAAGAGAATGAGCGCAGAGACTCCGTGTGTGGCACACGGCAGACTGGGAAGGAGAGGCAGCACATTGGCAGGTACGGCAGGGGGCAAAAAGCAGAGCAGCAGATCAGGCTGAGAGCACATGGCAGGAAGCAGAAAAAACCCCAACACATAGGATAAGGGCAAGAGGTTGGATGGACACTTGGGGTGGGTGTGAGACTAATTTGTGGCACACCTGCTGAAAAAGCACAGCAAGAATTTCCCCCACCACCACTGCTCAGCCATTCCCTAAAAGCAAGTCTCATAAAAAGAAAAAATAATTAGCTCCCAATGAAGGGGCACCAGTGCACAGACAGACAGACCCCACCGAGACATCATGATAGCACAAATCTCCCCAAGAATTTGGTCTGATCCATTTGAGATGTTTTCCACGTGCATTGACCAATCTCCGCGAGGACGCAGACCACCTGTAGGAGCCTAAGTTCATGGCTGACTTTGCCTGTTGTCGCTGTTCGTCTTGCAGAAGCACGAGGTTTCTGCCACCAGGCCTGGTCTGACCCACCATCCACAAGTCAATACAATTTGTGGGAGTATAACTTGCACAAAAGGATCATTTGCATTAAGCATCAATGGGGAGAAACCCCAGGAAGCACGTGGCCCAGGCTCTAATCAAATCGAACTCTAATAATAAACCGCCTGAGTAATGAGCAGGCTCAGAGACCAGGGTCACAGTGAGATGGCAGAAGCTGAGGTAGACTAAACTCCGCCAGGAGGCTAAACGTGAGTTACCTGCTTGATTTTTCCTGTATTGGGCAGCATGGGATGGGGCTGGGCTCTGGTAGGACTGGGAATGGAAGAGGACCCAGGGATGACCTGCGGGGCAATGTGCTTGGCGAGATCACAGGAGGTCTCAAGGTGCAGTCTGTCTCACTTTGCAGCTCACCATCTTACAGCCCTGGGCAGGATCCTAGAAAGAATGTACCGTGCGGTCACAGCAAGGTGCCCCGAGGGATGGAGGGGGGACACCGTTCTCACTGCTTCTCAGGCTGCAGGAACCAAGGACAACCCAGGGCTCAGCTCTCTCTGCCCTCTATCTGCTCTCCTCACAAGGGAGGGATGGCATCACCCCAGCGTTGTGCTCAGCCCCGATGCCAGGGGGGTGCTCAGGTCCATGTGCTGTTGGTGTCTCTTCTGGATGATGCAGTGCCCAGTGAGCTCAAGGGGACTTGTCTGGAAGAGGACAGAGGGGGAGACCAGGGAGGTGGGACACCTGGGCTCTAGCCCCAGCTCTACTCGGAGAGAAGGACAAAGCACTGCAGAGGTCAAGAACGGCTGCTGGTTGCTGTGGTTGAACCACCGAGTCGAAAGCTGCCGTACAGAGTCAACCATGTAGCAGGTTTCTGGAACTGCGAGTTCTTGCAGGGGGGGAGGTGGGGGTTGTGATGCTGGAGCTCATAGGCACTGGGAAGGGGTGGGATGCTGAACTCCCTGGCTAGGCTGCAGACTGAAAGCCCCAGCTGGGTGACCAGGCGGGATAAACAAGCCCCTGTTTGGCTGCTGCTGAACAAGCCGCTTCAGAGAGAAAAGACCAGAAAGAGATTCCCCCATCTCCCACAGAACGACAGGGCAAGCTGGGGGCTTGGCTTTAGAGACTGGCAGCTGGGCTCAGCCACATGCTCGTGGCTTCATGTCCCAAGGAGAGGCCTCATTTCTGGTTTGGTCTTGGACCTGGTACAGTCATGTTCATGCATGCAGCCCCACGTGGTGCTGTGCTCACGGTCAAGACAGCTGGCTTCTCAGCCAGGCTCAGGGACCAGCTCCCGCGTGGTGGAGTCCAGCCAGCACAGCTCATGGTGTTAGTCTCATGGAGTCCAAACTCCTCCCTGGGGACCATCTTGTCACAGCACCTAGCAGATGCTAAATGCGAACAATGGTGGTTGCAGGGAAGTACAGGAAGCCCGATTCACACCCTCCCTACCCACCCATCCCCTTACGCAGTGCATTGCACAGGCACCATCGACAGGGAGAGACTTGACCCCTTAAATGGGGGCAACTATTGGGACTTAGCCCAGCCTCATCACACCAGGGGCCTCATACCCCTGAGGAGGGGCTGCTCCTCAGGGAGTGGCAGGACAGGACCCCAAGGTGCTCAGCTGCAGGGTGCTGGCCTCCTGGGAGCCTGTGAGTGTGAAAGAAAGGGGAGTATGGCCTTGTCGCTACTGCAAGTCCAGGGGTGTTAGGGGAACCCCGTCCTGCAGGGCTGGCCCTGGAGGGGGCTGTTTGGCAACACTGGGGGGTCTGATGTTAGACGCTCCAGGCAGATCCCCAGCCACAAGTTTCCCCTTTGCTTCGTGCCCTGGAAAAGCCAGCATGGACAAGGCTTTTGTATTCAAGTGCTCCCTGGTGCTCCACTGACAAAGTGCCTGGTGTCTGCCCCATCCTTTCAGTGTGAAATTGTCAACCCTTCGCTGGACTGCCCTGTCCTTTTTTGCCACTTTTAACCTCAGTCACATCCAGTGGAAAGCTGGGAGCCCTCCAGGGCCACAGGCATGCTGCAAAAGCTTTGCTGGCTAAGAGAGATGCTGGCCCTGCTGTGCGTAAGGGGCATACACGGGCTCCTGGTGCTGTCTGTCCTCACGGCAAGGTGCTGTGGTGGTAGACAGGACATTGCCCCGCGGGGAGAAGCCCAGGGCTTACAGCCATGGTCCTTGCTCTGTTACTGCGGCATATCCGTGCCAGTGTGCGGCCAGGTCTGAGCCAAGGGTGTGCAGTGCTCAAGGAGAGGGTTTCATGCAGGCTGGGTTTTGCCAGCTTCTCTCACACGTATGTGGGGCCATGCAGTGTCCTGTGGATACCGCAGGCAACCCCTGTCCACAGAACCGGAGAGGCCACATGCCAGGGACCCATGGCTCACAGCAAGGGGAAGGGGCAAAGCAAAACCAGAGCTCACTAATGCCCAGGAAGCCGCTATTCATCTCCCTGAAAAGAGCCTCATTTACAGGGTGCTGTGCATTAAAAAGTCCAGCAGCTTGCTGTGCTCCTCACTGAGAGCAAGGCCATAGCCCAGTCTTGGGCACCTCTTGCAGCCATTGCTGCCCCCGCTTTTCCCCGGCTCGTCTCTCCTGTGCACCATCTTCTTGACAGGCCCTCGGTCACCGGAGTTTCCATTTCACGGGGTGTGTTTGACACTTCCCCAAGGGGGTTTTGTTCTGAGTCAGGCAGGAATGAATCTGGGTGAAAACGTCAATAGAACAGGAGGTTTTTTTTCTGAAATTGACGTTTTTCAGAAATCCCATTTCAAAACAGCGATGATGCCCTGCAGATGTCAGAGCATGCCTTCCCGGGGGGGTTTCCATGGGCTCCGCTAGGAGGTCAGGGAAGACTGTGCTTTGGTAGAGACCGGCAGCAAAAAAAAGCCCTGCCTCAAGCAAACCCTTGTAGCCACACTTACCTCCATCTGTCTCCCTGGCTGCTCCCCCTGTACCGTTCCCTTCCGCTACATACCAACTCCTGTGTCTCTGAGCCCTGATCAGGATGGGATGGCAGCAGCTGCAGTGTCAACTGGGTAGTCCTCCCCAGTGATACAACTCGGACAGTCCTACGGAGAACAAATAAAAGGGTTGGGAGTCTAGTCCCTCCATTTAACTCTGTGGTGATCCACATTCAGGGGCCTCAGTGGTGCCTAGACTGACACTGGTCAGGGCCACACAAGCTTCCCCAAGGAAGTGGGTCAGTGCCCATGACCCAGGCAGCTCCCTAGCAGAGGCCAGGGTTGCCAGCTCTGGGACATCTCCCTATCTTCTTTTCCCTTCTGTTTTGCAGACGTCCCTTTGCTGGGTGCAAGGCAGGAGGCCATGAATAATTGCACAGATCAGCAGTACTGGGACAAGCTCCTGTGCCAATGCACCTCCTGCCGGCTTGTTTGCAAAGGGTCCACAGTCGAGCGATGCACTGCCTTCTGTGGTGAGTGCTCGGGGAGCCAACTGGCTGGGCTTGCAGACTGGCCGTGGGCACTGGAGAGGTCGGGCACTTGCCCCAGGGACACTGCTGCGCGATGCAGACTGGAGTGAAAGGCTCCGAGGAGTCTCAGCCCTTTGTATTGTGCCAGTGGCTTTGTCCTGCAGAGGATGGGGCCAAAAACACCGTGAAAAATAGCAGCTCTGAAGGAGCAGGTGGGGCTAGGGCTGGGGCTGGCCTGGGAAGTAGACTCAGGCAAAGCTCTCAGATGGCTCTAGCCCAGCAGGTTTTCAAGACAGCAGTGAGACAAAACTTCGTAGGAAGCACAATTCCCCTTCCTCCCTCCCAGCCATGCCCCTTCCACTACAGGCCGGGGCTTACTGCAGCCTCTGACTGCTCTCCCCTACAAGAGCCCCAAAGGAAGGAGTCTGCAGGGCAGAGACGTGGCTGTAGGGTCCTTGGGTCCAGTCCTCCCCTGAGAAACCTGCCTCTGAGCATGAGAACAGGGAGCTGGCAGCCACAGAGGCAGTGCGGAGCTGGGCCAGGAGATCGCCAGAGCCCGTGTCTGGATGGAGTCTCTCAGGGGTGTGGGGATAACTCTAATAACCAGAGCCCGGGGGGTCTTGGACCTGGCGGCTTGCTGAGGTTACCACTGGCAAAAGGGCTCTGTTACTAAAACCTGCCTTGTCCAGCGTGGCAGGGTCCTGCCAACAGCCAGCTGCCACATGGCACATGCCTGCCCCTGCGTCTCCAGCTGTGTGGCAGGGCTGACGCGCGCCCTGGGCAGGCACCAGCTGCAGCAGGCAGGGCAGGGTACTGGAGTGCCTGCACGTGCCTTCCACGGTGGCAGGAGCTCTGCTCTCTCCTGCAGAGGTGAGCGACGGCAGGCTGCAGGGAGGGCTCTGGCCGCCCCGGGGGAGCTCTGGGAGAAGGTTGTGCTGGTGGGGTGGTGCAGGACTCTCCCCGGCCACTCTCTTCTTGCTCTGTTAAACCATTCCCTTTCCCAGCGATTCAGCCCGTGGCTGAAGACCACAACAAGAGATCTGGTCCCTGAGACTGGAGAGTAGGAGCTAGGTCCTCCAAAGTCCAGAGTGAGGATGAGGTATCCCAAGGTTTTAAACATGAGCCTTCCTTTGTCCTTCTGCCACTGGCGGGCTCAGGCTGGGCTTAAACAAAAGGCAGAGGCCATCTTATCTTCACCTGGCGCCAGGGCTGGGCCTCAGGTGGGAGGAACCAGCAGACACCAGGGTAACGTTTCAGGAGTTGGCAGCGCTCGTGCTGCTCGGAGCATGCTGCCTCCGACCAGCAGAGCTGGGCTCCAGCGTCGCAGGAGCTCCTCTTGCGACGGGCTCAGCAGAGCGTGTTTGTCTCCCTCCCGCCCGCAGCCTCCATGGAATGCAGCGAGCGCGCCGGCTCCTACTACGACGCCCTCCTGAGAAAATGCATCAGCTGCTTTGACATCTGCGGGCGGCACCCCATCCAGTGCATCTCCTTCTGCGAGAGCGGTGAGGCTGCCGCCAGCCCTGGCTATGCTCTGGGCTCCGTTGGGTGGAGGTGGGGGTGCCAGGGGCTGTACCCAGGCAGGCTTTGCTGGTGTCTGCCAGCCTGGGTGGGAGTGGCAGGGGCGACCCCACTGGGAGGTGGGTGCATGAAGAGTCCTTGCAGGTCTCACCCAGGGGGAGAGGGGCTGGTTCTGATATGATTACTGCAAACCGCAACGCCTCTAATCACTTCCACACCCTCCCTGCGTCTGCTTCCGACCCCTCCAAGCACCAGTGCAATTTAGCCCCTCTTGCCCAGTGCTGGGAAGCGCTGATGTGCTGCTTGTCCCAATGACTTTCAGATAAGCTGGTAACTACCTCATCCACTGTGGTTGCTGTGGAGCGGAGGCCATGCAGTGACCAGGACCAGTGGCTTGTGCTCTACCTGCTGCTGGGCCTCTGCCTCTGCATCCTCATCTGCTCTTTGCTGCTGGGCTGGACCCACTTCAGGAGGAAGGGGGAAGTGGTCTCCTGCCAACCAGGCCCCAGGCCATGCCACAAGAGAGAGGATTCATCCAAAGGTACGTGCCAGCTGCTGGAGGGCAGGGGGACATTGTGGCAGAGTCCAAGGGCAGAACAGGGCACAGCTGAAGCCTGACACAGGCAGGTAGCTAAGGGCTGGCTCTTGCACCACATCTGGGGTGGGTGGAGGATACAGGTGCTCTAACTACATCTGCTCCTAATGCCAGCAAGCGTCTTGGACATAGACTTACAGCCAGGAGGGACCCTTAATGCTCCTCTGAGCTCCTACGTAACACAAGCCAGAGAACTGCCCCAGCACTGTGCTCAGGGATATTTGCTATGACAGCAGTCCAGGAGCTTGACTGTGAATCCCAGATTGCAGATACCTGGGAGGGCAGCACCAGAGGGGGAAGCACTGGCCTGGGACCACCAGCTTGGGATTCAAATCCTGGACTCCCTGTGTGATGTCAGGCATGTCACAGTGTTTAGATGCCTTTCCTCGCAGCACATATCCCATCTCCCTGGGTTCCTGTATGGAGGCTCCAATAATACAGCACTGAGGGCCATGCCAGCTCGCAGATCTAGGTCTAACCCTGGGCTCTGATGCTCAGTTCTGGCCCAGACACAGACTTTCTGGACCTCAGTTGTTCCTGTGCCAGCCTTCAAGATCTCTGGCTCTCTCCTGGAGCCCTTTGCTCTGCTAGTCACTATTAAGGGAGCTATTTGCACAGGGCATGGCCTAATCATCAGTGTTCAATGAATGAGGTGCAACAAAAACCTCTTGAGAGAGTCAAGGAGGTGGTTTGTGGCTCGCCTTGGAGAACAACCAGGGAAACCCCCCCAAAGATGAGCAATTACATGTTCAGGCTCCCACCCCTCCATAGTTGATGCATGTGCCTGACACAAATGCTGCCACAGCTCAGTGTGCAGCAGACTCACACACGGCCTGGTGCTGCCATAATCAGGTGAGCATTGCCCTTTGCTCTGCTACTGCCCTGAGCATACAAAGCTTTCAAGCACTTTATACAAACATTAATAGATTGAGCTGCGCCACCCAGGTGAGGTCCATGTTATAGCTGGGCATTAAAGATTTGGAGACGTTTAATCCTGTGGTAAAGACTCCAGGGGTAAGACAACCTCAGCCCCCAGGCTGCGAGCTCCAAGTTCTCCTCCCCAGGAAATCCAGCCCATGGTTCTGCAGCAGCCCAATGGTTAGGTGATGGCAGTGACTGATGTGTGCCTGGCTGGCACTGCTGGCTTCTCCTTCTGGTGGCTGGCACCGGCTGGCCGACAGCTGGTCCCGTCCCAGGGATGAGGAGTTGTAAAGAACAAGCCTGTCTCTTCCTTTCTAATTAAGCAGCCAGGCAGCCATCAAGAGCCTGAGCTCTAATAATGGTAGCAATCCCGTTTGCTCAGTCTGGGCAGCTCGCAGGAGGACTAGCATTCACTTGGCAGGGACCCAGCTGAACAATGGCTTCTTGGTCCCTTGTAGCAGGCCGGATGGGGCAGCTGCTCCATCTGCCCAGCTCCCAGGGCCTTCAAAGGCAGAGCCAGGTGCTGGGTGGTGGCCATGCCAGGCCCCAGAGCTCCGGCTGAGCTGCGAGCAGGCTTGTTTGCAGGAACATGGGGCCTTGCTTTGAACCCTGCCCCTGCAGAGCACCATGGTAGCTCCTGGGGGCCTGTGCCCTCACAGAGCAGGAAGGTCCCTGTCCTGAGAACCAGGCTGCAGAGAGAAAGCTTGTGCCAAGTAAAGCCACTGCAGAGGTAGGGAAGGGGATGGGACTATGACAGACTCGCAAAGTCACAATGTTTTTGGAGACTGGCCAATGCAGGACTTAGATGGCCCAGGTTCAACTACCTACTCTGCCAGACTCCCTGGTGTGACCTTGGGCAAGTCACTTAGTTTCCCTGTGCCCCCATTCCCTGGCTGCAGCCAAAGGGAGGGAGAAGCAGAGCACTCCTGCTGGGGGCCCGAGGGGGAGAGGATGGTGATTCTCGCTCTCACAGGCTGCAAACACACCACGAAGCCTGCCGTGGCCTGGGCCAAGCAGAAGCTGATGCCCCAGGACGAGCTTTGTTCACCCCACCAGCACAGAGGGGCTCTGCTGGGTCCTAGGCTGTTCCCACAGTGCCAGGTCCTCCTTTCCAGCTGTTCACTCTGTTTCCTATACAGCTTTTGCCTTGTGGTGCTCTTCCACGCAGGCAGCAGCTTTAGGGCTGCTCTACACATGGTGGGGCGGGCAGGGGGCCCAAGGTTGCAGAAGGGAGGGGAGGAAGCCACAAGTCCCCCTCTGACTCCAGAGGCGGCAGCCGCAGCCAGACATGACATGACTTATCGTTCCCTGTCCTGTGTTTGCAGATCGTTTAGTGGAAGCGGGAAGCGCTGGAGATGGATTTGCTGGAAGCAGGATACCAGAGCCAGTGGAGACCTGTGGCTTCTGCTTTCCTGAGCAAGGGGCTGCCACACAGGAGACCAGCCCATGTCACAGTAGCTTCTACCATCTAGGAGCAAGGGCTGCTGTCCCTGCCCCTGAGGACGGCCACTTCAAAATTATATGCTCTCCATCGCAAGAGAAGACGCTCACAGCATGAACTCACAGTCGGGCTTCTGTGTGGTTGCCAACAGCCTAACTGCTGGGAAGAAAGCTACTTGCCCTTAATTTCTGCCCTGTTTCCAATAAGCACCACTATACCTTGCCTGCCCATCAGTCACACTCCCTTTCGTACTATGGAGTGGGACGGGCAGCCCATCACTGCTATTCTCCACAATGGAAATAAAAGTCTCATGATTATACTCAGGAAACCTCTTGCTTCCTTTCCCATTTGGCAGCCTCCATCTGCTTGTGGGTCAAGTGAATCAATCTTTCAGTGCGGCTCCTTCTTCAGGCACCCATGTCACAGGTACTGCCCCTTGGCCTCTGCAAACGAAGGACGAGGGACTGCTAGGGACCCCGCTTGTAAGTCAGGCAGTAGGGAGCGAGCTGAGCAGCTCCTAACTCACGGGCAGGGAGGAACAGGAGAGACTTTGCTTGGTTTGGGGCTGGCCCTGCAGGGGAAGAGGTACTTTTTTGCCAGCGTAGGGCAAAGCAGTGAGGGTCTTCCTCCCCTTCAGACAGGGCCTCTTGGTGAGGGGGGACATGGCCCACACAGCCAGGCTCCCTTCGGCAGGATTTTCAGTGGCCCACAGACCAATGGTGACCAGGGACAATCACATCCCTGCATACTTCCACCCCTGAGCCCACGGCCATCAGTGTACCAGCAGAAAGTTGCTTATCCCCAGCCAGTCACTGGTACACTGTAGTGCTTGACATTTCCATCCCTGTTCTGCATGAGACGCCTCCACACCTTGAAAACTTTGCCAAGGCTTGAAGCATATAGGGATTTTTAAAAGTTCTATTTTAAAATAGCTTTAAATGTCTCAAACTGTTGTCTTCTAGTTACAGATCACTTTTTCCGGCCTTTCTCTTCCTCCAGCCTCCAACCATTATTGCCTTCTGGGCTGGGGTCCAAACTTCAATAGAAGCCAATCATTCTGGTTAAAGAAAATTCAGTAATGCTGTCTTTACAATGCATGGATGGTATTTGGCAGGATTCCAAGAAGCCAGTGATGGCCACACGGGCTGTGCTGACCAAAGCAGCGCGTCTTGTAGCTTCAACAGAAGCATCTTGGAAGCAGAGGAAGCTCAGTAAGGAACGGGGCAGGGAGGGGAGCCCGGCCGTCAGGTCAGGAGCTCCATTTCCAGTATGCCGAGATGGGATTCGTGGGGAGGTGGCTGGTTCAGCAGGCCGACTGGTATATGACAAGACAGGTTGCAGCGACTGCAGCTCTCAGCCACGATAGTCTGAAATAGGTTGTCTAAATTGCTGGGCTCACAGATCTATAGAGTAGTGCTTCAAATGCAAACCTGTGTAGAAATTGGTTCAATATTTAGTTAAGAGCACTGCTTGATTTGTGTTCCTGTCTCTGGCCTTGCTAGCTGACTACACAAAAGAGACATCAGTCCTTAGAGGCACCGGGATTTATGAGCACAAAGATGAATGGTGTTGGGACAACTCTCCCAAGGCCAAACATTTTCAGAAGAGCCCAGTTAATTTAGGTGCCCCTGTTGTGGTTACCCAATCTTAGACATCTTCAAAAGGCCTGGCTTTCAGATGTGCTTGAAAGACCTGGTCCCTGTAAGGGCACGTCTAGAATCCATCACTTTGGAGAGGTCTTAGCTCCAACACTGAGGTATGTAGGTTTTAAAACCTCATTGGGACGAAAACGGTGTCTAGGGCTACATGAATCTTACACTGTGAGGATGAGAAGCCACCTGCCTTGAAGAGACTTGCTGGGGACTCTGCCTTGTAGAACTGAGTGCGAGGAGAAACACCAGGAAACCAAGCTCAGGAAACTCAATATTTGTCATGAGAAAATTACCACCATCTTTAGACAGCTAGAAGAAAGTGCAAGCGAGGGGTTATAATACTGCCAACAAGTGCCACCTTTTAAAAAAAAACAACAACACATAATACATCTCTAAGAAACTGTTTTAAAATATTCCACCTGGTTAGTATCTTCCTGCACTGAATGGGACTCGTCTTCTTGGCACTGCCACGTCAGTGCCCCAGGCGGTACTGTTGCGGACAGGATAACCTCAGGACACAGAGCAGAAACCGGCCAAAGCTGGAGAGCTGAGGGTGCGTCTACATGAGACACTAAATGCGCAGTAAACTCATTCTACTGCGCATTAGCACATCATGGCAACAGCCGTGCTATTGTGTTAATGTGCAGTCAAATGAGTCTACTGAGCATTGATATCACTAAAAAGGTGTGCGCCGGCACTACTACAGCACATTGAGTTAATACTTCTTATTACAGGTACTAAACTTAATGAGCAGCAATTAGAGCGCATTAATGCATGTGTAGACGTGCCCTGAGTGGCTTTGAGGTGAGGCGAGGACTCCAGCTACCACATATCCTGGGGTGACAGAGGAGTTTCTCATTAGCCCTAAATTTTCATCATCCTGAACTGCCCCCTGAAGGGCACCAGGATGTAGTTAAGATATCTTGCTACAGCGCCAGAGGCATAATGTAAAGCCTTGCTCAGGGCCCTGCTGAGGGCTGCCCCCCACTCAACCCAGGTATTGGCAGGCACTTGGCCATTCAGGCTGGGGTGGGGTCAAAAGGCAGGCAGATGTGACACTGGCCACACTGCTGTCTGATGGCTTATCCAAGCTCACCTAATGAACTGCTTGGCTCTGGCAAACCCAAAACGGCACTCAGACTCAGAGCAGCAATCTCTGTCTCCACATTCTCCCATACAGTAGTTGAAGTCCCTGCAGAGGGATGCAATGGCAGGGACCTCTCTTCAATTGCACGGCATGTACCTTTAGGACAATGAACACAGAAGAAAGGTGAAGCCTTCCCAGACTTGCATCAAATCTCCTCTTCTCCAGCCTGGTTTCTCAAATCCGCCGACTGAGCCTTGAAATGCTGCCAGCCGAGGCACAGGGCCTGTCTATCAGGACGATGGCACAAACTGATGATGTTGTACTTTCCTGTTAAAAAATAACACACATTTGTGGGCCTCTTGCATGGGAGGGGCGGGCAGGGCTGTGTGCAACAGGGAGCATCACTCACATCATTGGGGCTTACAGGGAACGGGAGGTTTCTGTCTCGGTCAGCAGCTACAAGGGGAGTTGTTGGTCTTTGTGGAAGTCGTAATGGAGGAGAATGAGGCTGTTGAAGAGGGAGGAGGTGGATGTCCGGTAGCCAGCACAGACGGCAGCTCTAGGCCCAAGCAGTTTCAAACTGAGACACGGTGGTTGAAGACTAGGGCTGTTTCCTGGCAGTTAATGACGGGCTGGAGGATGATGCAAAACTAGCTGGTCGCTGCTTGCCAGGAAGAGCTCGGCCTGCAGGTCATTATTGCTATTTCTTACCCGTGTGACATTTATAGACGAGGGATAGGAAGCTGCTCCCTTATGCAGTTTGTTTACTGAGCTTTGTTCAGCAGCATCTGGAGCGCAGAACTGAACTGCTCAATGTTCCTCCATGCACAGTGGAGAGGATACGCGAGGTCCCCTGCAAGGTACGGCACCTCTTGCTGTCTCTGTGGATAACGACCGCGCTGGGGAGAGGTGCTTCATGAACAGCCCTGGAGAATGAAGCAATGACACGACGCGAGTGCAGGATGGCCCTGCACGCCCGGGCCAGCATGGCTCGATACCCCAAGCCATGGAGACTATTCCGGCCTGAGCAAGGACTTCTGTCCCCATAAGGCTCGTTTTGGCTGCCCTGCCAGCAAAGGGCGATGTGGGTATCCCCCGGGATTTGTTTTGTGTGCAGGCACTTCTGTTCTGAGAACTAGATTGAGACCACAGAAATTTCGCTTGGCGTGAGCCTAACAGAGATCAGAGGGTAGCAGCTTTCAGCTGATCATCAACCCAGGCCAGGTATGAATTGGCCACCGAGAAACGAAACGAGCCGTCTCCCAAGACGCGGCGCTCGTAACGCTTCAAGGCCAGCAGCTTAGCTTAGCTTAGCTCAGCTCAGATGCTCCGGGCTCTCTCTCACAATGCCCGGGGAAGTGATCCTAGTCACTGTGGGGAAATAGCTCCAATCCTCGCTCCCCGGTGTCTGCCAAAAGAGGCAGAGCCTTGTAAGTGAAATAAATAACCAAAAAAAAAAAAAATCTCAGCCGGAGATCTCCACCCCCCGTAAGCAGTGCAGTTGCAACCAGGATCTGTCTCAAGGGGGCTGAAGTGCTCATTAACAGCTCAAACAAAGCAACATTAAAAAAAAAACGGTTAGCATGACAGCACACGCTGCTCGACTCTCGCGAGCCAAGTCCCCCTGTTCGCAAGAAGGCCGGATGCTGTTCTCATTCATTCATTAATTCAGAGTCCACTTGCCCTCTGGCAGGCCTCCCTCCCGTTACCAAGCAACCCGCGCAGTAGAGCGGCCCATGCTGTAGCTGCTATTAAGTGCTAGCTTTTCTCTGGCACTGGCTGCGACGGAGGCAGGGAGAACAGCCGTGCCCTACAATAGAAGGCAGCCTGCGTTGCTGCAATCCTGGAGACCGCAGAAAAAAGCCTGTCAGGCGCCAAGCTATTATGATAAATGGGAAGTGAATGTTGCACATGCCCTCCCCCTCCCCCCTTTCTATGGGAATTTAGTACAAACAATCATTGTATCAATATTGAGGGGAAAAGGAACACAGAATAAGCCCTCAGCCCGATAGGCAATGAGAGAATGGGATATTTGCAAACGCCAAGTACAAACAATTAGACGCGTTAATGCAACAGACTCGAGAGAACCAACAGAGTCTGCATCCAGGCAGCTGCGGCTACCTAATTACAGCTGGCCGCGCACGGCAGAACCGACTTCCTCCGAGTGAGGTTAGCAACGTACCCGTCTAATAGGAACGGAGGCAGCGGGAGCTCGCAGCGGCCTGCTCGGCTCGCTTGCTCGCTCGCCAAAGTGAATTCGGCTAAATTGAATTAAGGCCACTTTCATTCTGAATCAGGGCAAGGACGGATGAACAATTACTGCAGCGTAGACGTGGGCGAGGCTGCATCGTGCGTCGTCTACTCTGTGCTGATGGCCTGCGCGCGCGCGCCTGCCCCACAAATTTGTGTGGGACGGTTTGGATAGGGAAGACCCTGCCTTGGGCTGGGGCTGGGACTAGAGGTCCCTTGCAACCTGACTTCTTTATGAGTCAAAGTGGAAGCCTCCTTCTTCAAGGGAGACGTTACTGCTTCCATTCACCGAGCGGGGGGAGAGTGCGCCTGGCCAGTAGCTTCAGAGCACTTTATGCCCAGTAAAGTCCAGCCCCTTTTTCTGCATAGCAAAAATATGCACATGCCCCTACCTTAAAAGCATCTAGACAAGGATTTAATGCAGTGTAATTAAGCCCCTTTAAAAATTACACCTGCAGTTAATTCAGATTAACCTTCCCGAGGGTCCCTCTATAAAACCCCTGTGTTTTGTAACCGAAAGTACAAGGCGCCTTGAAGAAATGGACTGAAATGATGATCTCCCCCTAGTCAAGAGGCCGGGGGAGAGGGAAGGGGTCAACAGACGGCATAGTAAGGGTCTCTGGCCTTTATTTTTGCCTCATGTACAAAGCTATGTCAACACCAGCAGCTAAGCGTGATGTGCCGTGTTGCACACGCTGCTTCCACCCAGTCACTGGGAATTTCTTCTGCTGCTTGGTCAGGGCAGTGCTCAGCACGCAAGGGGCAGGTTGAGCTGCTTTCCAGAATGCGTTTAAAGTCAGGAGTCGAAACAACAGGATAATTAGCTGTGGGCCGGTTTCGAGGCAGGCATCACTCAGCCCGTGCCCTTATGAAGCACCGAAGGCCTTGCTGGGTTTCCCAGGAGCTGACGTGGAGAAGCAGCAGTGGGGGCAAGACAGCAGCAGGGATCCTCCTAGTTCTCTAACATACGTGTCTGGAACAGGAGCTTAACATCTTTTATGCAGAGGCAGAGACAGCACAAGGCCTAGTGAGGCAGAGATTTTTACAGGGCGCTGGTTGTCACAGCGGTGGCAATCCTGCCACTCCCCCGTCGTCATGATTTACTATTGCTGGAGGTATCAACCAGCCTTTCTGCAGAGGATGCAGGGACCGACCTTCCAGCCAAAAGCAGCTTTCTGCTTGCTTGAAACTCTAGATTCAAATGAAGCACAGCCGTGAAAGGCACCCTCCCCCCACTCCTTGAAAAATACATGTCATCACAGATCTGCTAATGCCAAGGATGTGCCTTCCCCTAGCACATAACAGAGAGCATTAAGGCTGGTTCCACAGAGCTGGCTTTGTCTCCTGAGCCCTTTCCTTGCACGCGATGAACACGTCGGACGGGGCTTGCTCCCGCAGATGAACCTGCGCCAGCAAGAACACAATTCCTTCCTTCGCCTTCGGCAGCAGGAAAGGAAAGGGAGGGCTAGGCTTTCGGCGTCACAAAGCCAAGGATGCCTTTCTGCCACAAGGTGGTGCCCCGTCTTCGGTAACATCCAAGGTGGTGGCTCAAGCTGCATCAGGAACCAGCTAAGGAATAACGAGAGGCTGCTTCTTTTCTTCCACTGCGAGCTTGCTGCATTATTAAAAAGGTAGCAGAAGCTGTCGTCAAGTGTCTGCACAATAAGCACACGCGGTTCTGGATGCGTGCGCGCACGATCCTTTACACTCCATCTGCAGTTCTTTCCTTTGCTACGACAACTCTGCAGCACCCACTTAAATGCGATCGTCACCAAATAAAGTCTGAACTCCTCCAAGCTGGAGGATGGGGTAGACAGGTTAAGAAAGCCCAGTGTTCTACCTGCCAAGCAGGAACCGTGCTGCCTGCTGGCCCCAGCACCTTCAGGTTTGCTTCCCGTATTTGGCTGGTGGGTGCACTAGATGCTAGCTGGTTCAAATACACTTCTGAGCTTCTGCCGCTGTCAGTGGGTGTTGCAGAAACCTCTTGCACTACAGAAGGGCTGGCTTGTTGTCCTCCTCTGGGCACGTGAATCAACAATGGGAATCCAGTCTGGTGTGGAGCTTCAGTTGCAAGATGCTCATTCCAGAAATAGCTTTGCTTAGTCTCCTCCCATCCCCTCCGCCGAGTACACCACACTGCTCTCCAGATCTGTCCTATGCAGGTAGGCACAGGTGAGTTGTCTCCAGATGACAGGGGTCGGTTTAACCTTTTCTCATTCTCCAGTTAGCTGTGCAGACAAGCTCTCTTTGCCTTGACCACCCCAGTCCAGGCTGCACCCGACAAGGAGAATCTTTTGCTGCTGCTGCCAACACGTCCGAGTACATATGCAGAGATAGAACAAGACCTTTTCCATGTAGCCCTTACACAGAAATACAGGGGCTAAAGCTTGACCAGACCAAGGTTTGTAAAACCCACTGCGCAGGGGAGGGGAGAGGGGCAAAACCATTTTTATTACTGTTTTCAAGCTTTGCATTGCGAAGGGTTAAAAGGTGAGCAAACCCTTTCCCCCTTGGACTGCAATTCAATTTATGTCCCAGCCTCCTGGGAGTAAGACAGCGCATGTCGAGTTATGCCAATAGGACACTTATAAAGAGAGCAGAGAGAGAAGGGAACAGAAATGCATTTGTGACAAGGCCGAAGTGTGCCAGCGACTAAGGGCAAAGGACACCGATGAGGAGGCTGGGATCAGACACAGGAGAGAGACATATGCAAAGAGTTAACAGATGTGGGAGGACACAAGGAGCCAGTGAAAGCCTGGTGAATACAGCGGGAGAAAACGCTTTGTTTACTTCCTAGCCAGTGCATTGCAGAAGTGCTCCATAGCAGCAGAGCCATCCCTCCCTGCTCCACCGGCAGCAGCCATCTCTAGCAGATGGTACATTTTCAATACCAAGGGTCTTGCAAACGCCACCTCCTTGCTAAATCAAACCGACACACAACATTTTTTCCCCCCCCGAAACAAAAAGAACCAAGACCACTCTTACAGTATAAACACGCCAATTCATTCATTTTACTGATGGTTGCATTTATGAATTTCATTCTCGTGAAAAAAAGGGAATAAAAGGAAAAAAAATTAAGAAAATAGCTATTTATAGAAAACAAAACAAAACAAAAACAAAAAAAAGGGCTCAAACAGAACAAGACTCTGTGCTGATGCTGTGATGAGCAGTCCAATGGCATCAATGGTACCTGGGCCGCAGGCATGCTTGGAAACCTGTCTCAGTACTGTCGCTTCGGTTCCACAATCCAGGGTTTTCTTTTTTAAGTTTGTCGAAACAAAAGAGTCTAATAGTTTCATACTGTATTTATTTAATAACTAAAATTCACAAATAAAAAGATACTTGCAAAGTCCTTAATTGTGTCATCCCCTCCTCCTCCACTTCACTGCTTTCAGACCCATATGCATAAAAAAAATGGGCTTGGATTTTTTTTTTTTGAATTATAACTGTTATATGATTGGTCAGTTGGAGCTGAAGCACCAATGGAGAAGATGCTGTATGGAGATGAGGGTACACCCCCCTTGCCTTCCCACACACATTTCGGAGGACCACAGGAGATGTACCATTGCCCGGACTCCTCTGCTCCCGTTTCCCCACCCAGAGCATTCCTTTCATTGTAATATTTCCTCTCTTACGTGACTGACTGTAGCCTCTTTATTTTCCCCCCTTTCTGTCCTTGCAGGACTGCATACACATTGGACATTGTTCGTTTCTTACTCCGCCAGGCTGTGAGCCAGTGTCAAGTAGGTCCTGTTACAGCTCAGTGCTAGTTGTTGTTTAATGGGTCTTTTCATTTCAGGTAGGTTTGTGTGTCATTTCAGAAGGCTTGCTTATTTGCTTCCTTTCATTCATCTGACAAGCTGCTGGATAAGGCTACTCATACTCCAGGAACTGTTTGTGATAGAACAGCAAATATCTGCAAAAAAAAGAAAAGGAAAGAAAAAAAAAAGAAGAAAAGACACCATTTTATCTGCACATTACAGCAGCTTTATATTTCTAATGACCCACTCATGATAAGAGGACTATTAGCTTAATATATATATATATATATATATATATACATATATACATACATACATATACACACACACACACACATTTTTAAGGAAAGATTCCAGGGAAGCGTGTCCGCTTCCTACAACGACCAGGAAAAGTCAATTGAAAGGATTTTATCACCCTCCCAATCTGTTCATTAGAAAGTGAGGGGTGGAAGGGACCTCAGGAGGTCACGTCTAGTCCAACCCCCTGCTTGAGGCAGGACCATCCCCAACTAGATCATGCCAGCCAAGGCTTTGTTTAGCCGGGTCTTACAAACCTCTTTGACTATGCACCCTGCAGCTATAGTCACGGTTTGAAAGCTAAGCAGGGTGCGCTAGGTTACTACTTGGGGAAGTGGGGAGGATCTCCACTCGACTGAGGATGCTGTAAAAAATGGCGATGGAGATTCTGCCTGGGACACCCTCTCCTTCAAGCCCATGGACTGTTGGAGGGGCCATTTTCTGAGGCAGCTGTAAGACTGAGGTCTCCACCACTTAATTGTTAAAGATCCAGTTCCCCTTGATTTTAAAAAGAACCAAGGACCCTTGCATACCCACCCAAATCTGACCGGCAGCGTATCTAACGCATCTACCTATGCTTTGCTTTGTGGTTTCAACTGGATAAAACTTCTCTTCTCTTCCAAAATACCATGCAGTCTTTCTGAGGATTGCTATAAGACTACTGAACTCTATACCCATATGAAGCCTGCAGTTCAGTGAAGCAATCCCTGTGCATCCCATCCCCTCTCCCTCCCCCCCACATCTCAGCAGGTTTGCTGCAAGGCTCAGTTAAAATTGGAGACTGAGAGCCACAAAAAGACTATTACCTCTCATCTCCTCCCCCTCCCATAGAGTTCCCTTAACCTTTTGCCTCCTTCCACAGATGGAGGCCCAGTCAGAGTCAGCATTTATTTAGATAGTGACTAAATGGATAAGATTCCTTTCAGTTAGTTAACATTGTGTCTTAAATCAGCTGGGGAGGCTACTGTTGAGAGGAGCTGCGAGCTACTTCCACAGATGAGACCAGCCCCAGAAGCACCGTTACCTGTCTCCTTCCAAAACAAAAACCCACTAAACTAATTTGGTCCACTGACCTTTAGAATGAATGAATGAAGCAAAATAATTTGGCACTAAAAAATGGGTATTATAAAGCAAAGGCACATTGCCAGGTTGAATTTCAGAAAAAGAAAAGTGAAAACCTATTAAAAAATTGTAAACTGAACATCTGTGCCTACAGCAATCAAAGAAAATGTCAGGTATAATTAAAAACAAGAACAAAACAGATCTGATCTTTCCAATACCAAACCCATGGTTGGAAATGCCAGCATGGAGGCGATTACAGATTTTAAGTTGTCTTATTTATTCTCAAAATAGAACACAATCCCTGATGCCTCTCGAATGACAAACATGTACAAATGCCTTTGTGCAACTTCCCAGTACTTGCTGGATGCAAAGAGTTAAAGCCACAGTGTCAACATAAAATCAATTGAAAGGAAAAATTAAAAGTACTAGCATCACACCTGCTTTCCGCACTCCCCTGCCTCTCTGTGGTTCAGCGTTTCCTACTGGCTTTTCTTCAATCGCTTGCCGTTATAGTAATCTTAGAGGGGTTTTACCTGGCTTTTCATACAGAGTCATGGCTTTTGTTTTCGGGGTGTCTGTTCAGATATTTATATGACACTCAACACCATATTGTTTGATCGTCAGCTGGGGCCAAACAAGCCTCTTCCATTTGCAAAAGCTTAAAAAGGTCTTCCTGATCTTTGTGACTTCAGGTGGAGAAGGAAATGGGGACAGAGCACCTGTCCTGTTGGTGACGTTGTAGGATCTTGTGTCTCCTTGTAGGAGACAGTGAACATGAGTGCCAGTTACAGACACCAGTCTTGTATGATGCACAGACAGAGCTGGAAGTTGGCCTTCACTGTCTCAGTGGTCAAGCTGCTGGGTCAGACTTGCTTCCTCCTTCCTGGGGCGACCTCCTCTAGATGTTTGGCAGGGGGATCTCCTACAAAGGTACTTTCACAGCATTTTTCAAACTCGACTTCTTTCTCACCCTGTCCAGCTGCCACTCACTCGCCTGTGGCTCTCACCACACCCCTTTTCTGCTTCATAACAACTGTCTTCCTTCCACCAACATGGGGTCTTGTATTAAAGACAAAACTTTCCCATCCCCTTGTTTGTCCACAACCTACCCTTCACTGTCTAGTACATCCTTAATGCTAGCCTTGGTGATGATGGCGTCATCACATTTGAACCACTGGTCCTTGTGTTGCCGGATGAAGCTGGTATAGTGCCCGCTCTCCAAGGTTCCTTGGTGATTAACTACTGCAAACAAGGAATACCTGGTAGGGAAAAGCATGGTTACTGAATGATTGGATCCATGGCAGGGAGGGAAAAGAAAAGAAAGAAAAACACTTGGCATTTTCATATATGTAGAAACTTGTGCTCGTCTATGCGTCTGCATAAGCAGTGGATGGGATCTTTAATGGCATTAACACACCAGTACACTTAACAGTGGGTGGGGATGGGTTGCCTTCATCTAAAGAAAAAGAACCGCGGTTTCCCCCCTTATCTTGCTACTCCCTGAAACTGATTGTGCTATTACAGCTCTGGGAGAGCGGTCAGAGGTTTTTCTTTGAAAATAAATAGATTTCTATCAGTAGGCAATAAGGCTAGAAGGGACAATTTTAATCATCTTGTCTGACCCCTGGTATAACACAGGCCATAGCACTTCCCTCCCCTTTGTCCATTTTGGACTATAGCAAAGCTCTAGAAAAACATCCCTATCTGGAGTTAAACATTTCCAGTGAAGGTAAGCTGATGCAGTGGTTAGTTACCCTACCTATTAACAGTTTGCTCCCTATTTTTAGCCTGAATTTGTCTGTCTTGGATTTCCAGTCACCAGATCAAGTTATACCTTTAGTGTGCTATAGCAAGGAGTGTTTTGTGGTTCTTTACTCCCCTCCCCACCCCCCGGAGGTACTTACAGGCTGTGATTAAATCACCGCTTAAACCAAACAGATTGAGCTCCTTGAGTATTTCACTCTAAAATGCATTTGCCCAATCCTTCAGTCATTCCCATGACTCTTCTCTACTCTCTTTAATTTTTCTTCTTTAACTGTGGACCCCAGACCAGATCAGTTTTCCAGTAGTGGCTGTAGCAAACACATTATAACCTCCTATTCCTACCCAATGTTGCCCTGTTGGTACATCCAGAAATCATATTAACCCTTTAGGACATGGTGTTACACTGAGAACTCATGCTACCTTATTATCTAGCACATCTCCCAAGCCTTTTTCAGAGGGCTGAAAACCTTGTTTCCCAGGAGAGACTATCCCATCCTCTGCGCATGGCCTACATTCTTTCTTTCACCCACATGACTTTACCTCTGTCTGTATTAAAAATGTATATCGCTGGCTTGTGCTCAGCATACCCGAAAGATTGAGATCACCATATAGCTATGAGTTGTCCTTTGTGCCATTTACCACTCCCCCCATCTTTGTGGCACCTGATTTTTATTTTCTTCTGGGGCACTGATAAAAATATTAAATAGTCCAGGGTCAAGAAACAATCTGAGGGAGCCTTCATTGGAAGCTCACCTCTTTGATGACAATTCCCCACTTAAATTTTGACTTATCAGCAGCATGTTTTTAATCCATTTAATGTGCAATTTTGTATCACTGTAATTTCTTAATCATAATGTCATGTGGACCCAAGTAAAATGCCTTACAGAAGTCTACGCCATCAACCCTATTACCCTGTCAACCAAACTTGTAACCGCATAAAAAAAAGATATCAGTTTGTGTGACAAGATCTATTTTCCATAAACCCATGATGATTGACATTAATTGCCCCAGTTTAATCCTTAATTGAGTCCCATATCGGCCATTCCATTATTTTACCCAGGATCAATGCCTGACTGGCAGGCCTATAATTATTGGGGTCATCCCTTTTTACCCTTTTAAAATATTGGCACAACAGTAGCTTTTTTCCAGTCTCTGGAACTTCCTCACAGTCAGTAATGATAGTTCCCACCCCCTGTTGCAACAGAAGTAAAAGCATTTAAAGAAAAAGCCTCTCTCACTCTTATACCAACGACTTCTAATTCATACCATATCATCACTACTAGTGTTCAGTCTACCATGAGTTGCCAAAAACTATGAAGGCTAAGTAAAACCTGCAGTATGAAGCTTTATTTCGCAATGGTTCAGACTGTGCTGGGAAATACGACAATGCACTTATCACGGCAGGACACAGACCAGATTCAACTTCACCTTGCTAAAGCCAGCCGCCATGCACAATAGGAGAGGACTGCAGTGTACCACTTACTTATTATCATTGTTTAGACTATCCGTAGGCTGCTGGTATTGCCCGTTCATCCTGCTCTCTTTACTGCAACAAAAATACAAAAAACAGTTACTTAAAGCAGTGGTACTGCAAGCATAGGTAAGGGGGTCATGTGTGGCACTGTGAGCCTGTTTTCTGCCTCCAGATATAAATACGACCATGCTCAGTGGTACAAGTGGCTTGCTAAGCACTAAGGATGCTTTATTTGTGCTCGCATCAGTGGCACCTAAATGGGATTTCTTCTCCCAGCAGGGCCTCATCCTGTGAGCAAGCGCATGCTTAAGTCAGCTTCTGAGTCTCCAAACTTTAAGGCAGCTCAAGGAAAGATTTATTTGACTCTCTAATTACATTAACTCCTTAAACTATGGTGAGTCAACCTCCCTTGTTCTGACTTGAAAGTTTATTTTGCAATTTTGACTACAGCAATACAATTTCCCTCATGGTTTCAGAGGCTGATGAAACCCTGACTCCTGAATCCCCTGCTACAAAAAAGCCCAGCGCCTATTACCCTGATGTAATAATGACTATATTCTATCACATGTGAAACCTTCCATCAATACCCATCTAGTCTATCCACAGAGAATTCCCCAGAGGAGCAGGAAAGCCTCAAAGACTCTGGAATGCGCGGATATAAAATAAGTTTCTCTGATATCACACAGGCAATTTACTGGAGGCTTGGAGCTGTTTCTCTTTCCTGGCAGCAACCTACGTTTCCCTGTGGTAAAGGATTTTAAAATTGTTCTTTTACTGGTTCAGATTAAATTTATACAATAACAACTTAATCTTTCAAAACACCCCACAAACTAATAGTTTGACTGTAATACTTAGTAAGTATTTATTGTCCCAGATCACTTAACCAAACTCTTATGGAAGGATTTTTTACATAAAAGTTTGTGTTTTTGTGATTGGTATTTGGGGTGAAAATGGTCTGCATACATCTGGTCAAGTGTAATAGCTAACATGCCCTTTAATTAATGGGGACTGTGCTCTCTTTTGATCCCTTGGCATCTGAACAGATGCGGAAAGAGGTTTTAAATTAACCTTGTATATATGTTTAGATATACATGGGAGGGCAGGGGAAAGTTTGGATCTCTGGGTGCGGTCCCAAAGGATTGCTGGATCTTTAATGCTGTGAGGAATAGATGCCTCTGTCATTTAACTACAACTCTGAAGCTAAACCAATGTTAAGAGAAAACTAAGTTTTAAACCATCTGAGGAGGACCTTGCTTATGCACAACATGCACTGTTCAACTGAAGTTTGTTCTGAAATGGATTTCATGAAACCAGGGCAAACCTTTGCACAGATGCACTTGGACGGATATCCCTGAACATGCATTGCTACGCACACTGTTCCACAACCCCGACGCAAAGGACGTTCCACCTTTCACAACATGCACAACTGGTATCCAGATTAACCTTGTTTCTGGAGGGATTTTTAGCCTTGAACATACCTGGAAGCCATAAATGGTGTCATGTCCAGCTCCAGTGGGAAGGAGACGTATGTAGTGATCTTTCGCCTCAGCTTAGCTGAATGTTCAAACCGCTAAAGACAGAAAATGGAAGAGTTTTTGTTTGGTTTTAGGAGAAGAGACTCATGTTCTTTCCTTGTATGCATCTCATGTAGGGAGTAAAATGAAACCAAAGAAGAACATCATGCAGCAGGAAAGGGATACTAAAATCAATGAGTATTTTTCTGGTAGAATCTATATATTGGTAAGTTCAAGAACACTTGTAACATGTTTTCCCCGGAACATCCCAATTCCTGAAGAAAATAAATACCTACGTAAATGAAGAGGTTACCTAGCTGGGGTCATTTGAGCCCAGTTTTCTCTCCTGCCCACGGCAGGGGGTCAGACTAGAAGATCTATAAGGTCCCTTCCGACCTGACATCTATGAATCTAAGAGGTGAAAGCTTGCTACATGGAATGGATGACCTACGTGTTGAGCCAGATGCAATTATGGGCAGTTTTGGTTATGAGGGGCACTTCTGCTGAGGTGACACCCAGAAAACTCAAGTGAGCCAGGCTGTCATTGTGCTAATCACAAACATGGTAACTGGCAGCCCTAGCTCCAAAGAGCTTACAAACTTGGGAGTAAAGTGTTCTGGGGACAGCTATGCCTTTGAATTGGTCTTATGGCACAGCTAATCAGGCAAGAAATCATCTCAAGAGACCAGCACCTTTATGCCAGTCATCTGTGCAAAGGAAACTTAAATCAAAGTAAGGACCAAAAGGAAGAAAAACTTAAAAAAAAAAATCTCTCTCTTCTCCTAAATGGAGAGATGAGTTGGCAATACAATGTCATCCTTTCATCACACTCTGAATACTAAACTGGAACAAATAGCAGGAAGCGATGAATGGGTTTCTATTTAAAGAGGACCACTTTCCCTATTTCTCAGAACTTCTGTTGTATTTACTCTCCTAGTTAATTATTCTCTGTCTGCAATGCTGTAACAATTCCCCAGTAGCAGATCAGGATGTCAAAAACTTAAGACTTATATACTTCTGGTTCTCCATTCATCTTTTTAATTGCATTATGAACTATGTCAGAACATATGCCCTCCATGATGATTCTGATATTTGCTAAACCATAAATAACTTACAATTTATCATTACAACAGCTGTTGGAGTCTACAGATATTGGTATAGAGCTGTTGCAAATCTGGCTTGATGCATGAAATGTTACATCTCAATACTGAACAGACAGGGCAACAAAATCACTTGTAGAGAAAATCACTTATTTTCAAAAATCTTCACTTGCGATGGCTACACAAATGCTGAACTGTGACGAAATGTCTTCCCTACGCTCTCATTCACGCTGTCTTGCTCAGGGAGCAGCCTCACCTTCTGAGCACTTCTTTCCGCTACTTTGCTAAGAAAAACAAGCAAGTCATCTTGAAAGCAATCTTTCTGTTAAGCAGACCATTTCAGAGCAGCTGGGAGTAGGGGAGGAGGCGCAAACTGCATTACTGCCTGTCCTGATTAGGCCATTGTCACCTTGGAGGACTGTCCTGTTGCTTGACAGTGACTGGGGCACAGATGTGTGATAGCTGGTTGAAACTCAACGTCTCTTAGATGCAAGTTAGAAAATGCTGGCAGGTGTGGGAAACAGTGAGAGGGTTTTGTTGTGGTCCATCAACTGGCTTGGTCCGAGCAGATCAAGCAGGTTCACAAATTACAAGCAACTTCTGACCCTAACTCCAATGTAGAAGCTCATGTTTCGTCTATCATAAAAGTTATTTTTATTCCTACATTAGGGAGGAACGGTAATCTTTTCCTTTGGATGTGGATCTCGCTGTGATGTTCCATACCTTTTTGACCTCTGCAATGCACAGGCATAAGTGTTTTTATATAGGCTAACTCTGGAAAACCATTTGCAGGCTGCAGCTGTAGCCGACATGGAGTTGCTGTGCAATCTAAGAATACTGATCTGTAATAGTTTTATAACAGAGTATGTGACCTGGTGTGATAAAGATACTGTATGGTTCTAGTGGAATATGTTATATTTCAACAGAACTATGCAGCATGGTTCCATTGATATATATAACAGTATGAACAGCTAAACAGGAGGCTGGACTGCTAAAAAAGTAAGCAGGAAACCAAACACAATAGCTAGAGAGAAACAACCTCTCAACAGATGTTCTGGGGGCAATTCCAAGACAATCATCTACTTCTAGGCTCCAGCCTGAAGTGACACAGCTGTTTTGCTGAGAGCAGAGATCAAACAAATACTAGAGCAGTTAAAAGGACCCTCCGGACACTCCTTTGTGTGGGGCGGACAGGATGAGTAGGTGCTTTTGGTGAGAGAGACTGACACAGAAGCCAGAGATGCAAGCCCTGGGGAAGCAACTAAGGATACCCCTGGTATATAAATACAGGCCTTTTATTGTTTTAAGGTTGGTTTCCTTGGATACAATTTGGTTCTGAGTAAAATCATGCCTTAATATACAATGCTGTCTGGTGATCAGCAACCACTGTCATTGCTCCCATGAAGAGGATGACAAGGACCAAAACCAAAGTCATTCCTGTTGAGATGCTTGTGGATAGTGCTTTGTGACCACAGCCCAAGACCCAGTCAGAGACCCGGAGAACTGCACAGTTCTACCCTGGGAGAGGTGATAACTTGGCTAGGGACAGACATTACATATAAACCGGTTGAACTGATCAGAAACTGGTTTAAACCTGTAGCAGAGCAGATGTTCAGTGCACATAAACTGGTTTGAAAGTGGCTGAAACCAGTTTGAGAAAAACTTGGCTGAATGTAGTATCACACTTAAGTGATTTGGGTCAAAAAGGTTTATGCAACGTCTGTCCCTGACTTCCTACTGGTTTAAGTTAAATTAGACTTCTCCAGCATCCCAGTATGCTCTCTGGCTGGGCGGGGCTCTCTGCTTCACAGCAGGGCTGGCCCCTCCCCTCTGCTCCCTGGCTGCAGCTCTGGCAAAGACTGCAGGCATCTGCCTGGCTTCCCCCGGCTCCCCTCCTCCCTCTGCTTTACAGACACCTCTCAGCATTAGCTAGCAGACCACATGCTGGTTACGGTCCGTGCTGTGGCAGACGGGACAAAGGCGGAATCAATAGGTAGCTGGTAATGTCCCTCTGTAGTTTTCTTAATGGAGTGATAAACTGCATTATCAATCACCTGCTGGGCTGGTCAGAAAAGGGGGAACCCCTCCCTAATCAGAGCCTCCTGCCAGAGCCTGGCCACGCCCCACTCTGCTCAGCACTGCAGAATGGAAGGGAGGGCTGTGCTAGCGCTCCCCGGGCTTCTAGCCTGAGCCACTGCAGGCATGTGCCTGCATTTTGTCATTCCAGAGGGGATGCCTGTGCAGTTCCAAATTGATTCAGCCTAGCCAGGTTAGATTAACTTGCAAAGATTGAATCAATTCAGGCTCAGGCTTTTTGAAACTCCCTTGAGACTGGGAGTCAGGTCAGAGGGTGGGTGTGCATGTGAAAAGCCAAGAGGGATCAGAAGCGCAGTTAGCTCTGTAACTATGACAGATGCTACTGCAACATATTCTGGTACTGCTCGTGAGGCTCTGCCTGTCAGAAAAACACCCATGCTCTGCACTGCCTGCCTGCTTCCCTGTGAATCATAATCATATTATTTGTAGTTAAAGCCATAAATAGCACAGGGCTGAACTACCTGTGGGACCATCTATTACATTATTACCCATCACAGAATCTGACATCAATTGGGTTGAAATTGCTAACAACCACCACAGGGTAATCTTAAGAGAACTGGCTGGGAAGTTACAGGAAGCCTTCTCCATTGCAGTCTCATATTTTGGCATTTTTTTCCCTTCAACGTACTGAGTACATTTATGGCCCTCTTCCAGCTGAAGCTCAGGATATCTTTATTTCCCTTCTTGCTCTGTGTGCCTTGTGAGTAATCATTCTGTTGTGCAGGAGGAGCATGTGCTGCTAGGGATTAGTTTTTTGGGCTGGTTCAGAAATTCTGTTACCTCTTCATTCCTAAGTGCTATTTTGTGGGGTACCATAATATAAAATACAGCTGGAAAGGCAAGCCGTCTGGCCTTTAAACTTGTTAATGTTACAATACGTTCGTTACAGCGGAGTTCCAAATAGAAAAGATCTTCAGAAGCTCAATTCATCCTCCTGGAGCAGAGTCTGTACTCTGCCCTTTGTGAACTTACTTTGAGATGAAAACAGGCCACAATGGGTAATTTCTTCATAGTGAGTTGTTTGGTAGATTCCTGGTAACTATGGCAACCACTACATTTGATTTTGGCACTGCTTCCTAGATGTTCTGGCCTTGTAAACCTATAAAATATTAAGAAGGAAGGGGATGCACAATGTAGGCAAATTACTGTCGGCGCATCTGGAAAACAGTTTTCATTTCCACCTGTGGCCCCTTGACACTACAGGAGATGAAGCTTACAGCTTTTAAGTGACAATGAAAAAAAAAAGCTCTACAAACAGAAGAGCGCCGTGGTTCAGATTTCCACGTCAGACCTTCAACTTGGGCAAGCTGCCCTGAAATGCATCAGTGGCGGAGGAAGGGGATGAAATGTTTGTTCATCCACCACAACAGAGCAGTTCCTTTTTAGACAGGCTACACAGACCTTCTGTTTTCAAAACCAAAAAACATGGACAAGTTACATGCCTGTCTCCAGCCCACAGCTTGTTCAAAAAACGTGGACAAGTCGCATGCCGTTTCAGCCCACAGCCTTGGGGAGCCGGGGTGAGGACTCTGGAAGGAGACGGGTTTGTGTGCACAGAGTTCCTTTTAAGTTCAAAGTATTTTTAAAGAAAAACATTAATGGCAACTAAAAGTTTTACATTCAAAATCCAACTTTGAAAAGCTGATTGCTCATTGCTGAGATCAGGCAGAGGTTTTTTAAAACGGCTTGATGGAGCTTATGAGGCAGAAACAGTTAGCACATGGGAAATCAAAGACAAAACACTATTATCACATATACATTCTTACAGAAATACATTTAAAAAAAAAAACAACAAAAAACTTTTAGGCTTCACTGATCTCGATATTAAGTTAAATCTCTCACCAGAGGAGAGACGAGGGGAGCAGACTTCAATTCCAGTAATTCCAAATGTAAACTTCCCCACTGTACACAGGCAAACACCCTCTTCCCATGTCTGCTTTCAGGTTTTTGTGCTAAGACATATGAAGCTGAAATTTCAGACAACTGCAGACTCTCAGACTCAAGGACCAAGCGGTATTGATTCTGATCACTGATCTTATTCTGTTCTCATTTTATCTGAGGCCATTGCAGCAATGGCTTTCCTGATTAGTCTTGATCAGGGAACTTCTCAGTAAGCCACATTTGCATTACTGTTCTGAATCCTTCCGCTAAATGCTCCTTTTCAAGTGTCCAAAGGCTCACCTAAGCTCTGCCATAAATTGCCTCCATATTTCCGGCCTTGTCTACTTGTCTATTCAATCTGTTTTCCTTCCAGCTAGTGCTGAACTGAGCCGTCACTGCTGGGTGACAGCCACCCCATCTTCCACCTGCCTCGTCTCCTCCTCTGCTATTCAATCTCCTGTTGCCCCTTTGCTGTATCAGAATTTGCTGTTATCGGATGCGTCAACGAACCCTCTTTTTGGCCAAGAAAGGCCTCTCTTACCATCTGCCTTCAACTTAGCTCATAAATCCAGAAACCTCAGTGGTATCTTTGAAGCAGAATATTTTTCCTTTCACATCACCTTTTTCCTGTAATTCTACTCCTCACCACTTCTGGCGCCTCACCAGAATTCATGCACCCCTGTTTTTGATTTGCCTCTGCTGTAGGCTTTCTTAATGGATTTAGTCACTCCTCATCTCTGGTTTTACTTAATCCACATTCTTGAAACAGTCAGAGTTTAGAAATCTGATGCTGGATTACTCCTTTAATCCAGGAAGCAGGACCAGACGTACCTAATCGGTAGTCACGTTTGTTGCCTCCCTATCTCTCTGTCTCTAACTCAGAATTGTCCCTGGATTTTTTTAAAAGCTCGTGTTTTTGCATCTCTTTCCCCACATTGTAGAATCAGCACCTGGGAGTGGCTTATTTGGTCCCCTACACCTTACAACGGGATCACACTTTACATTTGACTCTTCCCATAATGTAGCACACCGCATCCTTGTGCCATGAAGTCTTTTTGGGGGATGTCTGCTTAGCTGCCTTAAGCTTCAAAAGGATTAAACTAGGCATAATAGTAGTTCTACCATCATTTATGCAGAGAAATTATGCATTATCGTAAATCAATACCTATTGTTTGTTTGTTTGTTTTAAACAGCCATCAGGACGGTTGTGAATGATACTGTACGTTGTACCTTCTCTTCAGAGGCAGGGATGTCAAACTCACCCTGGGCTGGGGCCTGGATCCAGATTGTAGGGCCTGCTCCCAGGCCAGATCCATGAGACTGCATTTGGTCAGGTGGGTCTGGAGGCATGCGGCTGCATGGAGTTGCATGTGTGCATGCGAAGCCAGGGGCACATGGCAGTGCAAAGCTCTGGCTAGAGAGTGACACAAAGCTGGGGGTGTGGAGCACAGTCATGTTCCTGACTCTTTGAGGAGGCATGCTCCCATCTCTGTGCTGCATGAATATGGCTCTGTGCAGCTGCATGTCCCCAGACCTGTGCTGCCACACGTTTCTGATGCTACTGACTGGCCAGAGATCCGTGCTGCTGGGCAGCAGCACAGAGCTGGAGGTGTGCAGCTGCATGAATGCTGCTCCCTGCAGCCACATGCCCCAGCTCCACACCACTCCCAATGGCATGAAGCTCTAGCTGGCTGACAATGCCAGGGGCAGGCAGCATGCAAAGCTGAGGGGCAATGCACTGCTGGTGGGTCGGATACAACGGTTCCACGGGCCAAATCCAGCCCATAGGCCATATGTTTTACACCCCTGTTCTAAGGCCATCGGGAGATTTTTAAAAATATACTTTTCTGCAGCTTCAAACAGTAACCTGCTGTAACTGTTTTTGATAACCCGAGCCAATAAAAATAAAGCATCTGAGTTAAGACTTCCACTCTTACCTTGACTCTCTAGATTCCCACTAAGACAGTGCAGAATAGTTAGGAGAAGCATCTATCCCTACTCTACTTTATAACAGCCCAGATTAGAAATGGAGTTCAGCCTCCACTCAAACATTTTTGTTTCAGGTTAGTTTTAGAAACAAGTTTCTCAGAAGCCAAGTTCATGTTTATAACAGGTCCTACCTACACTGACAGCCCTGGAGAAGGAAGTCCTGCGTCCGCAGGGCAGGAACCACCACTACAGGTTCTCTTACTCTGCTGTGCACCAGACTTAGACCAACCACCTCCAGGACTCAATGGGGAAGTCAGTTTTAATGGCCCATTTGACCCCTGGCCTCTGCTGAAAGCAACAGAAAGGAGGGCATTTGGGGCTAACTGTGGTGGAAGTTTCGTTCCCAGGATGCTGGACTCAGACTCAACTTTATTTCCCACTGAAGACAACTGCTCTTATTTAGGTCTTGTTAAATATGAGGTTCTTTTGGCTCCTTTTCACTCTGTTTTAGGCACTACAAAGTGGTTCAAGGATAATGCTGTATAAGATGTGCTTGTTCCCCTTGCTAGTTGCTGCTATTCCTCACTTGTAGACAACTGAAGCAAGTGAGATGATTTCCCCAGTTAAATTCTGTCATGCCCATTTCATACCTTCGCAAGCAGTCTGTGAGCGTGGTGGTGCCCGATACGTGGCTCTCCCCATTCACCACACTGCCATCGCTCCCAGGACTCAGCGGCCAGAACGGGGTGGAGGAGCCTGGCAAATCCAAACTGATGTCCCAAAATGGGTCTATTGTTGTGGAAACACCACTGGAAAACAGTTGAATATTTAGCTGCCGGAGTTAAAAATAACTATCTCCAAACCGTGACCTCTTGTAGGGTGCAAACTACACAGTTACACGAAAAAGCAATCAGTTCTACTTCGCCCCTAGAGGGCGCTCAGGTCACAGAAAGCCTGTGCAACAAAACAGCATGGAATGTAGTATTTATACAGCCAATTCCTTTGCTGGAGATTTATTTAAAAATACATAAAAGGGAGAATTATACATTTTAAGAAATTTATTGCACATATTGGATGCAGGATATAAATTTGGTACAGTTTACTACCTAATGGAACCCAGTGATTTAGGACCAACTGGCTGGGCTATTTATTCAGAGATGCAAAATCTGGCCCTGGTACTACCATGGCCTGTTCAGGCAAAAGCTCATCTTGATAATTGAATGGCTCCATACAAATAAACTAGTGCAGTTCTTGGCCTGTGACACAGAACTTCGACTCTGTACTAGCTGGATCCAGACAAAAATCCTAGCTCTGCTATGGTGTGCCACGTGGAACTTAATGGTTCATGCAAGGATCTACCATGGCATTTGGAAGTTGAGACCTTAGAGAGTAACAGAATCAAAAAATATACCATGTTCTTGTTCGTATTTTTCTAGGAGATGGCTCAAGATAAGCAAATAAGCGGAAGATGATGGGAGAAGTCCCTCAGAGCACGTGGCCCTCCTTAAGCATTCAGATTATGGCATGTTTGGCTCCAACCACTGAATTTTCCTTTTTGTCTCCTTCACTCTCCTTTACTAAAAATCTCCTTGAGTTTATAACCTTTCCTCCTTTCATTCAGCTTCACTGATACAAAATATTTGAAATAAAAAAAAAAAAAAAAGGAATTTCTAATTCCACCTTAACTTTGCTAACGTTTCTTTTAGATTTTGGCATAATACATTATTCCACTAGCAGATGCCACAAGAAGCTCACTATTATCATGTATGGACTCTGTGGTTCTTCAAGGAAACCATCTCC